>NC_084547.1:3773333-4141666 GCF_024500275.1 Phycodurus eques | reverse complement strand
GTAAAAAAAAAAAAAAAAAAAAAAAAAACACCATTTCTGTCACACTTCATTTCAATGGACATTATGGGCAGCATAATCTTCTGGTGTGCTTTTACGGTTTCAACACCGCCACTTGGACGCTATTGGTTAGCTCCTCGATGGCTGGATTAGATGGGACCGTTTCGTCAGCGAGGCGGAGATTTATGGTCAAGCCAAGCATTTGCGCATAACGGTTCTCCCCCAAGCGTTTAGCCCAGCCGATGGGGGGAGTCGCACCCTTGACGTCTTTGACTATCCAGGTGACGCGCGGCGGCCCATTCCTCATCCCACACGGGAAGGGTGATGGATTCAGTCGAGCCTCGGGCTGAAAACGGGCCTCCCGGCATAGAGCATGGGAAGAGAGTAAGAGGTGATGGTGTAGTTGTACATGTGCGATGAGTTAAGAGGTTACGCCATGGATAAAGGGTGCTGGGGTACTCCCCGTTGACCGCCGGGTTCATCGGTTCAACTTCTTGCTAAATGATGTACAAGATTTCATTAATAAAAGTGGATAAAATGTTGCACTGGAGGCCCTCTTTTCATTACATTTCACCAAATTTGTCGATTTACACGAATATAAATTTGTTTGAAATTGAAAACCGTGACATGAGCCCTCTGGTGTGCAGATAACGATTTATTGGACTTAAAATTCCGCTGAAGTCAGCATATTGTGTTGCTGCTTCATAATCAGCGAGATGAAGATAAAAGGGAAAGAAAAAAACAATAATAATCCAGACTACTAAACACGTTTCAAACCAAACATGCCGTTTTCAGCACAATTTCTATCTGATAATGAAATCTAAAATTCTGCTTACTGTACACAAGGTAGCAAATATATTGTACACTCGCACACCAAATACAGCATAATGAATAATCACGCAGTCGTAATTATCTCCCAACAACCTTTTTCTCACGACGGTGCATCTTTGTGATTGAAGTCCACCCACATCGAGTTAATTGCATCCATTCCCTGATGCCAAAAATATGCAATTAAAGTTCCGGCAGAAGCCCTGCATAATCATCGATACAGTAACAGATTTAAATTGGGAACCAGAAATATGTTATTTTCCACGAGAATCGGAGGCGGTCAAAGAGGTAGCTGGGTATTAGATGTATTTTATAAGCCTTACAGGACCAAGAGATAAGCCAACAGGAAGTTGCAAACCAGAGACAGCTGTTAACGATATCGTTGACCTCCGCTAATCGCGGGCCGGACCACAAACGGCCAAAATCTACGGATAATTGACAACCATTATAATTGGACTGAAAAAAATATATATCATTAATAAAGATAATTACAAACATTTTTAGGGGGTTGCCATTTTCCCCTAATTTTTGCTTATTCGTGTCAGGGCTTGGTTCCGAAAGCCCATGAATAGCGAGCGTTCACTTTAATTCCAGCCAGCAATGAGCAACAACCACCAGAAAGCCTTATTTCACTTGCATTCCACTGAAAGTGGCCGAGCGTCGACGCAACACGCCGCACTGTTTTGCAGGAGGGCCGAGTGCTGTCGACTAGTTGACTGCAGACGCGCAAACTAATGCACCTCCTCGAGCGGCTTGGCCCCTTCTCCATTTTGCTCAGGCAGCTTGGGAGAAATGCTGATGATGCAACGTGCTGACCCAAATACATTACCTGCTCCCAGCAGACTGTGCCAGCTGGGGTAATCGCTGTTACCCCCCCCCCCACCCGTTACTTTCATAAACCCTTACACCCCTTCTTTTACTTTCTCAGATAGCTAAAAAAAAAATTGTTTAAATGGGCTACATTGTCGCTATCCTGGCATTACACTTGGTTTCCCCACTTTTCAATCCACGCAAAGTCAAGTCTATTTTCTACATTTTTTGCATGAAAAATCCTTAACGCGTCACAATCCCCAAACTGGCGGGATGATTCTGCGCTGCTGCTGAAAACGTTCAAGTGAGGGAACGGATAATAACACTGGCACTTATTTTCTGCACGGTGAGAATGGCTTGTTCTTTTTTTAATTGTTTTTTTTTTGTTTGTTTTTTAGAATTGCAATTCTCTTATGATGCTCACTTTTCAAAAAGATGTGGCTGCATATTGAAAATGTCAAATGTAGCATGTAAAAATGAAGGCGTGCTTGTTTGAATTCACCAAGATGCCTCACAGTGTCACAGATGATCACCGGGGTTAACAAAGAAATATGCCAGCGTGATACCCTTATTAGCTTAATTTGCATATTTAATAACGCTGCCTATCTCTGGGTCCTTCAACTATTGACTCAGTCTTCATTACCGCGCTTGTTCCGCTTTCAGGGGGATATTGTGATAACCCCGCGCTCCCTTTAACAACTGTCTTTTTGAGGTGTCGAGAAATGACAGTGAAAGCTCTTTGGCAGCGAAAACTCACTGCGCTTCTGCATCCTTAAAGCAGACAGGCAGAGGACAACGTTAATGCACTCATTAAGCACGGGGGAGACTTATTATTCCATTTATCGAGCGTCATTTTACATTTACATGATTCTCCGGTCCTTATTCAGTGGTAATCGATGTGTCCCAGCGCTTCAGGTTTCAAAGTTGTGACTGACACTGACAAATAGAGAAAGGAGAACAGCACAACATAGCATGCAGGGGTGGTGTGACCAGGGGGGGTGGGGTGGAATTACAAGCCAAGACTGAGACAAGTGAGAGAAATAATGAGTGTTAAAGGGCCTCGGGTTAATCTTCTAAAACAGTGGTTCTGAAACTTTTTACTCCATCATGAACAAACAAAAGTGTTCATCATAAAGGAGAAAGAGGTTTTTGTATAGCTTCAGCCACTGCAACATGATGCACAGTTTGAACATTAACACTGCACTTAAACATAGGAGAATAAAGCTGTTTAAACAATTGCTCAGGTTTTTTTTTTTTTTATTTCCCAAATAGTTTTTTTTAATAAACTGAACTACTTGAATAGATTGTACAAAAAAAAAAAAAAAAAAAAAAAAGTGAAATACAACTGAACTGTGTTTGGGCAGAGATTCTTTTGCGTACCACTAGAGGGAGCATTTTTAAATCAGTCACACAAAGAAGCCTAAAGGTTTCCAACTTAATCTCAAAGCTCTGCCATAAAACAATTTTTAACCAGTGATGTGTCCACGAAATTATTACCAGTGGTCAAGGAATGACTATAAAGCCAATATAATAGGAGAATAATATGAAGGATGTGTGCAATGTTGTAACTGCTCACTCCATCTCTGAAAGGCAATGAGTCTTTTCGTGCCATTTCTTATAATTACTGCAAGTCTCCTGTCAAAGCAGCCGGCGCTGAAGTCGTGGCACCGTGCCCCCCCCCCCCCCCCCCCCAACCAACCCACCCACCCCCCAAAAATCATGCACCTGCTTTTGCTCTTCCACCTGACTGCCTGCACCACCTTCTTGTTTATTAAAAATAAAACCCGAAGCAGCCTCGTGCATATGTTCGCTTGCCACGAAAAGGTGCTGCATTAATATGCAAGTGCGGGCCATGAATTAGTAAAACGCCAGTACCCACCACCCCTTTTGCTAAAGTGGCGCGTGTCAAGTTCACAAAGAACATAGCCGAAGGGGAGGTACGCATGGCGGGTTGTACCAGAGTACCTGCCCGTTACCTGCAAGACAAACAGAACACTTCTTCCTATTGGGGGCAACGCGTCCTCTCATCCTCCTTGGAATTTTCCTCCCAAAAGGATGCAGTTACCTAACTAGTACTTCGCTGGGAGAAGAGAAAATGAGGCACTTTAACAGAATGGGCATTTTCTTTGTTAGATTGTTAATGCTGCTCACTACAACAACAAAATAGAAGTATATACAAAATTCCTTAGAGACCTTGTTAGTGATTCATCCTCTGTCGACACAAGCCGGCAGCTCTATTTTTCTCACCCTAAAGTGAATTTTCCTCCCAGTTGCTGCGTTCACGGGGGAACTGTAGTATTTGGGGTCAAGGTTGATAATGGCCAACAATTCAATTTCACAGCGGCTGCCTTGAGCAGACACTGTTTGATCTTGCGCGGCATCCTTTCTAACACCCCCCTCTGCATATCCGCAACGACGTGAACTTAATCAAACTTTAATTAGCCCTATGCTTGGGCGATAATTGGCAGTCAAGGCAAAGCGACTACCCTGCTTGTGCAGAAGATGTGGCCTCAAAAAGTGTCTTCACCGTGCGCCGTGGAGGAGGGAACACAATTGGGCAGAATCGGTATGGGGAACCTTACAAGGCCTAAACGTCTGTCCTGGTATCCTAAAATAATTTATGTTTAAAAGGCAATGTTTTATTTTAAAAACGTGGCATTTATGTGAATTGTAGACAACTGGGCTCATGGCACAACTAATTAATTCAGTCATTAAAAATAAATGGCAGTCACAAGACAATGGGCCTAACTGGTGGTGAATAAAAGCTAGCAATACCAGAATGGTTCAAGAGGTAAACAGTAATAGGTGTAACAGTAATACAAAACGTTTACCACCCAAGCCTTTTTGACCCCGTTGTGGAAAAATCCATGCCAACCCAATCTTGTTGTAGGCGCTATGATGTCCTGAATCGAACGGCCTGGGAAATTAAATCAATAGCCTTACTCACTCCCCAGCCAAATCAATCTGCTGAGATTGTGGGGAGCGTACCCCCTCTGCCTAGTCAGGTCAATAGAGTTAATGTGAAAAGTGTGCAGAGAAAGAGAACCCCTCCACACAACCCATCACCAAACACGACCATTTCAGAAGAATTGTTCTAGTAATTTCACCGATTCTTTCGAAATAATCTTGATTTTTATTTTTTTTTTTTTTGAAGGCTCACAATGGCTGACAGACATACTTAAGCTTTCCCAGGCAAGCTAGACCTTCAGAGGTTTCATTTTTGCATCGTATTGATGGTTTCTGTAATTGCAACATAAGTGTGCTGATATTAAGTGATAACGCTAAAGGTACCAAATGCAGGGTAAAATGATCAAATAGGAGTTCGCTGCAAAAAAAAAACACTCTCTCTGAGGAAGTGTTCTTTTAAGTTACCTCGTCCCCGTCGTGCCTGCAGTGCCACATTTGACTTTTCCTGCAGGATTATGGTTGAATTTGATCTGAGTTTATTCAGCTCCAGCGCTGTCTGATACCGCCTCGCCGGTGTTAAGAAGGCTCAAGTGCTCCCTGCGCTTTTTGGCTTATCCCCCCTCACTTACATTCATCCATTCTTCAGTTGTCATATCGGGACGTTGAACGAGAGAAGGGAAATCACACGCAAATCCATTACGTCCGCTGCAAGTAAGCCATTTTACGTTACTTGTTACAAATGCTTAGGAAATGATTAATTCAAATACGTGCCATTTCATTGATCGCAAGTCCATTTTACCATTCAACTGATGCTAAAGCTAAGGGAGTGTAAAATGAGGGCAAACCATAAGCTATTTAGCCGAAGACTTGGAAAGGCTGTCATTGATTGTGATTCTCGTCTTCTTGCCAGGCCAGCCCCGAGCTGCCCGACGCGTATTGCTCTGGTAAGCGTTTGTGAACGATAGTACGTGCCGAAGCGAACCCGTCTGGAATCCCCTTGTCGAGCACAACAAAGCTACTTGTCAAGGGCACAGCATTAGGATTCAAGGATACAAGTCGGACAGACTTCGACAGACCCGTCTCCCTGCCGGGCCGCTAAAAGCGATAATAAAAAACGGGCACCGTTTTGAAGACTATGCTTCATGGACTCGTCGATAGCCAGTATTGACCCTTCCCGCTTTTATTTTACAAGGTTCCCATTCCGGGCTTAAATTACTGAGAGCTCATTGCTATGCTAGCTGTGCTGCAGCGGGCTGTCATACTGCTGATGCCAAGTATTTCCGCATTGATTCCACCTTCGGGATTAACTGGAATGCAAATGTATGCGTTTGTATACCTATCTGTGCTTCAGCGATAGAGAAGAATAGAAATGCCTCATTGCCTTGAAAAATATTTGCGCTTGCTTGCCCACACTCTGGTCGTTTATTGCTGAACACACACACCCGTACAAGCGTCGCTTTTGAAGGAGGAGCCGCACGTAAACGAGCAAACCTATTTATGTTTCGACAAAGTCCATCAATTACAGCATCTCGGCGGATCCCGCTCCCACGCTCTTAAAAACCAGGCAAAGTCTCGCCAACATGTGCTACACGCGATTACATGTGTGAGAATCTTCTTCCCTTGAAAAAGCTTGGGAAACCTAACATGATGAGAAACAAGTTGGGGCAGAGAGAGATTAGCATGCAGCAGAGGATAATTCCCCAGTTTTGTAATTACGATGCAGATTACACTGCGATCGGTCATTCCACATTGATCTTCATGGCTGAGGCGTCCTTGTTTATTTATGAGGCGCGAGTACTGTACTGTTGTGGAGTTTACTTTTAAAATAAATCTCATGTTGATTGCGTATACTGCACGTGAGCGACAATGTGTCCGACGCAGCCGCACGATCCATTCACCACCGTCAAATATGCCGCAAAAGATCAGGGATGAGATCAACCGTTTGTCATGAGGGAGTAATTGCTCAACGATTCAAGCCGGAGAGTCAAATTGGATTTCACGAGCAAAAGTGTGGTTCCTGTGGAAGTCTGCTCAAAGTTACTGTGTTTATGGTCAAGCCCGCATTATTCCAAAAGCGGTGACAATATTTTGCCAAGTATTGAACGGCTGAATTTCAAAATAGTGGAAGAAATGCATTATCGTACAGTGAGTCTCGGCAAAGTTCCTTGGGCATCAGCAGGAGGGGGAGTGTGTTATATAACAATTCAAACTTTCCAACACAAACCACTGCAGGTGTTCTTTGCATTTTTATACACGGCACAATAGGGTGCAGGCAGTGCGCGTGGGCATACTCGGCGTGTCTATATCGCCATGCGCATGTGCTGAGTGAGCCTGATAACCACAACGCGAGGTCACCTTGCCATATGATTAAAGGCTGCTTAAAAAGAGGCAGTTTGTAGTACAAAAGGAACAAAGCTAGATGCTTTATCAGACGCAGCCAGAACGCAGTATTTCTGATTAGTCTTATTTATGGAGGTCCTCGAGGTGAAATGCCTTCAAAAGATAAGATTACGATCACACACAGAAATCCCTACCACGGTTGGGGGGTGACGCTTTTGAAATAAAGCAGTTGAAGCTTTGCAGCTTACATATTGAACGTGTCACACCTTTTCTTCAGAAAAGTGCCTCAAATTTTGCACAGCAAACACCAAAACCATAACTGAACGATAGAACAAATACTGCACGTTTACGTCTTCTCAAACAAAAGCTGAACTGCTTGAATTTGCCACCGGCGGCGTGACCAAAACTGTTTCTGTAGTTGTTCCGATGTACAGTAAACGGCCAAATAATAACAACCCAGCGGACCTGGCTCCAAAATGGTGAGGCTGTCTAAAAGTAAGAGTAGACCGCAGGACTGCCGAAGCCTGGGCTCCTGCTATTAATAAAGGTATGCGTTTCCATACTGCATGTTAACAATTGACTACAGCATGGCGCTGCCCACCCACAAGGTCTCCCGACACACGATTAATTGTCCTTGGCCCGATCGCAGGTGAAATACATTTCTTAAGGCGTATGGCGCATCGGTGATGTTTAAGAAACACACCATCTGTCTTTTTTATCTATCCCACTGGAGTTGAAGATTGAGCTTGATCTTCCGTGTAGCGCGTGCTAATACGGTATTCCATGTATTATGCACAATTAAGCAAGACATTTACACAACGACAATTATCATGACACAAAAAAAAAAAATGACAATGTTTATGACGGCATAGGAACAGAATGCTAAAATCGTTTTTTTTTCATGCTATTTGTGACCGTGACGAAAGGAACATGAAATGCTTTTGTTATGGAAATGAACGAGAAACTAAATACATTCATTCATTCATTGCATCAAAGTCATCATGACAATAGACCAAGCATATGCAATAGATGTAAAACTTAACTTTCATTATTCTGTATGGATGTTGCGAGACTATTCTTTAAAATTGTGACAGCCAATAATATGACCTTCACCGGCCACGGCCTTCCAACATGAAGGACCCCTTTTAAGTGCACCCTGAAAAGAAAGCACTTGCTGAGAGGGATTCAAAGTATTTAAAAAAAAAAAAAAAAAAAAAAAAGGAAAAAAAAAAACAATTAACCCATCATTAGGTCATCTCCGCAGGACATTTTACAGCAACAACTAATAAAAAACTGCATTTACACGATCGAAACCCAATAAAATTTTTATTTTCTAAATCCAACGGGTAATACAATTGACGTGGCCATTATTTCAACCCAACGCAAGGGTTGAAATAATGCAATAAAAAAAGACATTTTAATTGGCACAGCCTGTAAACCCTGATGGAGCTTTGGCGATTCATGTTCGTCATAATGGTGAATTTACACTGCTGCGCATCACTAGCCAATTCCCTCGGGGGAATAAATCTCTGCAGGCGGAACAGTGACCACTGTATAAATATTGACAGTACGCGAGAGAACTATATAACTAGCTCACACGCCAAATCACATTTGCAAATAGGCTCCCATTCACAACACACTTAATCTGGTATTAATAAAATACATATTTGAGTCCGCTGACCACTCCTCTGCACATACTGTATAAAAACTCATTAGCAGTTCAGCCTAGAGCTGCAAGACCTGTTGCAGTTTTAAAATTGGAAACACATTCACATGTAACCAGAGAATGTGGTTTGTGGGGGGCTGGGGTGAGAATGCTGACTGGAAATGATGTGGAGTTCGCAAGGACGTGCAACAATAAATCCATTAAATCGACAACTAACAGATTATCAAATTAACGGACAACTATGTTAATCAATTTTTTAAAAATGCCTCATTGTCCGACTCGTCTTTGTGTTTAATCAAAATCTCAAATCATCTTTCTCCACTAAAATTAATGGAAATGCCATTAATCCGTTCCAGCCCCCGCCCCCCAAAAAAAACTTAAAAATCTTGTGTTATTTCATAAGCTAAAATAGCACGTTATAATACTGTATTAGATAAAGAGAATAACTAAATGTAAAAGTTTTTGCATCAACAACTTCTGGTGTGCCCGCCTTGGCAACCGTGAGGCAGTATAACAGTCACGCAGACACAAATGAAGAATAGACAATATATGCTACTACTGTGTCTCAGTCAGACGCTGTAATAGTTGTATTTTTGTTGGTTGATAAAGAACACCTGTTCAAATAGCCGTTCGTTAAAGGGTTGTAAAACCGTGACTGTAGACGATGCTAACCGTTACCATGTCGATGATATTTTCCATTATATACTTGCTTTAAGCTAGCGGGACCTGCTAAAGGCAACATTGTTTGGTTTTAAATACATAACGTGTCATTCTCCTTGTTTTGTTTAGTTTGACAGTAAACAACTGGGATTGAAATTAAACCGCTTGAAGTCTCTTTTTCCCCCCCAGAATTGTTCGCTATAGAATACAGAATAACGTGAATGCAATTTATAATTCTACAAAGTAATACATGGGAAACACTTGTCATTTTCACTTTGTGCAGTGCCTGCCACGTTGCATTGTGCGTCGACACGGACCATTCGAGCTCCCATCTGGCAGCTGTCAACGCTATAACTGTCCGCTAACACGGAGGTTAATGAAGCCCCCCGTGTTAGCCAATGCACCCCCAGCGTTCAGACCTCAAGCTGCTTGGAGACTCACACGCAGCCCTGAAGGATTGGCTCCATTACAGTTACCAGCACGAGGCTACATACACGTCCTGGATAAAATGATGCTGGCACCTGCTACCTGGGCTCAGCTGTTGCTATGCAGCAGTGGGGCGAGTTAACCAAGGAGAAATACGGTGGTGCCTTGAGATACGAGTATCTCAAATACTCTTTCCCCATTGAAATGTATGGAAATGCAATTAGAGTAATTTGTTCCAGCCCCGACTTCCCCATAAAAGGAATTCAATTGAATGGCCATTGTGCTGCTCCTTCTGGCGTGCCCGCCTTGGCCACCTGGGGGCAGTATAAGACAAACGGAAATACCATACAAGGGGATGTCACAGCTTTTTAGCTCCTCAGTACAACACTAATACTAGTCATTCTTCACAGAGGATAAAGAATAAATGACCGAGTACGGTTACATTTTCTGTTTGTTTTCAAATATCTGTTGCTTAAAACATTATACCACCCCAACAATAATGCTAGTTAGCCCATTCCTATGGTGTTTCCCATTGTGTATTAGCATTAGCATAAAGGTAGCAGAATAAAGGCTAAGCTCTGTGGTTGTTTTAAATCCACAACATAACTTCTTCAGCAAACTTTATCCAAGGGTGGAAATAAAAAGCTTGAATCCTACTTTAGTAGCTTCAATCAAAGTGTATTGTGAATAATTGATGGTAAAAACTAATTTTTACTTTTGTACTTCAGTACATTTCAGTCTGTACTTTTACCAGAGTCTTCTGCACAAGTACAGATCGCGAGTAATTTTGCCACCTCTGCTCCGCAGGGCAACTAGGAAGGATGGATTCCCACGTCCTTTTCTCGGTCTTTGGTCCACAGACTATTTTGCATGATCCGGCGCCCTTAGATCGGGATTCAATCTGGCAGGATGCAATGCCTATGGTTCTCTATAGAGGTGGTATGACGAGTAACTATGTCTATATTTCAGTCCATGTGATAATAATAATAATTCATTTACAAGGCCTATTTGGGCAAAGAGACACGGGGTCATGACTTCTCTATCGCTACGGATCAACCAGTTTGCGGTATCTCTCACAGTATGCCGTCTCTATGGACTGGTTGAATAGCAAATTAAAGATCCAGATCTTTTGTCTCTGGCTTTGATACGCTTGGAGGGAAGCTAACATTTTAGTAGGGGTCATTGAAAGAGCATAAGATAAAAGTTGATATATAGAGACCTTACCAGACATTGCTTCCAATTCTCATGTTTTTCAGAAGTTGTTAAAGTTGCAAGTGACAAACAACTCCAGGTATAATTCACTTGTCTGCTCCTACCTATTTACTTAACCACTTGGGCTTCAAATGGGCGAGGTTTTCATATTGTGTCAAAGACATTACGAGTGTCGCCGGCTCACCACGAGCGCGCAAATTCATAATCACACAAGTGCACTTACGTAAATAGGTGTCCTTTTGTGCTTCCTGCCATTATTCTGGGAACACGCTAATCAATCTCACTTTCCCAAAAGTGAGCTTTCAGGATATAACTTTATCCAAGGTGAGTCAAGGTAATGGCCGAACCACAGCATGTAGAAGTGGCTTTAAAAAAGCGTATTATCGCACCGAAAAAAAATGAGAGCATTTTATGAGTGAGGGAAAAGTCCCTCGGAAAGCAGTGAAGTACCCGCAGACAAATGGTCCAATACTTACTGGGAGGTGCAGTTGGAGGCTACTTAAAGCAAGGCATTTGGGGTTTGAAACCACTTTTGCTTTGTGGACAGTTAAGTTAAACTAACAATGACAATGTCAGTTTAAAAACAACAACAACAACAAAAAAACTATGATCATAGTGAAAATGTCCTTTGTTCATCTTTGTCAATTAATTTCATATGTCATCTTTTTGGGTACATTTGTAACAGTTGTTAAGGTAATGCAATTAAAATCAAATTTAAACTCTTTTATGAAAAGGAAAAATCCAAAACTATTATAACCTTGTTCTGATAGAGACCGAAAGTCTATCTTAGAAAAGTTGTTTTGAAAATTATTGCACTATATTTTCACTGTGCAGGGCCACAGGTGCGTGAAATCGCCCATGACAGCAGTCTGGTATGAATGTCTAAAGTTTGTGTCCGCGACTCGTTTCAAGCTGTCAGCCGGGTCCCTCTGGGACACTTTCCGCTTGTCTTCCTCTCGTCTTTGTCGTTTCGCCCGTTTGCCGCACTCCACACCTGACCCTGGTGCGAGTCTCACGGAGGATGTGCACTCGGGTGTGTGTTTTCATGTCTTTTTCATGTCACGTCGCTACACATCACATGTACAGCTCCCTGGCATAAACATAATCAGGTCAAGGTCTTTGAATGCGTCTCTGCTGTCTGGCGCACGTCTATACGCCCTTTGAAGCGGACGCTCAGATGCTGCGAGACGCTGTGTGCTCCTTCGGCGGAGGAGCAGGGAGCGCAGAGAAACATCAATGGGCTGAGACATGACATGGTCTTAGAAGTTCACACATACTGTAAATACAGGCTTGCTGCCTTGCTGGGTTAGAAGAGTACAGGATAAAATAAAACCTTCGAATGAAGGCAGCGCAAGCAAAAGAAGAAAAAAAAATTCTTATACGGCTTAGCAAAATGTATGGGTGAAATTTATGTACTTTGCAAAGACATCCAAGTACAAACTTTTTACTACAAGGGGCAGGTTTTCATCCTATTGCTTACGTCCTCCTCAACAGACTCTCCTCCACCGGTATTGTACGCACCTCCCTAAATTGGTTCCACTTGTACCTCAAAAATCACATTTCACTCAGCTAATGTCCTTCTCATTGGGCCCCCTCCCCAGTCCCTACAGGTGTGTCACAGGGCTCTGTTGTGGAGCCACTGCCCTTCATCACCTACCTTCTCCCCCTTGCAATCATTTTTTGTAAATGTAATATTGACTTCCATTGCTTAACAGATTACACCGTCAACATATCCCATTTTCACCCTCCTCCCTCACCTTCTGCTTGTCAAAATAAAACTCCAGACTCACCTCAAACTTCTGAAGTTCACCTACTTGGTACCAAATCTACATTACCCAAAGTCAGTTGGTCTTTAGTTTCTTTTTTAGTTTTTAGTTTAGTGTGGGTGTCATCCTCGACAGCAAACTATCAGTCATATTATTAATATATTATTATTATTATTAACCTGGTCAGCATATTTTCATTTACACAACATTGACCAACTATACCCCTCCTCAATCCCCTTACTTCCTCCATCCTCGTCCGCAGTCTCGTCACCTCCCGTTCTCCTCTCGGCATCCCTCACAAGTGCCTACAGAAGCTTCAACCGGTGCAAAACCCCGCTTCACACCATCACCAAAACCCCCTCATTCCACCACATCAGACCCAGTCTACAGTAACTCCACTGGCTACTGGTCGACCAAAGAACTGAATTCAAACTCCCTGTATAACTTCAAGGGGATCCACAAACTCGTCACTTGGTCCCTAACCCCCACGAATAGCAGGGGTTCCACTGTAATTATAAACATATTCAGCATTCTCCAAGTTGGTACTGTAAGAAGTTAGTTAGTTCAACAGCAAATGTGAAATAAGACATTTCAACGTGGTAAAAAACAAGTGTCAGATTCTTCCAAAAATGGAGAGATCTCTCTGTACACATCGTAACGATGAGAAATGAATAATTTATGAGACCCTTCACATTTTACCGAATCTGGAAATAAAATGACTATCGTGGTCTTGAGGGTTGTCACGATTTTAAGTGTCACGAGTGTACGTAAACCTCGGAGAATGGTGGTTACGACTATCAGCCTATTGTAATTCCTTCCGGCTCTCTCACCGTTGTCTCTATTTGGCACCTTTGTGGATTATTTCCCATAAACACTCAGGTGGGGAGCTGTGAAAGGTCACTTTATCGGGCGTGACACAGATCTCGATTCTCCCACAAACAACGTGGTAGTCGCCCGTGTGACGTTCATATCAACGAACAAAACAGCTTAGGCTCCCTCCCGTCTAGCACATCATCGCCTCTCATCCTCTTCCTTTCATTTCCTCCATCTCCCGACTCTCTAATTTCCTCTCTACGACTCCCTTTTGGGCGCCCTCCTCTTATTCCCCATGAAACACGCCATTGTATTAACTGCAATCTACATATGAAATGTAATTTACAAGAAATTCATTTCTAGCTTCCATTTTCCCCAGTGTTTAATATGTTGCCGAGGAACAATGCCATTGGTCACCATCTGGGCGAGTGGGAAAGGCAACAGAGATGTATTAATTTCGCGTTAATGGCATATGAGCTCTGCTGCATGGGAAAAAATAAAAAAAAGAAATGGAACACGCCACGGCAAACAGACCGGAGGAACACAGATGTAATTTTAAACATTTAAAGAGGAACCACTTCAAAACTGAGGGACGGGGGAAAAAAAAGACAGATGCACAACGGCAAAACTGGCTGGAGAAAGTCATTTTGGGGGACTAAATGTCATAAAACATACCCACCACTTTAAAAATAACTGCAGCTGATCCATAATTGTGCCACCAAGTCGGGCCCCGACAAATTCTCAACTCCCTTGAGTATAAAGTACAGCATGTTTCACGACATGCAAATGCGACGGGGCTCATTATTTGCAGTTAAATCACAGCAGCATCGGAGGTATTTGCATTTTTTGATTGTATCCTCAGGAGGGACAACACTAATATGCTTTTTATTGTAATTTGCAGCGTACACACTCAACAAAGTGAAATTTAGTACGCTCTTCAGTCACTGGTGCTGGCCATTTGTTTGTTTGATAAACATTTGTAACCTCCATCAGATGATTTATTTTATTACAGAGCAATTAAGGAGACTCTGCCACTGGAACATGTTTAAACCAGGGAGCAGCTGTAGTCATCATATCGAATAACATGACCGCAAAGGACAAGATTTGAATTCTCGCAAACTGCAGCAGGATCCATGCGGCACTTACCTGCGATTTGAAGCGGTTCTAAAGAGAAAATTTACCACCGCGTAGGCTCCCTTTTAGCGTCAAAGTGCTACAGGAACTCCACTAACAAAATTAATAAAAGCATAGAATTGAACGAAGATGGCATTTGTACGGCGGTCCACCTAATATGCTCCCTATGACATAAGTACCTTTGGTCAATCAAGCAATTATGTTCTGAGCTTTCAGATGAGACTGCTTGATCTCAATTTGTCCAGAAGCCATATATTCCGAAATTAAATCCTGTATCACTGCAGCGGGATGTCATCTTTACTTTTACGAGCACTCTCATCAGCCTGGATTTACTTAAAGCTGCGGGCGAAGTTTTGGAGGGAGCTATTATGTCAAATGGAAAGGGGATTTACTAGTATTTGTGCCTTTTTGCTCTATGTTTTAATACCTGGATGTAATTCAAGCCTGACATACAGCAAGTGTACACACACACACTTGCTGTACGTCAGCCAATCATTCGTGCAAATGCGATGCCGCGTATGTTTTGCTTACAATTCTAATTACATTTGAACTTGAACCATTGGAATGGAATAAAAGGCAAAGTGGCACTGTCATCAGTGGCCGACAGCAGCGACCCCGCTGATGGACATAGTTAATTACCGAGCCTCGACACTGGGAGGCTTTCCCACTATTTGATTCATTCTGATGCCGGTGGCGTCCCGATTCTGCCAAAGGCCTGTTTGATATTAGTCTCTTTGCCGTGAGCGTGACTGGGCAAAAAGTGCAATTTGTGTTCAATGTGGATGAGGGTTTTTTTGGGGGGTTTTATTTTTGCAACGGAATGTGGGAGCAGAACGTATACATATTAAGTTTCGCTGATTTTTACTTGTGTTAACCCTCACCCAAACGCTCACCCTAATGAAATCCATGTGACTCCGCAAGTTAGGAAAGGCTCAGGTTTGACTTACCCGGACTCTTTTGGGACGTTGCGACGGATCTGGATGAAACAGCCTCCCCTTTTTGTTGACGACGTTCCGCCGTTCGCGGAGTCTGTTTCGCAAATGAAAAAGTGCTCGTCAATCATCGATTTTCATCAGTGTTCCAACACAGCCTCGTAGGTTGTACATGCTAGTTTTCCGGATTTCATGGCGAATATTGAGGGAAATGTTGACCGCATCCACATTATATCTCAGGGACATTTTGTTTTACCGGCAGAAACCAATCCAGTCCTCAACTCTGCTCCCAACTGGACAACTCGACTGACAAAAGGATATAAAGCATTTTCAAATTGTCATCTCTTTTATTCCTGAACTTTCATGTCCCCTTAGTGCATTCCCGCACACCTGCAGAACATGGCACAGGCAAGGGGGAGAAGGAATAAACAGTTAATTTTTCTGATGAAACAAATGCCGCGATATTGTCGTTGGCAAATTTGATCATGACAACTTTCATCAATTACGGAGACAGATTCTCAGCTTTAAAATTTTAAACAATGGACAGAAGCGGGTGTTACATCGACCAAATGGCCAACCAATAAAGCTGACCAACAGTTAATGTCGGTCAGTTTTTAGCACCAGTACTGAATACTGGCCTGACAATATCACATATCCCTCTACAGTCCAATCAAGTCTAAGAGTTAATGACCATTTTTATGTCCTCAAATGCAGAATGCAAGCTTTGAAATGTATTCTTTATTCCATCCAACTCTATTAAACCTGAAATAACAGCTTTCCAGAAGTTTGACATGGTTCATACCTTGATATTTCTATAGAAAGTACACTGTAACAAAGAAAAGCCCCAGAGTCGCATTTCAGATAAATGCTCATCGGGTCAAGCCAAGAGAATCTACTGTACAGTACACTATTAAAATTATACATGCTTGTGTGTTGAGAAAGATTTTAGCGTTATGGTCACATTCCGACTGCAAGTTACTCCGAGTCTAATACAAAAATGCAAAAAAAGTTGATTGATTAACTTTATAGTCAACATTTTTATGTAGATTTAATGAGTTTCTTGCTTAGTCATGAAATTGGCGAAGTTGCGTTGTCGTCTTCGCAACGCTGTGTCCGTTAGAAACAGACATCCATCGTTTCACATAGTGGCACCGTGACACGAGAAATTGCCGAGACCGATTGGAACGTCGAAGACCGATGTACGTCCTGATGCATGACGGATGAGATGGACACACACGCGTGACATAACTTTGTTGGATAAAAAAAATTAATCATTGGCATCAATTCCCTCGAGAGATGTGCGTCCTCTGTTTCCAAGTAGACTATTATTGCATTTCACTGCGTTGCATCTTCCAAGAAACGTCGTCTACGCCATTGTAACAGTCTGTCAACTTGTCAGTGCGTCTGTCTGCGGGTTTGGGGATGGTTTTTCGACGTCCTCGCAAGCAGCAAGACCACACATTGCACACATTTTAAGATGTGTATATACTCCGCTTAAGTGTTACAGGTGTCTCCACATGGAAACACGAAGCAAACAATTGAGGGCGGACCCATTCAGCATCTGGTTTTGGAAGTTTTGGATGCAAAATCAACAGCAATTCTGGCGGCTAGTGTGGAATAGAATGTGACGATAAAAAGCTCGTTGTCAGGAAAGCCAGCTGTTAGATGAGCCAAAGATTTGGAGGATGAGGAGTCGAATATGGACATGGAGGACGCAGAGACGGCCATCTGCTCTTATCCCGTTCTCCTTTAGCACGCTTTCAATGGGCCAGACTACCAATAACCAGCAACGCTGGCAATTTGTTTGGCACATGCACTTCAATCATCTTCCAAATTGCACATGCAGGGGACGGGGATACATGCACTGAATGACTGGCCGCCGCCCGAGAATATCTCCCTGATGAAAGCTCCTCACTGGGGGTTGAAAGGGAGGTCAAGTCCCTTGAAGCGATCCGCCCCTTCACACCTGCCCTCCCATCCGCCCCTCCTCCCAATTCTCCGCCCGCACCCCTCGTTTACTCCGTGCCGTCGCCATAATACCAGTCATTTGTGCGACGGAGCTCGACACCTGTAATTTCCTGCTCCTTGCTTTGAATGTTTTCCACAATCACAGTCTGAATATTTACAAGTGCACATTGTTGGATTGGAGCAAAAATAGCTCAATCGCCATTTCTATTGGTTATTTCTAACTGACAGCCAATTTAGGATTCATTCAAGTCGTCACAAGGTCAGGAAACCCCAGAAACGTGAGCCTCAAAGAGATTAATGCGATTGCCAGTTTGTGATGTACAGCTCTCTTCCATGATGCACACTCTTGTAGGAATTCATTCCAGACTCTCTGTTTTCATTTTCCTCCTCCCCAGAACAATTAAACGAGGTTGGTGCCACGACTCCTACGCATCTCCTTCATGTGCGTGCCTCATTATATACTGTATACATGTAAATTCTGATTGAATGCATTTGTTTTCCGCTACTACACGAGGAATAGGATGTCCGAAAGTCTAAAAGTAGGAAGACCTCCCCATAAGATTATGTGGGACTTGATTTAGTTCCCGTTTCTATATCGCTTGCTTTTAACACTTTTGGTGGGTTTGAGCAAGCCTGTTGCACTTTTGCCAACGTGCATCTGGTTCGCCATACTGCCCAAAAACAAACAAAACGGAGCGGGCTGATGCAGCTCAAGATTGCAGACCAAGGCCAACCGGATAAGACTGCTCTTTGTTCCGAAGGTCTGCATGTTAATGGTAACAGCCGTTATGCCCTGTCGCATGAAGCAGACGGTATACACAAATACACCCACGCATACATCACCTCTTCCTTTTCTTTCACACACACTCATCCATTATTCACTTGCACATTTTTATTGACTACTTTTTTTTCCCCAAGCAGCATACTGCCGCTCTATGCAGATATTGTTTCAACGGGGAGCGACGCAGCCGCATTAAAATATGTCAATATCAAAATGCTCAGGATTGTGCGCACACTGGAACAATTTGAAACTTTTTCCACCCTACCCCTCCCTCCCTCCCTCCCTCTGACGGTCTTGTAGGTTTGGTAGAAAGGAAAAATACATTCCGGTTGCCTCGAGGGAATATTTTCCGTTTCGTTCGCACCTTTTTGCACTCATTTCCAGGCTGGGCAAGGTCACCTGTAACATTTGCATTTTTCACAAAATTGCCCCGATTTGTATTAAACTGCTTGTAAACAGCTGCATATTCATCACCATTCAAATCAATAGATTCCTTCAACATTACACTTGCAGTGATACACAACAGCGTCTAACTTTATGTCTGGAGTTGAGCGCGGAAAACGTATATCCTAGCGATGTGTCGGTCGCAAACGAAACGGCTCTAAGATCCGGATCTTTGATGTGAACGATGACAGCCGGCTTCTGATTGGTCGTTCGCTTAAGAGAGATCCCAACACCCCAAAAGCTTTTATCCTTCATCTGGACACAAATATTCTCAAATGTCAATATCCTTGAGAAAAGTTTTGAAGGACTTGTGAAAGTGTAACATCATAATTAAGCATTTATTATAGCTTTTTTTCGATACAGAATGTGTGTTCTCGTTCAATTAATTGAAGTCTTAGGACGCGGGAAGTAATGTGCTTTGCGATATGGCCCTGCAGCAGAAAGCATTATTCACGCCAAACTGCAATCCACAACGCAGACGCGACTACGAATACATCTTAAAACAACATCGGTAAGATCATTATCTTTTTGAGTGTCAATGGGAATTCTAAATCGCTTAGATGAGCAGCTTCGAGCCTGGGCAATGTGATTTTTGACGCTGATGTGCCACGGATAGTGCGGTCTGCTTATCAGCTTGAAATAAATATATATATATATATATATATAGACACAACTTTATGCTCCCTATTTCGCATCTGACGTCTAATGCCAATCTGCTCCTCTGCCAGACTCCCTAAAACGAAAACAAAATCTACTTTGAGCCACGCCATGTAAGATTTCACTCCAGTGGAAATAATTGCACTGGAAGAAAAAACAATGTAAGAGAAGGGCCTGTGCGTCTTCAAGGTGGTAGCTTTCTCCTTTTGCCTCAAGTTGGCTTATTGGAATAGTGAAGCGTAACAGCACATTGGTAAGACACCTGACTTGTATGACAGCGACGAGACTCATTTAAGTATTGTTCGGTGAACTGCGCTGTTGGAGGTCACACTGCAATTAAAGTTTTCACAACTCGCACCTCACTCCGAGTGAAGCAGTAAATGCGTTCTCATCACAAAGACATCACTTAGGACACCAGTGGCTGCCCTTGGAGATTTACTTTCTAGCAGACTTCAAAATGAGAAGTTAAAGGTTCTTCTTAGAAATTCACTTCCAGAACAGTTTGCCTGAATTTCCTTTTTTTTTTTTTTTTTTTTTTTAAATGTCAAGAACATTACCGCAGGATAGTTATTGTTATGTGATAGTATAAAAAGAATGCTGCATATTGTTCAATTGCAAAATATAATCATTACTCTATAATCACTATTAATGATTCAATTTTGGCTTCAATTTTTGTTATTTTAGAAAATGAAAAATGGATAAAGTGGAGAGTGACAAGTGACACATTTTGCCACCAAGATGCATGTGTTAAAGCAGTCTTTCAAAGGGACTATCTAGCTCAGGAAATATGAGACTTTTCTCAAATTGACACATTTGAGTTGATTTCATTCTAAACAATATTCAAAATCTTTGGTGGCTAACTTGGGCTGTCAGGTAATTGTAACAGATTTCAAAAGCAGGACAACGTGGCATAAATAACATCACTCATCTTTTGTCAAAATTGAAGTACGGGGGGGGGGGGTGACTGTGTTTGCCTTGGGCCCCCAAATGACTAGCTACGGCCCTGGGCTGAGCCAGCGACACAAGCAAAGAACCGCGATACAGCAAGGGGAGTATTGAAAATAAAAACAGCATATGCCTAATCATTTGAAACGGCATATATTCCATAGAGATCAATTGTTATTGGGTTAAGATTTGTCTGAGATGTAAAAGCATCCACAGCACTTCTAATAATAAACAGTTTGGCCTAAAAATACACAGGTAAACCTCTCCTCGCTAACCACAGGGACCCGGCTCCTCCGTCCGCCGAGACTGCTCGCTGACTAATGAAGTCGGGAAACTTAGAGCAATTAGACACATCAAAGCTCAAATCTGAAAATTAATTAGGCCTCTCCTCTCATTCGCGAGGCTCATCCGCTCGTGCGGCGCTTCATTAGCATACCGCCATCAAAAACACGCAGGTGCTCGTTGTTGATGGCGCGACCGCGTTCGCAAATGTTTGCTCTTCATATATTTGGACAATTAAGGGAGGTAAATAAACAGAAGCATTCGAATTGGGGTGAATGCTGCAAAAACTTGCGGGAACACTGGTAAAGACCAATCGGGGTAAGCCTGTTATAGTATGCGCGGGTTCGATGAACAACAACACGCAGTTCCATATGCGCTCCATTGATCATTAGCGTGCATCAAACGCTTCCTTAAGCTCAGCTGCGATACATCAAAAAGAGGCCCTTGTTGCCGCTCAGATGAAACGAATACATTCACTGAACTCTATGGTCCTTCTCCGAGCGCCATTATCAGCCCGATTTGTTGTTGTCTGTTGTGCCGAGCCGCATCAAAGCGTCGGCAATCGCGTGCTCGTTCGAGACGCTAATGAAGAACTACTTCAAACATGCGTGCTCATTATCAATGACACCCCCATTTTAAAATGTAAATGACCCCCCCCCCCCCCCCAACCATTATTTTTTACATTCATTCAAGGAAGGAAAATGTAAACTATTAACAGTATATCACACAGGGTCCTCATGGGGCTTTTCCACGCCGCAAAAACGAGGCGCTCTCACGCCAGCCTGAATCCCGGTCAACACGCTTGGCTGTCAAATCAGACTTTTTTTTTTTATTTATTTTTTTATTCCCTCCTCCTGGCTCTTCCGCCAGTTGTTAGGTAATGTGCGCACACTCACGGCTGACAATGAGGCGCTCTAAAGCAGCCAAGGCAGCAAAGGGAAGATGCTTTTTCGGGGTGTAGGTGCAGCTCGGTACCTAACTGCACGTCACAAGTGCGCCACATGTCTGCTGATGCGAATGAAGGCACTTAAGTTCTTATATAGTAGGGGATAGGGGAGGCGATCAAAAAAATATTTATAATAAATCAGAAAACGGAAATAGTGAAAAGCAGTTTAATGCTATAACTCCACAAACGAGTACTACATAGCTCTCAGTCTCATAGCGCAAGGTCGGCTGGGCTCGGCTCGTGACCCGTGACCTGAATGAGGAGGAGCGCTATAATTTTATTTTTATTTAATAATGGATGGATGAATGGAAAATGAGTCAACAATCCATAACCTCTGATTGATTTGTTGTCCGATAGAAACGGACACTTCTCAAGCTGTTTCTTCATGGAAATATATGAATCATTTCCGTCAGCCTTCCGTGCTGTGAAAACCGATGTGGCGCAATATGTTTCCCTCAAGGCTGCACTTTGATTAATGAACCTTAGAGTACACAAGTCACGTCTATCTCATGCAGTCCCAAATTCAATTTTTCAGGTATATGTACTTTGAGTATTTATATTTTTGCTTTTACTCTCTGCATTTGAACAGATATTTGTACTTTGTACTCCTTATTTTGTCAAAATAGACCGGTTACTATTTTCAACCTCTGCCGATGGTGACAAAAAGATTCAAAAAGGTTGCAATCTTGATGGAATGGATTGATTGAGATCTTGGTGACTTGCGTAGAAAGGAGGAGAGAAAAAACGCAGTGGCATGAAGGAGCGTGAACCAGCATTAACAATGACGGCGACAGAGTCGAAGAAGCAAGAACTTCCCCATCCATGGTCTCATTTGGGAGAATTGTTTGATCTTGTTGGTGATTAATCCGTGGCAAATACTTCTTCCAGCCTGAAGATTACCTGTTTCTGGCCTCCATAAATTGTAGTTTAACCTGCAAAAACCAATACACGTATTCGTATTACAAACCCTAACCTATTAGCAAAGCTAATGCAAAGCTAACACGTTTTGACAGAATAAACTTGGAGCCAACACTCGCTAGCTCTTAAAAATGGAACTTAACTTAATACTATGTCGTACGTTAGCAACCGGTTGTGATCACGAGGGCCCTGCATGCTATCCGGGCGCTGTATAGAATGGACTGCTGGTATAAGAGTGGTGAAATCGGAGATTTTAGATCCAGTCCAATTTAATCTGATCCTTGTTTTTGTTTTGTTTTTCCCGACATCGGACTGATTTCCGATCTCAAAGGTCGTCTCGGGACACCCCGAACAAGTATCTGTACTTCCACCGCTGATCTCGTCAAGCATGCGCCAGAAATTGTACAAAATGGGTCCTAAACGGATGCAGATGTTGCTTGGAGGTGAACCGAAAATCAATGTAGGGGCGACGGGAACTGGAGCACAACTCGAGTTTTGCACCTCAACACAGTGGCGCCCCCCCAGGAAAACAAAGTTCAGACCTGGAGTGGGAGATAAATCGAGCCTGAAGACAAAGCCTATATTTCGTTGCGCTCTAATCTGTCTCTCCCAGCCCTGTAAACCATTAAAGGCCAGACAAAGGCAGTCCGGAGCCAAGCACCCTGTTGGGAGATCTTATTTACAATGGAGCCGACACTTTCGCCGCCCGCCACCTCCATCTTGCACCCGCGCTTCCTCGTCAACCGTTTTATTCCCCCATCCCCCAACCCCCCCTCCTTCTCATTCGTTTTCACTTCCACCGGCCCTGGCTGCTGTGGGCTTTTAATCTCGGGCAGCTGAAATTCCATCTTTCGACAAGGCGTTCAACTTCCTGCGCCTGACCTGCCGTTTAATGGAACTATTGTGCAGTCTGAGGCAGCACATCCCATTAGGGTGAGAAACATGAGGACATTTTCGCTGGCAGTTTCTTTTCGACTCGCCACCATTAAGGAGCCAGTTTTACCCGACGACGCATCCCCAAAAAAAGCCGCTGACAAAACAGACTGCTCCCACACGTACTTTTTTCCTCCAGATAAAATAATTTCATCGTAACAATACAACACATTTCTGGTATCATAACATGAGTGAGAATGCCTCTTAGCTATATATCTATAAAAAAAAAAAATACCCACACTTTTCCAGGGAAAGAGGTCCAACACCCACACGTTTCCAGCTATTGTTGTACCAACAGTACTTTTTCCACACACCTACAAAAACAAATGCAGTAAATTAAACCCAAACGATCACATCAACATGACAAAAAAAAAAGAACAAAAATACACATTGAAGTTTGTGTACAAAAAAAAATTTTAAAAAAAGAAAAAAAAAAATAGTTTCAAAACCCACACTTTTTTTTTTTTTGGCGAACCACTACTCACCGTGCTGCCCTTGACATTTTTGTCCATCCATTTTTGTATCCTCATTACAGCCGTGGGTGAGCTGCAGACTGTCCCAGCTGACTTTGGGCGAGCTGCAGTGGATATAAAAGTCTGCACACCCCTGTTCAAACAGCAGGATTTTGTGAAATACAAAAGAATAAGACCAATAAATCATCTTAAAACCTTTTCCACTATTAGTTGACCTGTATAACTCAATTAAGACTATCGCTTTAGAGAGGGGAAGTAAAAAAATAAACTGAGATAACATAGTTGCACAAGTGCACACACCCTCGTGTTCAGAAATAAGCGATCACATTCCAATATGTTAAATGGGATCACCATGTAAAGTGCCTCTGATTAACCCAAAATATATTAAGGTGAGAGCATATGTACAATTATCCCAATGACGTTTTTTAGACATATATATTGATGAATGAAAGGGGGGGGGGGGGGGGGGGAATGGGCTGCTGCAAAAAGGGCACTTTTTTTCATCGGGGGAAAAATGGCAAGTGCTTGAGCACCACTTGCGGTCAATGTGAGCACGTGCCTGCTTATGAATGTACTTTTGCATCCGTCTGCCGCTGCCAAATGTGATTTATTGCGCAATATGCATTTCAACAACTAATGGAGTAGTTTCTAAGTTAACTTTTGAATTCATTTTAAAACAATTCATGTCAGTATTGCATCCCGTCTGTGTTTGTATTTAACAAGCTTCCAAGTGAAACCAATCTTTTTTTTTTTTTTTTTTAATTGTATAAAGACGAAGAAAGTTATGACAGAGGAAACAAAAAGGTCACATCTCAAATATTGACAGCTGTGGATATATTAATAAGATGTTGGCCAGAAAATGGTGCATTTTCCCCGACTTTCTTTATTGTCATAGCAAAACGACACTGAATCGTCTTTAAAAGGCGTAACTGTGGTTTAATGTTAATTAATTCCGGGCTAATTTGCACAGAATGACGAGAAGTGTTGAAGGTCGCTAACCACGTAAGGAGTCACTGTGAGGCTGCCTGGTCGTCTGCTGTCATTTTCGTCCCACTCGACATCTTGTCATCCACGTTCGAGACGCCATTGCTCTTTCATATCGTCTTCTTCGAACGTTACGGTCTTTAACTTACTTCACCGAACATCTTTTGCATCACATTAAAGTGTCACGCGTATTCTTCGTGGGTTTTTTTTTTTTCCAGACTTCCTTCAACAGGTGGCGACCAATTAAGAATTGATGCGTTCACGGAATGGGAATTTCAAAGTTCACGGTCGGCGCCGAACCTGAACGCAAAGCAACGCTAACCTGAAAGCAGGGAACCACTAAAATGGAATCTAGATCGGTGCTCTGTGTATTTGTACAGTCTTAAATCTAAATATAAGTTGTTGTTTTCGTTGTGGGTGCAGTTGTTGTTTTCGAAGTTTTCCCTTTAGGAGTTAAGGGTTTTCATTTATGTCTTTTCCTACAATATAAATGTTTCATGAACGCAACTATACAGAATAGTATATAAAAAAAACAAAATGTGACTTCAACACCCACACCTTTTCCTTGAGAAAGGCATTAAAATTCCCACACTTTTCCCAATGTTTTCTGTCTTTTTTGCACATATCTAAAAAAAACAAAAAAAACTTTTTATTAATTTAACTCAAACGATCATGTCAACAAGATACAATGGGAAAATACAGGGGGGGGGGTTATGTTGCCATTCTGCTGTATCGTATTTTCCACAGTTAATTGTACCCACAGTATATATTTTTTTATACATTTAAAAAAAACAAAATTAATTAAACCCAAATGATCATGTGATCAAGCTATGTGAAAATACAGCAAAAATAAATGTGGCGATTATCCTGTTGAAGAGGTTAAGCCCCCACACTTTTCTCACTTTTATTGTACCTACAGTACTTTTTCCAGAGTTAATATAATTAGACATTAAAATGACAAAGCACATTTTCGGTGTCATAATGGGATGAAGGGGAGAATGCCGCCAATTGATACTTCTAAAAAACAAAAACTGCAGTAATTAAACCCAAACGATCATGTCAAAAAGATATAATGAGAAAATACGGCAAAAATAAATGCAGCAATTTAAAGTGAGGCTCGCGGCATGACTTTTTATCACCTCCCATATATTCAACCCATTACCTATTTTTAATCTCTGTTCATTTGCCTGGCTTGGCGTGCAATTTTACTGCCACTCTATGGCACTTTGCATTACCTCATGTCAGAACAGCACGATAAAAATAAGCCTTGTCTTTCTTGTCTTTTCTTGCCTCTAACTACCACCTCTCGCGTGCCTTTGAAAAATCATCCCAGATTTTTTTTTTTTTTTTTTAATGGGCCCTCTTTTTTTTTGCAGAAAAAGAAAATTTACTGAGTAATTTCCAATTGACACATTTGGTAAGTCACCAAGTTGCTTTGACATTTTGCAGACTGGATTGACCGGGATGCCACTGTTTAACACACAAGCTGCAGTCCGAGTTTCATGTATTAAATTCACAAATACCAACCTAGCCCGATGTTTAGCTAATGCGCGCACTTGTAACAATATGGACAAGAACAAATGCAAGTAAAGAGCAACGTTTAGCTTGAATTTCTACTCTAGGGGAAAACAGCAGCGCAAAGACATCTGGGAAGCAGCAGCATCTGCTGGCCCTACTTCCCATGATGCTTTGAGCTGACAGGACCGTCACTGTGAAGGAGTCAACACCACATCCCCATGGGTTGTAGGCATGTACTTGTGTAGACTGTGTGGATGGCAACCACACATTGCGTTGCAAATATGAAACTTTTACATTTATGAAAATAACACAACAAATAATTGGTCGCTACTTTGCAGATTTCAGTTTTCTGGAGCGCAACCCCCCGCGCTAAACGAGGGATTACTGTGTTCGAAAAATCTCCCGACTGATAAACAACCATCGCGGGTGGGAGGAGTTTGGCAAACTTCAAGCGCAGACTTTTTATTTTTGTGTGTGTGGCTAAATCGCTTTGCGTTAAGCTCGCCAAGTGTTGGGCTGTGTGATAAGCAGCCCCGCTGGGACTGGTAAGGGTCTGAAGAAGCTCCTGTAATGAATGGCTGGAGCAATGCTGATGCACGGCAATCATTAACAGCCTGATAATTACTCCGGATACCTCGGTGGATTACGTGCATGTGTGTGTGAGAGTGAGAGACGCAGATATAACATGTTTGGGGCCTTGGAGAGAAACAGATTAGCACTATGTGTGCAGTTCCCTGTGCATGTGTGGCCTAGAAATGTCCCGCTCAAGATTTTTACTCATATTCATGCTTACAATTGCAAATATGAACGCATTCCCTGCTGCTTAGATGTGAAACCGTTTCTGCTCAATCAAAACACAACTGGCCTGATCAAGGAAACAAATACAAACCAGACAGGACAAGTAAGTTACAAACAGATTTGAATACAATGGGCCAAAACAAACAACAAGTAAACAAGAATAATTAACATCATTTATTGTAAACACTGTGAGGATTTTTTTGGGGCGGGCGAATGTGTAGAATTGTTAACAAAGTTAAGTCCGTGTCGTATCTACCTCTTCCCCAAGGATCTGTGCCGGGCCCCAAATTATTCATAGTATATATTAATGATATCCGCAATATCTCCAAAGTCTTCCAATGTGTCTTATTTGCTGATGAAACAACTCTCTAAAGGTCAGGGGGGGGAAAAGAAAACAAAACTATAACAAGCTTTTGACTACTGTGGAAACGGAATCAAATATACTGAAAAACAGATTTGATATTAAAGAACTATCCCTTATTTTAAATCATTCATTTAAATTTCTCTTCTTTTTCTGCACTATGAGACTGTGTTATTGTGTCAACCTTTAAATTGTGTCCGCTAACATGTACTGTATGTATCCTAGTTAATGTAACTCATAAAGTAACATGTAATCAAACTTAGTTACTTTAAAAATCAATTAATAAAGTAGCTAAGTTACTTCTTAAAGGAGTAATCAGTAATCAGATCAGACATTCAAGGTAACAGTTTCACATATAAGCTCTTTTAATATTACAAATACAGTGGGGCCTTGCGATATGAGTGAGTTTTTCGCTTTTTACGAGCTGTCATGTGGCCAATTACTTTTTCGCTTCAACTTGCAAGCGTCAACTTGAGATACGAACTCTGCTTACTTCACAATGAGCAGCACTTTGGCAAATAATGAACAATCCTTTCAAAAAAAAATAAAAAATCAGACCTCAAGCTGTTTAATGCCAAGCCGAGTTGAAGTTTACTGTGAAGCTAAACATAAAACTAGGAGAATTACACTTTGTGTATTTAAAACAAGCTACATAGTTTAGCGTTTAGTCCGCTAGCTAAATGCTAATCCTAACACATAATGGGGAACACACATATAACGCTCTAAGCAACTGATGTTTGAACACAAGCAAGCAGCAACACATTTCGACATGCAATGTAACCAAACTCAGTCATATATTCTTTATCCTCTGTATGGAGCGGGAACGAGCTGAGAGAATCCGAGACGTTTAATTTGGACAGACGCCTATGATTTTATTTTTTATTTTTTGGTGGAATAGTGGAACAGATTAATGGCATTTCCATCTATTGTACTTCAAGTTACGAGAATGGTCGAGGAAAGAATTAAACTTGTATCTCAAGACACTGCTGTAATAATAATAGCTTAGATTTATAGATTATTATTTATTCAAGTTCAGACTGTACATATGGCAAAAATAAACAGGCTTTGTCAATCGTCGAACAGTCCCTCATCTGGTTGTCGCACAACAAACTGACAATGTTTTATTTCAGTCCAGAAGTCCAAACACTAGGCGTCCATATTTCTCACTCCGCCAAGTTAAAATCAACAATGCTGCCCTGTTTTGTTTTATCATCCCAGGCGCCGATGTTTGGCGAGCGTCCAGCGGCGGCGTCGTGACGGAGTGCCCAAACAGTCGCTCCAGCCTGCCCCACCAAAATCGAGCGATGGTGGGGGGTGCTGGGATTGAACGTCGGGTGGAGGAGTTTCCACTGACTGCGAGAATGTTGAGCGGCGGCGTGGGGACACGGACAAGCCTCCAGCCAGCTGCAATTAAACAGAGGAATGATGCATGAAATGGCACAAAGGAGGAGGAGGGTTTGTGTTAGTCAAGTGAACATAAATACAAAGTGACGTTAACACGTTCACTGCCATTGACGGCTTTAGAAGTCAAAAATCCATGTTAGCCAACAAAATATGGAAAAGAAAGACTTCCACTAATCGTCTCCATCAGTCCTGTTATGATAGATATGTACACCCAATTTCATGACAGTCGATAAAACTGGCATTGGCTCCAAATTTTGTTTTTTTACCACTCCACACTATTTGGGATGCTTTAAACACATTTTTATTTTTTATCATTATTTCTTTTTCTCTTATTATAACTCAAGGATTCAAGGACCGGTATCGCCCGTCCCTAATAGAAATAAACAGTTTTTCCTTCATTGTTGATTTTTTTTTCATTCACTTCCACTGAACTTAACGTTCTACACTGAACTTTTTTGCAACACTTTCAGTAGTTCCTCCAGCTTTTCACGGACTGAGGTCGGCAAATGATTTGAAAGCACCTAGCTAGCGTTATAGCCTGTATCGACTCCTGCTTCAGTATAGCACATATCGTCGAAGAATTACGCTCGTACTGTTTGGTCAAGTCAATTTACACGCACGTTTTTCGACGATTTCAAGCATTATTGCAAAGGCCATCATCCCGCTTCTTCTCCTCAACACTTACTCAAACAAATGGAACGATAAATGGAAAATGCGAGTACCAAACACACGTTTTCAGTTCCACTGCGAAGTAGCTGACGTGAACTGATGGTGGCCGGATGTTGTGAAGTTCGCCTGCCTGAAGTCAGCCCGTTAGTCAAGTTTGAAAAAGGGACCAAGTGACGGCTCGTCACTTGGAAAACTCAGAAGTCTTGTTCAGCACAAAATCCTACGATTTGTAGACGGGGCCGCGGGAGGTGAATGTGGATATAGCGGGGGGAGTGAATGCTTTACTGATTTCAACTTCAACAAACAACAGAATGGAATCTCTATTTTCAAACATCCCATCTTAGAACAGGATATGACATTTAACAGCAATTATTCAAAACTTATCCCCGCATTATGAGCATTTCCGAATGTGTAATCCCTTGAGATTACTTGAGAAACACATTAACGCCAGGCCTCTTTTTAATATTCATACTCAGGACTGAGAGCACGGCGCACGCGTTGAAATCAGATGCGTCGCCATGTTCCTCTGCGTCGCCGTTTAGCATGGCTCGTGGATAAGCAATTTGTTTTTCTTTTCCAGGGTCGAAGAAGGTGAGTGGAGGAAAAGCAGTGTGTCTTTTTTGCAAGCTTGTTAAAAGTTCATCCCAGCTCCTATCAGCAGCCACAGCTGGGTATCTACTGAGGGCTTTCCACACAGTCACAGAGCTGAGTTGGGGGATTTAGGGCTTGATCGACGAGTACAGCTTTTTTTCTTTTTTTTTTTGGGAGTGTGGAAACTCTTGAGGTGCAGTCAAATGTCAGCGACCGACGCGCTGCTCAGGTCCCAGATGACTCCCGCGTGGACTCAGCCCAGCTGAGATTCCTAATGAGAAGAGGTCTGAGTGAACGGAAAACCGTTGGAGCATTTATTCGATATCCTTGATATCTCAAGGTCTGTGTACTAGTATGCGCTTTGTCCACACTTGTAGGACAAAGTTAGCATGCTAGGGGACACCTATGTTACCAGTAAGGCAATACTGCGCACCAATAAAACCAGTAAAAAAATAATTATTATTATAATGTCAACTAGATTGCTGTAGCAGTGTGCTTTTGAAATTGCTCTTCGACTTCACTAAAAATGTTACCGGGGGGGGGGGACTTTGAACTTTCTTTCGCAAAAAGCCAAAGCTAATGGTTTGGTCATGAGGTGTGAAAAAAGTTCTCTGTCCCTGCGTGATATTAAAAAAAAAAGAAAGAAAGGAAAGAAAAAAGAAAGGAAAAAACCAATATGCTGACGCGCTTCAATGCAACCTTTGCGTCACATCACCCTTTTGACAATTGTTTCATTAAAAATAAAAAAGTCAGGCAATAAAAGCTCAAACGTCGAGGTGTCGAATTACAGCATATCCGTGACCCACACACCCATGTCCCACATTCTCATTCGCATGCCCGCGTTCCATCTAATCCTGCCAGAGGAGTTTCATTTACTGCCAAGAGTTGCTCGCACCATTTCTTTAAAAGTACATTTTTATGAGACCGCAATTCCATTTCCCTGGAAGCCCTGTACGCTAAATCCTATTTGCCCAGCGTCACATGCGGTCACATTAACATGACAAAAAGTGGACGATTTTGCTCTGGCCGCGTATTACGGCCCGCCACGACGAGTCAGTGTCAATTGGCTCAACAGTCATGCTGAATTTTTGCTTTCCTGAAAAGTGATGGTTTCGGGGGTGCAAAGGTGCTGCCCCCTGTTGGTCCGGAGTGCGAAACCACAACCAGGCCGCCTTCCACCGCTCAACCTTTGGAATGCGCACGACCCCACAAAGGCATCTAAGAAGGCTTACCAACTCCATTTTATATTCACGGCACCCTTGTGTGACATTCCCTCACACTTTTTTGGCAGATTATTAAAAAACAAAAGACGACAACCGGCGCACAAACACGGCGCCCCGCGGCCGGCAATCATAAAACTTACAAAATTCCTGTCGAAGCAAGTTTACAATGGTAACCTTCCGTAGTGTGTGACAGTATTTACATAAAGGATTCAGGCTTGGTTGGAATATTAATTATTGATGTGAAGTGTAATGAATGATTTATAACCAAAGCCAATCAGAGGCTGACTTCTCCCAGCACCACCTGAGGGATATTATACATTTATAACTCAAGGACATGCTGTCATTGTTTTTTGGCCGCGCAACTTAGTGCAGCGTGACGCGTTGGTCTCCTTCGTTGTACTTTGTTTTCAAAGACGCTCGCTATTGGCTGTTCAGCAGAAAAGCGCACTCAAGGGGATAACTTGTAGCTTCTTTGGTAAATGTGCTTTTATGAGGGGTGGAGGCGCTTATCCCCACTAAAACAATTCAGTTTCACCAGAAGCGCCAAAGGAGACGTATTATGCTTTTTATTTTTCAGAATTCAGAACAGTTCCCGGGTGTCTTAGTATCTTATTGTGCCAAATACCCCCTTTACATATATTTTAGTCTACTTGAGAAAAAATTCACGGCACACCAGCGAACAAAAACGTAACAAAAATGACATATACTGAAATAACGATGACCTTTTTTCTTCTGTCACTGTACGTCGCCGGCATGGATAACAGCTGAATTGTGATTGGCAAAATTCCGCACAATCAAGTAAATGCTGCTTATCAGACGCTAACTGACAAGTGTATGACGCGCTGCCTCCACGAGTGAAAAAGCTTTTACTCCACATTTGGCCTAGCAGTGTATGGGTCGGTCTATATTGACTTTGCTGCCCCCTCTGGGGAAAAAAAACCAACTAATTTCAGCGAGACAAATATAAGTGTTGAAAGCGATAATTCTTGATTCTTGGGTTATTTCAGGAAAGAAGTTACTAAGACCCCTGGGAACTGTTATAAATTGTGACAAATGCAAAACATGTCTCCTTTAATGTACTGATCTCTCTTGGTCAACACATACAGTATATTTTTAAATACCTTGGTGTATTCCGATGGAAGAATGTCACGTTATGAAGACACATGGGAACTTTTTTTTTTTCCCCCAATTGTGGCAAAATGGATCAAATGTCTAAAATGACAACATGCATGTTGTATTTCTCGAAGCATAACCTTAGGTCCAACCTTAAATATTCAACTGAGCAAGCATGATTCTCCATCTATCCATCCAAACAATACAAAAAAACAAAACAAAACTCACTGACGCAGCGCCAGCATGGGGCAGGGGGTTTGATAATGTTGGCAAAATAAACAAAACAACCACAACAAAAACAGAACTCGGCGCCACCATTTTGCCAGATTGCACGTCTCCTTCCAAGCATGTGGGTCTTGCCAGCGCCTTGGAGCGCCACATGTTGGTGGCAGGTTAACCCCCTCTGCCGAGTCCGTCAGGTGGGCTTTGGAGAACGAGCGGGCAAATAAAGGCGCCCGTGACAGATCGGCAGAGGGGGAATGGCCGACGTTTGGTGCCATGCAGCTGCGACCGCAGATAACACATTCCAGTGAGGGGGGGCGGACGGTGGGAAACGGGAGGGGGCCTCTGTAAAGCGCCATAATCCCAGCCATGCTTTATAAAAGAAGGACCCTTGCTAAGCCTAATGGTGCTTCCCTTGTCAAAGGGATTGGACACGTTACAATGCAAATGTGTTCATTTGATAAGACACCATTTCAAATGTGTAAAGTTACGTTTGCATGAGGATGTTTCTTTTTTTTATTTTATGTACAGTAGATACATTGCATAGGTGTATATATATATCTATATATATATATGCATTTCCATTTATACAGTAAATCCTTTTTTTCTATCTATCATTTGAAACTTTCTAATAGCATAACCCTGAAGAAAAATATGGCCCAAAAAAAATAATAATTAAAAAATGGACCGTAAGTGCGCATATACATGCGCTTCATAACTTCCGCTAACAACCCAGACTAAAACAGCTCTTCATTAAGATAAGAAGCTCATTTCTCAGTCGAGATGTATCACTTTAGCATGCTTCCTTGGCACCGTACTACTTTCCTATTTCAAAATCTACTTTTTTTACTACCAAAGAAAGTAGATTTTTACTTTCTTTCCGAAAGATTACATTTTTTTCAGCTGAGTTGTACAGGTTGTCGGCCACATTAATGGTGGAATTATTTATCTTGGTCTCATTTTTTCTATCAGAAAAACTTGGCATTTGAACACGGGTGTGTAGACTTTTGATATCAACCGTATTTTGCCTGCACATACATACTGTGATACATACAGTATGTCCACATCGCAAAGCCTCTCTGTCATGCGCACTTTTAACGGTTTGTCGTGTTGCCAAGGGCGCAGAAGCCGCGAGCCAGCGTCTGAAACGACAAGCTGAGCTCGGGCCGTGTCGGCGGCGTGTCCAAACAAAACGCGGCGCCGACCGCCGGCCAGACCTGCAACAACGGCTCGGTCCGTCTGCCGCCGCGTCTGCCAAAACCGCTTCAAATAGCGCTCGCCGCTCTTCACACGGGGTCCTCTAGAACAGGTTTGGGCGCTAGCGCGAGGCAGACGAGCTTGCATGATTCCAAGCGGAAGCCAGCGCCACTTCACTTGAGGGTCATTCATTTGTGGACGACGCCGAAGACTCCAGAGGACAAGCGCTACAGAAAATGGATGGATGGACAAAAGACTGATGAGCTTTTCTTTCCACCGACTGAAAATTGTCCACAAACAAACAAACATAAAAGCATCTGAATGCAAGGCATCTTAATGATAGGCATCTTGTGTGGGTGGAGGAAAATACAAAAGAAGCCAGATCTTGAGTGGGCTTGTGGACGAGTGAAGTGGGTATATTTTCTACATACGTTGCACGGTAAATGCCAAACGAAGTGCTACACGCCTGGAGCTACAATCAAATTTCTTTCAAGACTGTCGGAAAATGCAGCAAAATGCTGTATTGAAGCAACAAAGCATGTTTTCATTTGATCTTTGCTTGTTTTGACAGTCAGACTAATCCCACAGCAAAGCTAACTTTGGTCACAATAGAAAACATTTTTCAACTTTTACGTCAGTAAATGTATGGCTTGACAAATTATTATGCGTGTGGGATTGGAAATATCTGCCATTTGAGTTTTAGTTCATCTGGCGAAATGTTTCCCATTCTTTCATAAAAAAGGCGAAATTAAGTTTCCATGAGGGTAAGGCATCAAATTAAGAGAACAGCTGTTAAGAACGATATTCAATGGAATGCCCTAGTAGCAACTGATACTAATGATTTCACCCAACATGGCCCCCTCCTTTACGTTGATTAATTGTTTTGTTTAATTGTTATTCCATGAAAAAAAAAAAATGATCGGAGTACCATATTTTGACTCGTGCCATACAATGTACTCTTTGCTTTCAAAATGTTCAGGTTTATTTCCCCTTTAAAAAAATCTATGAGGGATGGATGGGAGAGTGCACCTCCAAAGCAGCAACAGAAAAAATATAATTCCCTGACCTCAACCCTATCGAGAACCCGTCGAGCAACGTTACAAGGAAGACATATGATATATTGACAGCTGATTTGCATGCAATTACCGCACCTTGGGCGTTGTGCGAAAGTGGACTTCAGTTATGTGCCTCCCGCAGGAAGGAAGAGGCAATTGCGACTTAACAACCTCTGAACTTGCACATTGTGGGAAGGGAAACGCGTTGACAGGACTCAATTTGCCTGGCATATTGAAAGGCTCCTAATTATCAATTGTTGGTTATGTATTACAGTAACCTGCCTGGCCCTTCATCGGGGCTGCAGCAATCAGAGCGGGGTTAATTCCTAGTGAGGATCAATTGGGCCTCATCATTTTCCTTCCACTCCCACAGGTGATTGAATCATGAAGGATTTTCCGCAAACTATTAGCTCGTTTGACACTTTTTGTTCATTTTCTTATTGGCGTGCTTCTAAATATAGAATTAAAAAAGGGACATATTGTGAAAACGTAATTGTCTATTACTTGTGTAGGAATAGTTGGTTCTCTGGTAAAGTAAAAAAAGAAATAAATAAAAATGAAAATGTGCCCACGATCAAGCCGTTCTGAATTTTCCGAATACAAACAAATTAGCGTTCGGTTCTGATCAGCGGCACATGCTTAATAATCGGTATAATGTACTGCTGACCGCAAGATGACAATGCAGAGATTAGTATTCAATTCAAGCTAACTAACGTACTGTACATGTTCATTTCTTTGTTATTAAATGTTTTTTTTTAATTATTATTATTATTCAAATAATTGCAAAGTCAATTGTACATGTGACCCCTAGAATGTCCACTTAGGAATAAAAAAATAAATAAAAAAATAGAATCACCGATTGGTGGGCATACATCATCCCTGTTCAATTGACCACAATTGACTACAGTAGCTGCACAATTAAACCGCAGAGGAAATCACCCGCATTTATTAGCCGTTGCGAACGTTTAAAAATAGAGCACAGTTTTGGCCCCATTTCAGCGCTGACTCCTTTTAAAAAATGAAGCGAGTGGCAAAATGCTACAAGTTAAGATGAAAGAGCTCCGATTCCTGTTTGATTTACTAACTTTGTTCCTGTGAAATAAATGCTCAGCACACAAACTTAAGGGACACTCATGGGACCTTCACGGTGACAAAGAAGTCATTGTGCTGATTAATCAGGCCCACGTTCCGACTCGGGGAGTGTTGGAAAGGGAACTCAAAACACTTGGGTGGGGGTCAGGAGAGGGAGAGAAACTTCAGGTCGTCGTGTCTGTGAAGAAAACAGAAAGCTGCTATTTTCCATCTCCAAAAATATATATATAAAAGAAAAATAAATACCTGCATTTTAATTTGGGGAAAAAGACTAAATTAAAACAACAAATTAAATTGCTTATTTTGACATAAAATAATGTTAATTTTGTATTTAATTTAATAATTTATTCAACCAATTATTTAAGAATATTTTGTAAATGCATAAGATTAGTTTTTTTCACTTTTTCCATTTGTTATTTATAACAAATCAATCAATTCACCAATGATTTAATTGGGTGAATTGATATAAAATAATTTATCATGTTCACTTTTTAATTATATTTATAACAATTTAATCATAGAAAATAGTTTTGAATGTATCATTTTTTTATTCTTTAAATTATTTATAATCAATTCGCTCATTCACTGCCATTGACGGCTTTTGAAGTCAAATACCCATGTTACTGGGATGTAATATATTTCAGTAACCTGCCAATTAATTTACTACTTTTAATGACAAAGATGAGCAAAAGAAACAATTTCACATATTTTACATAGACTTTTTTGTTTTGTTTTCCTCATTTACGAATGACTTGGCGCATCGGTCCAATTTAACGATCAAATGTGGCCCTTGAGGACTAAAGTTTGCCCGCCCCTCGTAACGCGTCTAAACGACGCTTTGAAGGCAGCACGCATTTGCGTCCCTGAAGTGGACCGACTCTATCCGCAGCAAATGGCAGGGATTTCCAATCCGCAGTTAAAGTCAGGCGTGGGGGGGGATCAATGACACTATAATAGTGTCGCGATTAGCCTCGCACAGGCGAAGCAAGGGCCATGAGCGTGCGCAAATGAAGGCACTTTTTCAGTAGATGACTTCTTACAGCATACTCCAATAAGTGAGGGTTCCGCATTGGAATGGAAAGCAATTAACAAGAGCGTCCAGACATTGATTAAAACACGAAAGTGTCACATGAAACGCAGAGAAGACCAGCAGAGGGGCTTGTATGTGACTGACAGGCAAAATCCAATGATTTTCATTTTCTTTTTCCCTTCACAACCTTGCAAGAATTTCCAAGGTGGGAAACTCGCTTCTATTAAATTTCCAACCTCAAATTCAATCTTCATCCGGGTGATAATAACAATGAAAAAAGGCGATTCAACATGCTTGAAAGTGTAATTAAGCCAGAAGAGTCACGACTTGCAGCCAAATGAAAGGATGGCACGATGGGTTTCCTTAAAGATGCCCTGCTCCTTGCTTCTCGATCAGGGAGTGCTGCTTCTCTCAAGTTATTCAACTCCTTCAAGCACAATGCGACTAAAAAAAAAAAAAAAAAAAAAAAAAAAAAAAGTCTGAAATTATAGAGATGAAACTGTTCAAAAGTTAATGTTCTCTTATGTGTTCAAAAGTGTAACTATAAGTCTAACCGGTTTCAAAATCTCAGACAAACTAATAGATTGCACCGCAAGGTGTTGCTTCAAGGTCGTACTTGGGAAAAATATGTCATTTTTGACACTACCCCAGGGAGGCACATGACCGTAGAGAGCCAGTCACAAGCTTCGGCTTTCGATGTCCCAGTGTGCCATTTCTTTCGTCACATCAGCCGATCAGATTCTACGGCACAGCCAATCTGTCAGCCAATCACATTCTAAGACGAAGATACAAGGCCTTCGAGCTTTTGACGTTTGCCTTTTCCTGTCCCCGTGGCAGTTGGGGATTCTGCCATGATGGCGACTTCCTCGTTCTGTTCTCTGTGAATCATGTTTTAAGACAACAGTGAAATCGGAACATTTCCTGACCTGCTATTTGTGGATTACAAGGTCTTGCATCACTTTGGCCGCTCTTCAAAGCCGACCCTCTCAACTGTGAAGTGGGAATTTGACTGCCCTTAATTGAAATGCGTGCTGGCGTTGATTTGACCTGCCTCATCCACAAAAACGTTTCACCGCAATTCTTCCAGGACAAAGGATTGATGCTCGACTCCATCCGCGTGCAAAATAACGCCGGTGTCATTGTGTTTTAATGTTGATTATCATTATCACCGTACCTCTCGAGAGGTTTCGGTGTGATGAATGATGAACACCGAAGCCGAGACTCGGGAGCGCCGCATGGTTGCGCCGCATCCACAATTAGACATTTCATTAGCATCCATTAACATTTCATTTTATTGTGTACATGGGAGCAACAGGAGGAGAGGTGAAGCCAGATGGTGCTTTTTACTATTGACCCGTGAATAGGCAGGCACGACTGCATCGTCAGAGTGTATAAAACGATTAAGGTCGAGAACAGACGCATTATCAGTCTTGGTTTTTATTGTTAGTTTTGCAACCATTACCATCCCATAACGCCGAGAGAAATGCTCTGCCGGGGTCTTATCATAAAACTAAATAATCATAAGCAGTTAGATGAGGTCGTAGCTCTGATCCCCATCCAAGCTGAAGAAGCTTGACGGGGCCAAACTGCCCAAAGAAAGGTGTGGCAGGTTTGTGGCATCAAATCCAAAAAGACTTGCTTCCAAAGGTGCGTCAACACAATCTTAAGCAAGACCTGTGAATACCTAACCATGTGATTTCATGGAATGACTAATATTACAGCGGCTAAGTCACAGTAGTTGTGAAACTATTGTTTGTTTGTTTCGATGTGTGTGTTTTACTGCCCCTCGGCTGCAAAGGCGGCCTCACCAGGAGGAGCAGCACAATGAATTGAATTAAAGCATTAAATCATCATGCGCTAAATGTAAAATTGTATAAATTCTATTTGATTGTTATTATTCTATGGTTTCATAAAGTACAATATTATGGAGTGCTATTTTTCCTTATCTCAAAATAAATTGCAAAAATCTTTGTTTTTTGAGGGGAGGCTGGAACGGATTAATGGTATTTCCATTCGTTTCAATGGGGAAAGATGATTTAAGATAGGGATTGTCCTTATGGGGTGTTGAGTGTAGACTTTTGAGGAGAAAATGAATTCAATCCATTTTGAAAGAAGGCTATAACGTAATTAAATGTGGTAAAAGTGAAGCCCTTGAATACTTCTCCGGATGCACTGTATTTTACAAAACCGCAACATCCTAAATCCCTTGTTTTGGCCATCAACTGAATACGAGAATTCTAAATCTAAATCCCCGGAAGCAGTTTTTTATCAGAGGAATGTAGAACGCAGCTCCGCCTCCATACATCAACAGATAACGAGCATTTAATGGGCCGCCAACATCGCCACATGTTATATCTTCCGATGAACAATTTGGCATTGGTCTTCCCTCTGCTGTTGTGCTTCACCCACATCTCGATGTCCAGCGGGCATTTTAGGGTGTATCGCGAACACTTTGAAGGCTCTCAGCTGGAGACGCCAGCCAGAGAATCTATTAAAACCTGTGATCATTGCAAAGGTAAACGCTGACATTTCAGGCAGCCTGTTATTTTGACTGACTGCCTATTAGAGAGTGTAATGCGCCGCGCAAATGTATACTTCAAGCCTCGGCGCCTCGGCAATGGACAGGGGAGAGCGGGAAGATCAATCTGCTGGTCTTTATTTAGCAAGGTCACCCGGGGACGTTTTGCAGGTTTGGACATAGTGTAACGTTGGTGTCTGCAGAACTCTACATCGGAGAAGCCAGCTCTATTAGGAGCCAGTTTATGCAATATCGGTGTTGTTTATGGAACAGACTCCTTGTAAATCCATTCTTATTGCGTTATGCGACCTCCGGGTTCCACTGTTACAATTTACGATCCTCCCTCGCTCGCCGACAGCTTCGGCCGTCCCGAAAGTAACCGCTAATGCTGAACTTCAAATTGGCACCGCCAGACTTAACAGGACTGAGTGACCTTCAATGAAATCGACGTGCCACGTGCAGAGAGGGATTATTAACAAATAACCGGCTTTCTATCTCCCGACTGTTGCGCAATCCACACATCAAATGTGAAATTAAACAAACAAGTAAGTCTTTTGTTAGCTTGTTATTTCTGAAAACGTGTCTCGTTACAATGCTCTCACTGCAAAAACTCAAATCTAACTGAGTTCAAAGTCCTTCAAGCAATTTTGGACACCAGTTTAAATTGTTACTTTAACTCCCAAAAACTTTCCCCATTGAAATGAAAGGAAATGGCATCCATTCCTCCCAGCCACCCAAAGATACAAAATAAAAGTTTGTAATGTGTCAGTTCAAAAAAAATCCACTCTATAATATTGTACGTTATTTGTAAACTTTTTTTAAAAGGTACAGCATCAACAATAGAATGTAAACAATTCAACATTTTTTGCTTCAATTCAATGGACGTTGTGATGTTCTTTCTAATGTGTATGCCGTGTCCACCTGGGGGCAGTATAATACAGGCAGATACATGACGCTTTACAACTGACAGTAAGCTGGACAAGAATTAGTCATTTTTCACATGGATGCCATTTGTTAGCCTGTCTATGGCATTTTGGATTGTTGGTTAGCATTACGCGAAGCGGGCTTTGGTTATTTTAAAATCAGTGTAATTCTGTTTGTTTAATGTTTAGTTTGACCGTAAACTTCAATAATAAATTGTTAATTTATTATTCAATATATAATATTTATTATTAAATAAATTATATAATTATCAATAAACGGCTTGCAACCTCTGTTTTGAATATTATTTCCAAGTCAAAGTAAAAACAATAGTCATAATCATCCAGCCTCAGTCGTATCTCAAGGCTGTATACTCGTTGGAAGAAATCAGCAGTTGCATCATCATTTAAGAAAAAATAAAAAGTAAAATGTTCCCGTTCTATTGGAATATAATAATCGCGCTTGAATTACAAAAGAAAAGCCGTACTCGCCATTGGCAAAGTTTGCAAAACAATCCTTGATCCTTGGGAAATGTTTGACAAAAGAAGTTATAAGGAACCTGGGGACCGTTTCAAATTGTGAGGAAAATTCATACCGTCTCCTTTGAGTTTCATGGCAGCACACTTGTCGATATCTTATAATCCTGCCGTGCTCCACTGCACGGTCTGGTGTTTTATGGCTGCATTGTTACGGTGACTCTTCAGGGGTCACGTAGAGCTAGGCAGGCCCCTCATGAAGGCCACCATTCAGGAAGAACGGTGGACTTTTTTGATGGTCCTAATTGGACGTTGGCATTGCACCCACGCTGGTAGGGATTAGACCAGCGGCCCAGTTGGCTGACTCCTGATGGAATACTTTATACTCAAGGCTTCCCTTGTTAACCCGGAGGGTGCAGAATTGTGTGTGCGTGAGAAAGAGAATATACGCCGTTGTGGAGGGCAAGTTCAGCCCTGCTCCAAAGCGATTTGTCTCAGCCAAAAGGTTCCGTTGTCCTTCACAGAAGGCGGGATGTCCACATTAGTGTTGGAGAAAGAAGAGTAAAAAACATTTTAAAGTCTGTAAGCGTGTGTGTGCCGAAATCCAGCAGGGGGACTATTTGGGGCGGTCTAATGAGAGTTCACAATGCGCCTGGGGAGGCTGTGGGCGACTTGGCTGACCTCGTCATCACCCACCTGCATTGATATCAAAAGGTACCTCTGTAGACCCAGTTATCCCTCTATTAGTGTGAAAATGTATTTAGGCCATCGGAGCGGCGCTGAGGGTGCAAAAGGAATCCGATGAACAAGCACAAACGGGCTTCAGATGTTCTCCTAAACAGAAAAATGAATCACTAATGTAAAGAGTTGGATTTTGAACTGAAAAGTTTCGGACTGAATTCACAAGACAAGAAGATTTGTGATCAGGTTTACTTACCCTCTCTGGTCAAACGGGATTTCCAACAAGAACTAACCTGAAGCCCAAACCCAACAAGACAATCTTTCCCTGCAATCTCGAATGCACATCAACAACCAAGGTGTCCACTTTGATGCAACCGCCCCTCTGGATTCAGAACGGGAAGATTTTCCGCAATTTTAAAGATGACAAATGATGGTTTTTACTTCACGACGCCACGATTTAGCCCTTGAGTGCCACGCGAGTGGCTTTTGATTGGCTGGTGATTCTCGCCGTGCCGAGTAGTAGCATAATAGGCGGGGCGCGAAAAAAGGTGGGAGGACAGCATAATCGTCCTCGCATTGACCGCGGTGATTTGGACTGATTACGCTTTCGCAGACGGACGCCAAAGCTCCTTTGGAAGAATCATCAGCCGTGAGAGGAAGGAGAAGATATGGAAGCGGCGACAACGCATGCTCGCCTAGGAATCCAAGGTTTGGTAGATGCAATACTGGTCCTTGCCTGCCCTGTCACGTTCTATCCTGTCTTGACACTCCACTCCAAACTGTTGTCCTGTCCAGTTGCGCAGCAACACCATTCCGTCATGAGAAGGCATAGAGACCCGGCAAACTGCATGACTAAAAAGGACCGACGGGACCGATTCGGACTTGCAACTTAGAGACGCAGGCAGTAATGGTCCCTAAGTAGATGATAATCACGATCTCCCCAGAGGGGCTTTTAAAAACCATCAGCAGCCAAGCAGAGACCAACGACGGACGATGGAATATCATCATGCACACCTCTTAAAGGCAGAGGTCAATCGCGGCTAATGGCCTTCCCAGAGAGGGCTGCGACCGCAAACAACCCGTGCTTGTTCACCGTCTATCATTGGAAACACTTCAGCCAAGTCACGGCGGGGTGGCGTTTTTTTTTTTTAAGAATGGAGTGAGGCCATGCCGCTATTTGCCGGTCAAGTCAAACCCAATTAATTGTGTTCAGAGCTGAGTGCTGTGACAGAAATCGCACAAAGAAACAGAGTGTTGTCTAAAGAGAAGGCATGAAAAGGGAGGGTTTTTTTTGTTGTTGTTTTTTTTTTATGGCAAAAGGACAAATGAATGTAGCTTTTGAAAGGCACTCGGCAAACCATTAAGCTTCTGTGTGAGGTGAAAAGAGGGCTGAGAAAAACTTGAAATTGTGACAATGGCGCTAAATGTCATGACGATTCCCAATCGAAGGCAGCAACTTTCAAGTTTTCAAAAGCACAACTGCGTCCAAACCAGGGGCGGGGCGCCCAAATTAGTCGGGGGGAGCATTCATATGACAAATGGTCATAATCTTTGACATTTTCTCATGCGTCCTGTTATGACGGTGATGTCGACCAAAACTTTCCAGGCCGGCCACAGACATTTGCTCCATGAACACGCCGTGCGACAGAGATGCCTTCTGTTGCTTGAGCACAGCAATAGAACATTATCACTAATTGTCGTTCATTAATTCCATTCATCGCTTTCCCTGCTTACATGTATATTAGCTTGATCTACAATGCTCGCAATTATTATTTGGACGTGCACCTCATTAATTCGATGTTACAGAGAAACGCGATCAGAATTCCCTCCATTGAACATTACGGGCAAATTTAGTCATAAATTAATACCGAAGCTCAATGGAGTGGCTCCGGTTCAATTAGGTGAGAATTATTTGACGTGTTTATTTGTGCCAAGGACACCGACGCGCTCGTCTTGTAAAGCCCCCTACACCGCCGGGATGATCAGATGCGAGGGGAAGACGTTTACAGCGGCGTAAAGCTAATGATCAATTCGCTCGCAAGTGTATTGGTTTATTTGTTTATTTTGAGACTCTCAGTGGAGAGACAAGCCAGCATTTCATCACCGAGTCGAGCGAACCCGTCAAGTATGTGCCGCTTAACCTGCGCATCCAACAAAGAAACAAAATAATAATCATCAATGCAGCTCTGCTTACCTTTTGGCTTGGACATGTCAGACAGCGCGCTCGGACTGCAGCTTGACAAAAGATTTACGATCCTGTTTAATTTCACCCTTGATGGGTGGGCAGGCACTCCAGAGACTATTTGTATACAAGCAATTGAAAAGTCTAATTTCCATATGATGCACTCAACGTATTAGGTTGCGCTAAAATATTGTATCCCCCTTAATGCGGGTGCCTATTATTTATTTATTGATTTTTTTTCACTTTTCGGGAGTCGTTTTCAATCATTTTTCGTCTGAGAAAGAAAACGGCATATTTATATGCATGGCGCAAATCCAAGATGGCTTCCTTAGCACTCCGTGAAACTCAGCGCTTTTTCCTCCAATTGATTGCAGATTGGCAGATTGTTTTTGCGTTAAATCAGCTCGGGAACACTGTCACACCTGGCCCTTTTTTTCATGTATTTATTTATTTTTAATCCAGGCAGGCAAACATCACATTGCGAAATTCCTAAGATTCACACCATTTCTTGGCTGCACATACAAACACGGCAAATAAACCCATTTATGCCCGAAATAAACATACCAAAGCATTTGCAATCACAGAGCGCGGCTGCATTGGCCTCACTGCGGCATGTTTCGTGCACCTGTCCGTACTTTACCGCAGGAATACGGATTATTCTGCCTGACAGGCCTTGAACACGACCGGAAGGATGTCAAATAATTCTTAGCCAGATGGAAATCCTGCTCACATCGCAAAGCACCACGGGCGTCCGTCCTCTTCTGCGACACGAGCCGAGCTGCCAAACGCCGTGCGTATCGAAAAGGCTGACGGGAGATGACAGGCGGGCGCAGGTAAGCGCATTTTGTGCTGCGCGGCGGCTGCCATTAACCCCGCCTTCGCATTGGGATTGAACAAGACTGCCTACCTCACGTACGATGCGGCCGCACAGCAGGAGATTTCTTGTCTGAACTTTAGGTTTTAAATATTTCCCTTCTTTTTCAAGGTAATAATTAAAGCTGCAAGCAGCGATGAACGGGCCCTCGCGACCACGTTATCAAGGCAAATCCTCGATATGCTTAAACTTGGGACTTTCACCTAAAGTGGCTGGAGCACACCAAAACGTTCCTTGACACTTTTTTCCGTGTCCTGTTATGTCAGATATGTCCACCAAATGTCGTGGCTATCAGGGAAACTGGCCCCTTTTTCAAGGAATTTGGCGTCCCAAAAAGGCCGCATCACACCAAAATGGTTGCCGATCTGTTAATTTTTGGGGATGGGCCCTTGAGACTTTTTGTTTTCATCCGAATTCTCCCAGATTTTGCGTCAATCGAGGCAACGGGTGTCGAGGTGGTATTTTTTTCCCCATCTTTGCAGGCCCCTTTTTCACGGAATGAATGGCCCGAATTACTGCTTTTACCCAAAATGGCTGCTTTCCTGTTGAATTTCAGGCATGGTTCCTTGAGACTTTTTAATTCGTCTTGCTACAATAGACATGTCCACCAAATTTCGTGTTGACCGGGGAAACTGGTGTCAAGGGTATCCATTTTTTTCTCACTTTCCAGGTCTGTTTTTCTTGCCTGGAATTTAGCCTCCAAAATGGCTGCTTCCAACCAAAATGACTGATTTACTGATCCGAAAAGTAAAGGCGGCTAAACACAGAGCACGGTTGCGCCTTGCCGCAGGCGTACGAGCGCACGGGCTCCAGCAGCACTGTGCGGCAAGTGGCCACTGTTCCGAGCGAGTGCAGAGAACAAGCCCAACACCGACTTGGCTACGCTAACACATCCATCACAGCTCCCCGAGACCGGCCCGCCTCCTTCCATCCCTTCCATCCCCCGAGTTCGCAGTTTCCTTGTGAATTTGATGCAGAACTACAGCCGGTCCCGCGCGCATATTCACTTTTTCTGCTGACCATTTTAGTTGCTTGTATTGTCCCCATTTGCAGCTGTATTCCTTCAAGCGGGTTCCACTTGCCTGGATGAGGCGTAAAAGGAATCCGTTTCCCCGTGAACGTCTCCGCTTGGACAAATTAATAACCTTGTATCCCACGGCAACAAGGCAACACACCCTTCATCCCCGTCAGCCTTGATGAAGGGAAAAAAACGCCGCCGCATGATCAAGATGGACTCCTGCTAATTAGCACGTGGCTACGATCTCAAGGGTGCACCTGGTTGACTCCTGATGTACGATTCACTTCGACGACATGCCTCGAAGGTCAGATTTATTGGACACTCGATTAGGTACACTTGAGCCTATTCATCCGTTTTCTCTCGTCCTGGTTTAAGCGGTGGGGTGCGTATCCCAGAACCTCCGGACTCGGAAGCAGATGCGCTCACCGGTGCCGCCGCACCTAATCAGTCAGCACGGAAACAGTTGACGGTGCCGGTTGCCACAGCAACAAGGAAGCGGTCTGAGTCACAGTGTTTCTTTGTTTGAAAAGAAAAAAAAAAGAACATCCCAGCCAAGTCCTCGACGTGGACAACGGCGGGATTTTTTCAGGCGCTCAATTCTGCGATTTCCGATTTGTTGAGAGGCATTACGACCGGGAGGGGATCGGCCAGTCAGAGGCCCCTCCATTTGATTTGCTTGTGGACGCAGCGTGAGCCGGAGCGGCACATAATCCTGCATGTCAGCACCGCTTTGCGTCAAGCCGCGTCAGTACTGGGGCCGCACACTCAGCACATCGACAGACCTTTTTTTTTCTTTCACTAAAATGTGGCACACTCAGGAGGGGGGGATGGGGGGGGGGGAGCAAGCCCCCCTCCCCACTCAGCGTGAGACATGTTCTGCGCCAGATTATCCCGCCTCAACCTCACCTATGACAAGCTTCAGGTTGGCTAACACGCCTTCTCCCACTTTTATATCTGGTTGCTTTATGATTAATGCAACAACAAAAAGAACAGCGGGGGCAAAATAATAATAATAATAATAATAATAATATTTCTTTTTTAAAAATCACTAAATGCCACCTTAAAAGTTAAAAGAGTGAAAAAAAATAGAGGACAAAGAGTGGGGGGATTATGCAGCAATGTAATATATCATCAGCTCTCTCTGCTGGTGTAAAGTAGTAGTACCATAGCCCCTACTGTGTATCAGGAAACTAGTACCAACGCTAGACCTTTTCCACATTTTCAGCCATTGCAAATTTGAAGGAATTATTATTATTTATATGATGTTCCGCAGACAGCGGCGCGAGCCAACGCGCTTGATTTCAATGCGTAAACTGCATCGCCCTTTTCCTCCCTCGACCATTCCATCAAAGTGACACACGCTGCGTTTATCTCCATCTCCCGTCAGTTTGCCACCTGCGCCGCCGACGGAGGTAAAGTCCCGCGCTGTCCTTTACGCCGGATAATGGCATGGAAACGCGCGAATGCAGGGCCGAGCCGCACGGACTGTACGTGCACACGTCTGAGAGGACACGTTACGCTTTTCTTTTATTTTCATTTCCAAATCTCTCGTCATCGCGCCGACAAGTGTACTGTGAGTCGTGACTCTCCGCGTCTCGCTTTCTGGCGCTTTTGTCGCCCGGCTCCCTTTCAGCTGCAGCCATTTCCCCAAGGCTCTGAGTGTCTACTCTTCCTGCACTCCCCCAAGTCTCGGGAATCGTACGTCAGGTTTCGCCTCTGCCGAGGAAGCAACCGCGGTAAATCCTCGGGCTCAACTTCAAAAAAGAAAGCTCTCGAGACAAGTGGGATGACTACGGCTACTACCACAGCTGGGAGACCTTCGCTCTCAGCTGCATGTTCTTCCTCCCGAGGAGAGCATCTAATCCCGCTCTCCTCGCATCAAGGAAAAGGGGGGGATGAGAACAATTGCAGAGAATTCCAATTTTGTGCATAACGGCAGAACATTCATTCTTGATAGTCGGCGGGATTATAATTGCCTATAGAAGCCAGAAGATGGCGGCAAAGTACCACTTCTTTAGTAGACGGGGCTATGGCCTGACGAAATGAAACTCTTCCCCAAACGTCAACATAGCTCCTTGGCACCAAGATGGCGCCAAGCATGACTTTGAAATTAAACAGCTCTTTGGCCTGAGTACAAAATCGGCAAACGCTCGCCGTCTTCGTGGGGGCTCGTGTGCGCTACGCAGTCCGCATTTCGACTCGCCGCTCAACATGCAATCATCAATATTTCACAACATAGGCGAGCGCAGCGTGCGCCTGATTGACTTCATCACTTTTCCCCTTTCACGGCCGCTCCAAGTGCTCACTGCGTTGGCTCAACGTGAGTTTGCTTGGACTACTAAGTATTGAACACTTGAACTCTGAGTTCTATTGTCGTAGACCGCGGAACGTGCGCCAGAGCGCAAATTGTGGGTAAAAATAGAGCCCTTCGCCTTAGCTGGACATGGTTGTTGATGGCTGACTGTTTGTCTATGTCTGCTCTGCGAGCGGTCCAGGCTGTTTATTTTGCTCTAAATGTGGCATACAAGGCACAAGGTCCAACATACAAGATATATCCAGCATACAGTGGAAGGTAGCGCAAAGGTCCCTTGAGAAAATTGAGCAGATCTGGGCTAAATCCAACCAACACATACGAACTCCATCAATCCAAGAGGCATCCCTTTGGCATCAGAGGCTTGCTCCTGTGCAAACAAAGCAGCCATTAGAGCCCCGGCGCATCTGCAGACGGCTGCGAAACGCTCTTCGTGTTGCATGAAAGAGAACAAATTCACACTGGTGAGTAAACGTCGCCCCCACGCCCGCTTCCTGATAAATGACCCCCTTCAGAGTGCCGGCTGAAGGTCAGCAGTGTTTGCCGGCGTGCGATCGTTTTGCGCGCAACAGATGATGAATCAACTTCTGACGGCATCGCCGTCATTCCTCCGCGGACGTCTCTCGCGCTTGGAAAGAATATGAATCTATCTCGCAGAGCACATTTTTCATTTTGGGCCTTGACGCTCGGCAGCAAACAGAGCTCGGCTCTCAAACAAGACGCTCCCTCGACCTCTTCTGCCCCCTCCGGGATCATCTCTTGAGCTCCAGAGTGTGGGGCCGACCCCGCCCTCCCCGCTCCAGGATCAACTTTGGAGCACCAAAGTGTGGTGTCAGCAACGCTCGAGGAGCTTTGCTTTCTTCGCTCTCCATAACAGGGATTCTCAAACTTTTTCTGTCTCGGGAGCCCTTACGAGACTTTTTGTTTTTCATAATCCTAACACCAATTTCATTAATATTATGATGAGTTTAATTTCAATTTAAATATTCATGACGAGTTTAATAGAAAGGAATTTTACCAAATTCGATCAAATTAAATTCCAGATTTATCCGTTGTCGCTAGCTGACGTGCACCGCTTCGCGCACAGATGGTGTTGCCAGCTTTTGCATTGAGCGACTTTTCCAAACTAGCGACGTTTCGTCCCGCACGAAACAGACGTGAGCGGAATTGGAATGGTTTTCAGTAGGACGAGAAAGGCGGCCGGTGGAAGGCAATCACGCCGAACGTTGCCAAAGACATGGTGCGCATTCATACGTTGCATTGAACCATTTTGGAATCTTGGGACTCGAGGTATGCGCTTCCAAGTAGCCTCCAGGTTGCCTCTCCATCATCATATCCACAATCGACTATGATTGCCTTCCGCCGGGCTCCTTTTGTGCCATACGCAAAACAATGTGAAAACCGTTTTGCTCACGTTGTTTGCTCCTTAAAAGTCGCTACTTGCTTTTTAAAAGCGTTGCCGGACGAGTCGGAAGAGTCACTAAATGCTGTGCAATCACCAAACTGCTAAGTTGGGTAACACGAGCTGCTTTTGTAGACGAGCTCCTCCATGTTGTTAATGGAAGCAGCGCACATCATCTCGCGACGACGGATAAATATTTAATGCGATTCCATTTAAATTGAGTTCCATTCCTTTCAATTCAACAGGTCGGGAATATTTCGTTTGAAATGTTTGGCGTCAGGATGAGGATTTGAAAGAATGAAAGAAGACACATTTGAAGAGCCCCTTGCGCTATAACCCCCGCCATCCTGCGCCGATTCGGAGACAGTGACAAACTACCGATAAGAAAGCCAGCAATCTTGATACTTCCCTACGTCACAGGATCAACTCGCCGCGATACGAGCGTAGTGTTATCGCGGCTGCCTTGGTTGTTTCTCATCTGTCAATAGGGATGAGGTGGTTAGTGAGGGTGGGTGGCAGTATTGGGGGGCGAGTACATCAATGGGATTAATGGCTGTGTAGGCTTGAAATTAGGTCTCGATCAGTTATCGTGCACATATCAGTCTTTTAAAGCGAGGTGCACACATACACCGACAATCAGGCCGAGTTTACCGAGGAGAGAACCATTTTTCCTCCCGATCTGCCCGGAAAACGGTCTGGGCAGAAAATTCCTCAGCCTCCAACCCAGAAGCCGAGATTGTTGACAAACCCTGACCTGGGGAGTTTTCATTATATGTGTGTCAGGTATCCAAAGTACGAGGTACATACGTACGACAAATAGGGCCTCCATTGTGATCCAAATCGGCAAAGACCTGACTCTCACATTTTAAAAAATGTCAAATGTGTGTGACGTGTGTAACCCACAGCGGAGTTGCAAACAGTACATTGAATGCACCATCTTTCTGGCATCCTGGTTGTCATTCATTTCAAATCATCCTGCAGACCTTCCAGCAAATTCCGAATGCATACCGTTGAGGAAGAGGATTCAGCATGGTAATAAAGGCCAAAATGGAGACTCGGCTCTCGCATCCCGGCGCTCCGCGGTGGGTCCGTGTCGATCGGCTCGGGTCCTTCTTTTGCGGCTTCCCCTTCCCTTCGTCTCACATCCTCTCCTTCCCAAAAGTCCCCCGTGGGTCTGTTGTCCCGCGCCAATGCGGCCGCTTCCAGAGCGCCCGTTGCTGCATCTCAAAGGTTCATTTTGTCCAAATAATGGCGGGCGGGTTGCGCATTCAGGCATCTGTGCGGGGTGATGAACATCTGCTGCCGCCGCCGGATGACGGCGCACAAGTTGCCAATTTCACCAATTTCTGCAGATCCAAAGCTGATCCAGGATTTTCTTCCGCTTGGGTTGTTTTCAACTATTCTCTAATGCGCATTACCACCACCTACAAGGTTAGAGTGAACTTCGTTCAACCGCAACGTCTGTCCGTGCTCCGCTTGTCAACCATAACAGGATGAATGAAAAATCCAAAATTGAACAGGAAGACAGAGATTTGGGGGATAAACCTCATGAAAAAGCAGACTGGAAAGTTGGAAAAAAAATTGTACTTGATGTCAGTTGCAATGATGGACAGGAAACGTCGTGGACTTGTGTATCATAACACTACAATGGAAAAGTCCCAAGGACCCGAGCCAGGAAGTGAACAGGAAGGCAGCCATTTTGGTTTGAAGTCAATTCAATGGAAAAGCAGCCGAGAAAGTTTGAAAAAATAAAATAAACACCAGCTTCCCTGATCGATACGAAATTTGGCACAACGGTGAATGAAAAAGTCTCAAGGGCCCGTGGCAGGAATTGCGACGGGAATTTGGAGCAAATTCCGACAGGGTTGGAATGGATTGCATTCAACCACAACTTCTGCCTGCTCATGGAGGAAATGTTTTGAGCCACAACTCGAACTATTTCCATGGAGTTTTGGGACGCGGGTAAAAGAAGAGCCCGTTCAATTTTGCCGCAAGAATATTGTAGCTCGTTTATTGGGATTATCTTCATGTCTAACGTGTCATCCCTCCACGGCTTTCTTCTCGAGTCAATATAGAATCAGAGATGCAAAAGCCGCCGCGTGACATCAGTGAATTACTCGAAACAATATGCAGAAGGGTTCGTGTTTACAGGTTCGGGTGCCATCGTCGTCTTGGCGCCGCGGCAGCTTTCCCGCAGCAAAGGTGAAATGAAGGCGAGGCCTCGGGGCAAACGCAAAAGAAGACAGGATGCGGAAGAGGCGAGTCGCACTCAAGTAAAACACACACGCATTCTTGAACGCGGTTAGCTCAACAATTTTGGAAATGTTGAAACTTGTAAGTCAAGGTACAATCGCATACGTTATCGCTATCCAAGGTCTCGGCCCGCTTTTCGAAACGCGGCTGTTTCTGCACAGGTGCCTCTTTGGAGTAAGCACATTAGCATTTGGAGTGTAAGCTCGGCAAACTATGCAAACATTCCCCTGACATAAAACAGCATCGAAGTGTACTTTATCGCCTCTCCGACGCCCTTGCATCTCCTCTTCTTGCTAATTTGTTGCAATCGAAAAGAGAAAAACATGGAAATGCCACTGACGCGGATTTAGCACTTCTCCACTCAGCATGCAGAATGAGATGTCCCATTAAACCACCCCCCACCCCCCAACTCCACTCTCCACTCCTTCCCTTGTTTATTTAGAGAGGCTGATATTGTCTAATGCACCACAAGACGCAGCGCATGTACTCTACAGAGCAAAACCTTTTATAGCCGCCCCTACCCCAAGAATATCAATTAGCTGCGGCAGGCCGAGTGGCAACTCTTGCCGCGATGCTAATGGACTTTTAAATCGCTCGCCGAATTCCCCTCATTGATGCCTTCCCCGGCCACCGCCGCCATTTGATTTCAAAGGTCAACTCCCACATGTCAACATAGGAGCAGAAAGTAGCGGACACTTTTATGACTGCGGCGGCGGAAAAAGAATGCGAGCTGATGGGCCGGCCCATTGGAGAGGAACAGGACTTTTGTGATATTTGCCACAAACTCTTTATTCTGTTTGGTGAACATGGAAAAAAAAAAAAAGAGGCATAAGATTTCAGGCTGTGACTGGATGCCACTCCAAAATGTAATTACCCGCTTTTTGTAGCAATTACTGCGGTAGTTATAGCACACTTACAACCCAGGTGTCATAGACAGAAACCCATGAATAATCACTGTTATGAATGATCGAGCCACCGCTGCATTTGATTCTTTTGCGGAAAAACTACGACCCCGATTCCAATGAAGTTGGGACGTTGTGGTAAACATAAATAAAAACAGAATACATTGATTTGCAAATCATTTTCAACCTATATTTAATTGAATACACTACAAGGACAGGATATTTAATGTTCAAACTGATCAACTTTATTGTTTTTAGCAAATAACCATGAACTTAGAATTTTATAGCTGCAACACGTTCCAAAAAAGGGACAGGTGGCAAGAAAGACTGAGAACTTTGAGGAATGCTCATCAAACACGTGTTTGGAACGAACATCCCACAGGTGAACAGGCTCATTGGGAACAGGTGGGTGTCATGATTGGTTAGAAAAGGAGCTTCCCTGAATTGCTCAGTCATTCACAAGCAAAGATGGGGCGAGGTTCACCTCTTTGGGAACAAGTGCGTGCGAAAATAGTCAAACAGTTTAAGGACAATGTTCCTCAACGTACAATTGCAAGGAATTTAGGATTTCATCATCTACGGTCCATAATATCATCTCTGGGCCTAAGCTCATCTAAGATGCAAAGTGGAAAAGTGTTTCTGATGAGTCCACATTTCAAATTGTTTTTGGAAATGCTGGACGTCGTGTGTCCTCCGGGCCAAAGAGGAAAAGAACCATCCGGACTGTTATGGATGCAAAGTTCAAAAGCCAGCATCAGTGATGGTATGGGCCTGTGTTAGTGCCATTGGCATGGGTAACTTACACATCTGTGAACATATGCTGCCATCCAAGCAACGTCTCTTTCATGGACGCCCCTGCTTATTTCAGCAAGACAACGCCAAACCACATTCTGCACGTGTTACAACAGCGCGGCTTCGTCGTAAAAGAGTGCGGGTACTCGACTGGCCTGCCTGCAGTCCAGACAAAAACAATCAAGTTTATCAGTTTGAACATTAAATATCTTGTCTTTGTTGTGTATTCAATGAAATATATAACACTCCAAAAAAATAATCGTTACATTGAGAATAGAGAGAAACTAATGCTATTACGCATGTTCTCCATTGGGTTTAGGTCAGGAAATGACATGGCCACACCATGATTTTTATCAGATTACACACATTGCAGCTAAAGCTTCAACTGTATATTTTTGCAGCGTGAGATGGTGCGTTGACTTGCAAATTATTTTGCGACGCAAAGCATGTTTTTTCTCTTGATGCCACGGCCATCAATGGTCAGCTGGAAACCCGTTTCGATTCCTTCAAAAGGGGCCGACCGTATAACTCGACATTATTTCAGGCGTCCAACATCACAAGGATTTTGCCTCATTAATTACCGTTTGCGCCGATGTGTCACAAATGCCATGTTCAGTGGCCGTAATAGCAGATTCGCAGCGCGCCCGCCGATGCTGCGGGGACGTTTAACATGCAGAGAGGTAAATGGGGGTGGTGAGCAGAGATGGGGGGGGGGGGGGGGGGAATGGAGTGAAATTAAGAATACAGCCTGCTGTTATCAGAGCAAATGCTTGTCAAATGAAATTTGGGGCAACACGTCAGCATCTCCCTGACACCTCTGCGGGTCATTCATTAATAAAAGAACACTACATTTTTGTCACCGTTACATAATCAAAGAATGTCATGTTTTTTTCCTCTGGCTTTAGGGATTTCAAACGTCCCCGTACGTTGCGTTATTTTGCTCTGTGCGGAAAACGCCGCAGTTGTTGTTGATCCCCATTTTATTTTTGCTCTGACAAACTCCTACTGGCTCATTTGCCCAAATGAGCCGCCTGTCACAACTAGCTATTCGAGAGGGTGGGGTGGGTGGTGGGGGGGGGGTTGCCAGGGCGCGTTCACCGCTGCTTTCAAGAAAAAGAAAAAATAATAATCAATGAATTCAATTCTTTATCTACAACATCCCGATCGATTTAGCGCTGAAAAACTGCTGACTGCTCAAAAATCAGTATTTTACAGGAAAGTTTGCTGCAGTGAAGAGACCTGAATGATTACCTGTGTGTCCCATTCCTCAAAATGTTTTCGCTTTTATTGATTCCCTCTTCCTCCGCTTTGATTGATAAGATGCGCTGATCCATTCGTTTTTCTCCCCTCGAGGCGAAAAGGCCGTCCGCACGCTATTGTCCAGACAGAAGCATGTGACTGCGTACTGAGAGCCTTCAAAGTTGCGGCCCACACTGGCTATACTTTCTATGAAAATGAAGCATACGCCGCAAATAAATCTCATACAAAGACAATGCCGAAATAGAATTGTACTTTTAGCTGCGATGGGTATATTGAGAGCAAAACTCATCATCCCCTGACCTCAACCCTATGGAGAAACTGAGAACTATGAGGGTGGATGGTGGTGTACTTTCAAACAGCAGCTCTTTGGAGACAATTCTTGGATCCTCCACCCTGTCCCAACGGTGAACTTGGGGTGCCTTTTTCTTTTGAAAGGATGCCGCAAATACATTCGTGACTTGCCCGATATGCAAGTGACACACGTCATTAAATGCATGAACTTGAGCAGGATCTTTTCATAAGAATTAAGTGAGAAAATTGGTGTGATTCACAGATTCAAGCTTTTTTTTTTTTTTCTTGAAAGCTAATTCTGCTCAAGGTGCCAGATCGCGTTGAAAAAAAAAAAAAACACTTCCTGAGAATGTTCTGTCATGTTCTGGAAGGTGTGGATTCTTCCTCAAACCAACACCCAAACTGCGCGAGAAGTTATTCTCAGCACATCAAATCAATGTTTTATTTTGTATTTTTTATTTTAATCTGTGTGTCCAGCATGTACATGTCTGCATTTCATATCCGTGTACAATTTAAAACGGGAGACATTTCCCAAGCCCCTGCGTTTAGCTTATTATCAGCAGAGGAAGAAGTTGAGCAGATTCAATTTAAGGAGATGTAGTGGATCGTGACGGCGTTTCAGCATTCCGGAACAAATTTGATATGTGTCTGGAAGTCAGACAGCCTGGAACGGTGTTGTCAGGGGGTGGGGGGGGTAGGTAATAGTTTTCTTTGCGATTCCAATTCCCCATCATTGCGCAGATATTTTTTTTCCTTATCGCTCGTGCAATTCTCTCTCCCAGCAAAGCAACCTGGACCGAAATTACAAGGCTGCCGTAAGAAATAAAAACTATTTTTTAAAAGTTAGTGACGATAATTGAAGACGATGTCCAACCTCCCGACAAATTTGTGTAAGTGGATTTGTCGTTTTCTTTTCTTCTTCTCATCTTTCGTTCGTTTCCCGCGGCACTGATTGCAAATGTGGCCTTCCCCCTCTTTTCTCTGACACAGCTTTGTACAGAAGAAGGATTTACAGTCACAATTATTCCGCATGTAGCATTTAAGTTAAACATTTGAGCCTAATTAAAGGGCAGTTACTTCAGGAGGTTGGTCCATATTATCAAGCAAGTCCGGAAAATGGGACAAATTCAGGAAAATGACTTTGTAACAGTTTTATACAATGCTGTGTTACTCTGGATGGTCTGAATGGAAGCCGATACAGTGTTGCCTTGAGATACGAGTCCCCCGACACGAAACAAAACTAGGAGAATTAGATGTTGTGTATTTAAAACCTTTTTTTTTGGTAGCCTCTCGGAGCTTTATTCCGCTAGCTTAACGATAATGCTAACGTATCATGGGAAACGCATATTAAACCCTTTAAGCAACTGATCTTTGAACACACACAGTGCAGTAAGACATTTAGATAAGACATAACAGTACTCACAGTCATATATTCTTTATCCTCTGCGAGGAACTGAGACGAGCGAAGAGGAGTGGAGACGTCGATACTGAACATGTTTTGTTTTTTTTATTATAAAGTACAATATTATAGAGTGCTGTTTCCTCAATAAGAAAACATGACAACATGTTTTGTTGTATTTTGGGGCAAAGGAAAGGGTTAATGGCATTCCCATTCATTTCAATTCAACTCCTTCATCGCGTAATTGTTGATCCCGCGGTTGCATTCACTCGACATTGCGTTGCACTATTCAGGCAAATGAACAAAAACAGCACATGCTTCATGATTTTGAACACTTTGTACTTGCAGTGGGACGCGACCAAAAACAGAGAAAGCGGAGCGAGCGGTTGAAATGAACACACAACACCGGGAGATGAAATAAGCAAATGAACAAGCGAGATTCGCGACAGGAGTTTGTGTCGAAGTGACGAGGGGACCCCGAGGGGGCCTGGAGGTTAATCCGCGCGTGGTGTTTGTTTTCCCCGCATTGAAATCGCGGGAACACAAGCACACATGCGTTAACTCTGTACAAAAAAGACCACAAACCTACGGACAGCTCCTCAGGGTTGTCGTCCTTCAATTTTACCGACGGCAATAAAGCAGGAGCGTTTTTTATTTCGATTTCATTTTGCTCTTCACCACCCTTTGCTCCTCACATCATTTTTGTCTTAAGCTGAAATATTAATGAAATAGCTATCAGCCTGCTGAGACTTGCAAACACCATCTCTCATTCCAATGATGCTGCGCAGGCACTAAAAAAAGTCGGCGGCTGTTTTATCTGTCGTGCAGGTCGGACTATATCATCGCATGCTTCCGTGGAATCGACCGTTTGTTACCTCTGGAATGCCTCCCTGTATTTATTGCCTGCCTTTCTATTGTTGTGAGAAAGCAGTTGCGTTTAATCATCACGTTGTCCTTTTTGGGTTGAATATCATCAATATCAGAAGGCGCAGCACAATGTCCACTGAGTTAAAGCAAAACGTGCTGCACGAAATATTTGATTCGTTACATTCTAGTTAATTGTCTCATGACTGGAAAGTTGATTTCGGAGGATTGTTGTGGTCACGGAACGAATTCATCCCGTAAATGAAGGTACCACTGCTTCCTTGACAACAATTACTGCTTTCCTAAGAGACTTTGACAGCCTTTTGTGTCTTCTTATGAAATGACAGAGGATCAAGAGTAAAAGTCCATTTTAAGTGTAATGTTGTCAAATGAGCTAATAGCGGAGGTTTTACTCTGTATGTCAAATATCGACAATGTGTCTGTTAAACCAAGAGGACAACAAGAACTTGACGACTCTCCGAAACCCGTTCCAGTCACTCTTTCATTCATGACCCAAATAGCACGCATGCACAAACAAGGCCCGATTAGCGGTAATTAAACAGAGAGAGAGAGTAGAAAACCGCTTTGAGAGAGACTCGATGAATTCAAGGACGTCCGCAAGGAACGGTTTGATTCCAGTCAAACACTAGGAGCGAAAACAAAAGGTGGCTTTTTGATGGGTTTTTTTTTTTATTCTTTTTTTTCCCCCCAGGAGAACAAAAGAAAGGAATTAGCGACGGAGAGCAAAGCTTAGATCCTCTCTTTAATCACCGCCAACGACTGCAAGTGGAAGTGACTGGAAAACAATCAAGCGCTTCCATCCAAAGCAACCGTCGGCACGCTCGCTGTTCGCTTCATCGTGCAAAATTATGAACTCAGAAGTAGCGCTGGTCATCCGTTGCAGAAACACTGAAATACCCTTTTTACAGTATTATAGAGGAGCAGCATAGTTACGTAGCAAGTAACTTTGATTTACAGTATACAGTCATGCTCAAAAACATTTTTAGCCATGACTGTATAAAAATCAACGTTTTGTTTTTTCCCCCTGACTGTGTGACATAAAATTCCTGTTTTAGGTCATTTAGGATGACCAAAATTATTTCTATTTGCTAAATGCCAGAATAACGAAAGAGGGATTTTTTTTATTAGCCAAATATACAGTATACATAATAGACAATATATAGTCATGGCTAAAAACCCCTGCGGTTGCCAATGTTTTTAGCCATGAAAAGAATGCACACATACTTTCATAGGACTCCGCCAGACACCTGAACTGGAAGGAACTGCATCGTTTTGTTTCGCCCAATGTGGAAGTGAAACTTATCACGGCATAACTTGAAACGGGTGCCCGGACGTGTCAAAATAACCCCTGCGTTAAGTTTCGCGCTGCTTATTTCCTGCCAAAGTTTCACAAGAACAACCGTGCCCTCCGCTGTCAGATACTTCAATATATATATTATTATTATTGTTTCATTGTAATCTTATTTTTATCTTTTATATTATTCAATATATACTTCAAATGCGGACCAGCTTCTTCGCTTTTCACCTTCTTTTACGTGCAGTGGCCAGGGGTCTCGACACTTTTACTCATCTTGTCAACTTGAATTAAAAGCTAAGAGCAGCCTGAGGGTCCCACAGGAGGAAAAAGATTAAAAACAATTTTTTTTTTAAAAAAGGTCAAATAAAAGCACATTAACTGGGAGTTCGTTGTGTTTTAGGAGAAGGAATGCGCAAGGGTGAGCGCTCAAGCTGTGTTTTTGAAAGCGGCCTCATTGCCCTTCATTATGCATGCCATATTGAACCAAACCAATAGGTAATCAAGGCCAATCAAATATTCATCGGGATGCGTTTCCCTCGAGAAACGAGGCGGAGGGGGCAATAACAGCCTCAAGTGTCTGTGAAAGTCCACACAGAAAGTACACGGGAAGATTACAAATTTTCATTTTGCGAGATTACCAATTTCATCTGAAAAAGATGCAACTCTCAAAAAAACAACCTATCTTGTAATATCACAATTGTAATCTCGAAAATACACGAGATTTATGTGAAAATACACAATTTAGTCTACAAATGTGACTTTTGTAACGTTACAATTTTGTCTTATTGTAACGAGTTATCTTGAAGATACAAGACTCGAAAATATGATTTACGTCTCGTAATATTGCAACTTTTATCAAAAACAAACGACTTTTTTCTATATACTGTATGGAATCCGCCTAGCTGCCATTGTTCTCGTCACAAAATGACTTTAGCTTCATCTTACAAAATGAGGTATGTCAAAAAATACACCTTTTTTTCTTGAAAATATCAAAATGTGACTCTCGTAATATTATAACTTCACTTTCATAATTTAAAGACTAATCTCAAAAATAGACGACTATTTTCAAAAATATGACGCTCTCAAAAATACACTTCTTTTCCCTTCAATCCTCAAGTTTCTTTTAATGAAATATTTGAAATAAGACTCATCTTTTAATTGCACGTATAGGCTCATCTAAATATATACGATAAACTTTTCTCTGAAGTCAACTTCTAATCTCGAAAAAAAAAATACAATTTCACCTCCGAAATACACAACTTCTATCTTGAAAAATACAATATTCACACACATTACATCTCGTAAGCTTAAAACCTAAATATACATATACAATTTTTTTTTTTGCTTCAAACTATACGACTATTCGTAACATTTACACATCAAAAGCTTGAAAATATACAAGGTATCTACAAATAGGAACTTTTCTCTCAAAAATATACAGATTGACTCTGGTAATAATGTACCTTGAGAATACAAAACTTTCCATTTAAAATAAATATATGACTATTTTCTAGATATCACGACTTCTCGAAAACACACGAGAATGTTCCCAAAAATATCCCTTTGTTGTCGTAATATTACAACTTTATTCTTGTGATAATATATGTGTGACTTATCGCATGAATATGCGACTTTCTTCCACAACAAGGCCAAACGGCAACACACACCTGCTTTGTCTTTCAGGTGGTAATTAGCGGCCATTGTTGCGCTAATCGCAAATCTCACTCGCCGACGCGGGTCATTATCTCGACATCGGCGAGGGGAGAAACAGGCCGGCTGGGGAAAAAGATTTAATCGGTATTACGCCATAGTTCAAAGCCTTGCCACGTCCAATGGCGGCAGATTGGATCTTTTTCAATCAGTTTGCATATAAAGACAATTTCTAATATCAATTATGAGATGGGATTGAGCGATTTGTTTCATCCCGGCTGATCACCCGCAAAATAGCAGCTCGGAGGCCAGAGACCCCGCGTCCGCAAAACATAATCGAGGCCAAGCTGGAACCGGCCAAGTTCGAAATCAAGCGAATTCAACACGCTTGTTGCCTACGATGGAATATCGTTTCCTTCTCTCCATCCGCGCTGCGGTTTTAATAAGGGGAGCCTGTTGAACTGGCAAGATTTAAAGGCCGTTAAGAGCGACTGGCAGCCTGAAGATACTCGCAGAGGTCGCCGCAGTTTTGCTCATTTTTCTTGAAACACGTGCCAGACAATTCATTTGAAAGATAGGCCGTTTGCATTCGAAATAGGGAGTCGTTGCCACTCGTTGTAATTGCTATTCTTATCGAAAATTGGAAGCGGGTCACATTATGTAAGCACCGGGGAATTATCAACAACAGTCGAGAGGCTCTGGAGAACGCGAGAACATTTTTTGTTCAAGTCGAGGTTTCGGGCTCAGTCAACTCGTTGGCCTTCGGTTCCGTTGTGCCAAAGTGCGAAGGAGGCCACACTGAAAACAATAGAACAACATTTTCAAACCAAGAAACTTTTTGAAAATAAAGCCTTATATTTTTGAGAAATAAAAGTCATATATTTATTATATGACGAAAATAAAGTTGTGTCGTATACTTCCAAGATGGAGAAAAAAAAAAAAAAAAAAAGTTGCATATTTTGGATAATTAAGTTATACGTTTCCAAGAATAAAGTTGTCAGGTTTAGAGGAGTTCGCTATGTTGCGCATTAACGTTTGTGCTGCCACGACACAGCGGATTTTTGAGCAATTGTTTTTTTTTCGTAGGATTTGCGGACATTCATTGCGTAGGAACCCTGAGCCAGTGTAATTAAGTAATTTCGGTATTAAATATTGCCCAAAATAACGACAACGATAATGATGCGACTTTTTTCACGCTAATATGCGACTTTATTCTCGTCGTGAAATTGTCCTTTGCTTTTCGGGGTGGCCCTGAAAATGCATTTGCGGTATTGTCACGAAAGAAAAACAAAGTTAAGCATTTTCACGCGGGGGCGCCGGAGTTCATGTTGACGCATTGCAACTTGAAAAATGGCTTTTATGAAATAATAATCAAACTCTTTGATTGGCAGCTCGTGTGCTTCGTGACTTTGCCAAACACGACAAGGGCACAAAACTCAACTCGGGCAGCGCCATGAATCTTTAACGAGCAAATGTTTATTTTTCCCTTGCAACGTGACAATTCTCTGCCCAGCCTTGTTGATAACCTCATTTAGGCCAAACAATCCGAAGATGAAGGTTACTGTGGAGGTACCGACGGCAAAGATTTCAGCGGATAAATAAACAATGGACTCCGAATAAGGCCGACAAAGTATTCGAGCTCGCCAAATTCAAAACTGCGTCCTTGATGGTACGCAACACATTCCCGGCTGTCTCGTGTTTAGCGGTGCTCAGGTCCCAACACACGAGCCGACAACAGTGGTGGGAAGGAACCAAGTACAAATACTTTGTTACTCTACAAAAGTAGATCTGTCACTTACTGGAGTATTTATTTTTCAGACTTAAAAGTAAAGGTCTTAAAGTAAGAGTCTTTTTTTTTTTTCAGTCATGGCTAAAAAACATTGGTACTCCAGGGGTGCCAGTGTTTTTAGCCATAACTGTATAAAAACAATGTTGTTGTTGTTTTCCCCCCCTGACTGTTCAGCATGAAATCAGACGAAGCTTTTCCAGTTTTACATCAATTAGGATGACCAAAATCATTTCTCTGTGCAGTGGAATCTACGGAGCCCCCCTGGTGCCAAGGTATGAGAAAAATAAAATTCATTGATAATCTGTTCCCTCAATTTAGTAATCCGTTCCCTCAGTTTGATGTGGGTACACATACAGTATACCCAAAATTGGGCCAATTTTGCCTAATTTCCCTTCCCTTCCAATCAAAGTTAGCAAAGATCAGATTCAGAGATGTCTCTGAAAGATTATCCTGACCGATTATCGTGTTATCATTCAAATGTGGGTCATTTTTTTGTTCCGACTCAAACACAAAAGGTGACCGACTCTCCGTCGGGACGAATGAAAAAAATTGAGACTTCATTTCTTTGTGAGTGACCAAACGCACGCAAATAATGATTTGCCCCATTGTAAATGACGTCAGGAGGTATCACAATCAAGATGTGGCGCCGTGAAAATGCGTTAACGCGGTGACTGCCTGGTTCTAATTTAAGGGACGTGAAAGAGCGAGCAGCTCGCTCTATGAGGCATCACGTGGGGGGGGGGGGGGGGAGATGGTCAAATAAATAATTCACGGCCATGTGACAGTTGCCTACATGTGCATTTTCACCAAGCTGTGTGCATTATTGAAGACGGACGCACCCCCTTCGTTCAGCCATTTCGGGAATTTATTCTTCAACTTCACCTCATTAGTACAACAGTAAAATAAAAATGCAGCTTGCTTGAAATTATACTGTTCAATAATTACTGAATAAATTGTGACGATTTCCTCTGATTGGATGGTCAGAGCAAAACCCTTTACAGCCAAGTTTGAGGTGATGATGAATTGTATTGAATGAAATGATTATTTTCTGTCATTATATGAGATGAATATTGATTCCTACCGACTCCAGATGATGTACGTTGTACACTTGTCTGCTGTTACATTCCATTTTTTAATATAGCCTTGATGGTTTCTGTAATTGCGACGTGATTGATGAATTTGCGAGCGGACATGTACTTCAACGGAACCAAACGTTTTATTAGCAAACCTCTTTTAAGGAACGAGTTCTCTCCGCAACTTTGGAACGAGGCGCTTCGGAACACAAAGCAGGGAAACAGAAGCGAAGCCGTAATCTTACAGGAATAAAGACGTGTGTTTGAGATTTTTTTTGAAAACATGATATTTTAAGAATAAAGTTATATATTTGGACAGGACGCAAATCAGAAAGACTAAACAGAGCCGAAGTCTTGAACGAGGTAATGTTCTTTGGGCTTTTAAAAAGTCTGGGTATTTTGTCCAGATCTCGGAAGTCATCTTGCATCCATTTGTACTTTCACGCCATCCGATGGTACCGAGCTGCAAGGAAAGCGAAGACGCCGTCTGAAAAGGTCTCTCGCCTTTCCTCCGCCGTCACTCGGCGCCGGCGGCGCCGCGGCCCGTCTTATTCAGCACTGAATTCAACTCGCTCAGCAGATTCCGGGGCATCTTTCCCTCCCCGCCCCCCGGGCCGGGCTTCTTGCCGGCGGTCCCGACACTACTTTGCCGGGAAGCGGGCGGGGCCCGCGGGCCCTGCTGGCAAGGGTCCATGACGGAACGGCGCCGCGGGGCCGTGGGCTTTGGACTGTCGCCGGCGCTGCTCTTGAGGGCGAGGGAAATCCTCCTGTCTGACATCTGAGGGCAAAAGTTACCATTGATGCTTTTGCGACAACTCTCAGGTTACTTCCTGTTACTTCCGGTTTGTCATTGGATTGTTTCATATTCATAGCTCAATTCAAGTGTTTTCCATACAAATCTTGACTGTAATTATGAAATGACGTGGCTACCGAAGTATGAAGCACTGAAAAAAAGAGAGAAAAAGTTTTCAAGATTAAAGATGATACTTTATTCTCGTCATATTACGAGAATAAAGTTGTACATTTTAGGGGGGGAAAGTCATAAGTCATAATTCCGAGATAAAAAGTTGTACATTTTCAAGAATAAAGTGGGGGAAAAAATACTGATAGAAATTGCATAGTTTCCAAATGAAAGGAGTTTAAATTTAAAATTGCAAGCTTACAGAAATAAAGTTGTAAATTGGAGGGGAAAAAAAAAAAAGTTGTAGGCTAATTGGACCAGAATAAAGTTGTATATTTGATGCAAAATAAATAATACTAATTTGGATATTTGAGATTCTTATTTTGGAGATGAAAGTTGTAATGTTACCATAATAATGACAAACAAAACAAACAAAAAAAAGTTGTTGTCCAGATTCTTCCATTGTAGCTCCACGTGCTGAGCTACCAAGTCGACAGCAAGACGGACGCGCGCCTCGGCTCACCTGTCTGCCTGAAGCGGAGTTTTGCTGCAGGCGCTTTCTGCCGTCAACCACGGCTCCCCTTTTGGAGGACGCGTGAACTGCGCCGTCCCCCGGGTCCGAGCGGAGGTCAGAGCCGAACTGCGCATCGAGAAAATGAGCGGCGAGGTGACGAAAAAGACCATTTCCTTTTTTTCCGCCGCACATCGCTCTGACCCTTTTGACCTGTAAAAGCGACTTTTTCTTGTCCTTTTTTTTCCCCCCCTCCCCAAGCGCTGCCGGGACCTGTCCTTGGACGTACGCGCCAACCCACACGCCGCCATCAATTGCACCTTGCTACAAAATGATGGGCCGTCGTCGGCCAGTTGCTATGGAAACTGTCTCAGCGTAACACTCGCGAACAGGTAAAAGGGAGGAAACGGGAGAAGTGCTCTTGATTTCCTCCCTGCACTTCCCGCCGCTCGTATGTTCTTCCACACTATTTGCGCCATTCCGGAATTGAAGGACAATTTAAGCACACATTTATTAAAAAAAAAAAAAAAAAAAAAGGAACATTTATTTATTCTTCTTTTTTTTTTTCTAAAAAAATAAATAAACAGGTAATAAACCCTATACAATTTGATTCGCCCAGCTCAACCTACTCTGGCATCTGAAAAACATATTTTAAAATGTTCTTATCTAAATTCTCTACAATTAAATAACTTACATATTTTGGATATGTAAGTTAGTCATGAAGGGGGTTGCTCAAGAGCAATTTGGCATTCTAAATCTTGAGGAATTATTTTTCCTACAGTCACATTTATTTCTGAAGACAACTGCAATTTACGCAACAAATTGCGTGTCAGCATTTTGGATTATTTGAAATATCATGGTAGGGACACAAAATGGCTTCCAATTCTGGAATGACCTATTTAGCGCATTTGAGGAGGAGCGAAACTTTGTTTTTTTTTAAACAGAAAAATTGGAGAGATCACTCTCCACCTGACAACGTTGGCCTTTTTGCTTGCGAGGGCGGTAATAGGTAAGCACCTGTGATAAACAACACTGAGTTCCCGAGGTGGGGGGGCGGGGGGGGGGGGGCTAATACTAATACTAATGAAATGTCTGCACCGAGCCGCGAAAGCTCGAAGCCTCATCGGCTCAGAGTGAAGGGGTCGGAATAGGGAAGCCTGCCCGCGCCCACTCCGAACAAGATTCTATTTGTGGAAACGAGAAACGTACCAGAAATCCCGCACAGAGTTCAGCAAAAGTCAAAATGAATGATTTTTTTGTTTTTACAAAAACAGTTTCATACTGGATGCTTTGACGATGTTTTATCGAGTACAATTCGGGTGAGTGTTTTTTTTTTGGGGGGGGGGGGATGCTGTTATCATTGGAACGTTTGCTCAAAAGCATTCAAATTATATTCTCACTGTAGATGACGAAAATCTGAAAAAATATTTGCATAAGAATTTAGAATGCAGTGTAATATCTGTGACTGAGTGTGTATGGCTTCGAAAGGCGGGACCTGGCCCGGTGATTGACATGGGCGTCGGCAAATGAGTTGAGTGACTCGGCGTGAGCAGCTCGCGTAGAAATTTGCTGACGTTTTGGCGACCAGGGATTTGTGGTATATTTATGGTTTAAACTATAAATACCGGTGATTGTCAACAATGCGGGGTAATAAAAAATTTTTTTTCGCTATTTGAGGCAGGACTCGGTCCCTATTATTACTGTACCGATTACCATACTATATGACATGTTCACCGATTCCGCATTCTTGATGTGTCAGCGCAAAAACGACAACGAAGTGGCCCTGACCTTGTTCTCACGAGCGGGTTTCAAGATATTGCCGCGTGTCCGCGGAAAATTTTACATCTCCCCGTTCATGAATTTCATCAGACTAACAGCACAACGGAAATCGGCGGCGAGGCGACGTGATTTATACGCTCGTAACTTTGGCTTTACGATCGCAAAAGCTGATTTATGTGGACAGAGCCACTCCCCCAGTCGAAATTAGGCGTGACGGGAACGTGACAACTTCTGAATTGAAGGGGGATTTTCACCGCGTACCTTCATGCTGATGATGTCCGTCACCCAGCCGACCTGCGTCTCTCTCTCGTCGCAGCAGAAGTGCCTGCAAGGGAGGGAGATCTCTTGGGCCCGTATCGGGATCGGTTGTACGGTTCTCCATTTTGGAGCGGCTCCGCTTACTCACCACTGCTGTTTCCCCGTGTAGACGGTGAAGCCCCAGCTGGTGGAAAATGGGGGGGGGGGGAAGTCACATTTAGCGCACAAAGGCGTTTTTTATGAATTATCAAAACACGATGCTGTTTTTTTGGCCCCTGATTACAATCCACTTCCAAAAATTGCGTACCTCACCGTCACGCGTTCATGTCTGCTTTGGGTGAGAGAGGAACTAATGAGGTGGACGAGGTAAGACTTGCCCCGGCTTAAGAGGTGCGGAGGACGAGCAAAGCCTGGAGCAGCGCCGCACTGAGTTGAGGCGGCTGCAGTGGCGGGTGCACACACACGCACACACACACAGCACACGCACGCACGCAGGGAGACGTCGGCCTAATGAGGCACCGGCGTGCCGCTCCTCCTCGCTCGCCCCCTCACCGCCGCGCTCTCGCTTTTCTCGTCTTCATTTCAGCGCATCCCGCAGCCCACTCGACAGTCTTCTCGATGACAGCGCGGTGCATCACTCTTTTCCCGCTCCGAAACCCGGCCGCTCCACCCCCGTACGCGTGATTCACGCAAAACTCGCCGGGGCTCCGGGAGCAATAGTCAACGATGATTCAAACGCGGCCCTTTTATGTTGTTGTTGTTTTTTTAAAGCGCGACGTACCTGCTCGGAGGCTTCAGCTTCTTCTTCAGGCCCAGGTAACATTTGGCAGCCTTGAGATGGAGCACCTTCTCGGCTTTCGTGGTCTAAAAAATGAAAAATACCATCAGTGATCGGTGTGGTGTGGTAGGCGAAAGAATCACTGAATCGTTCAGTTGTATTTCACTTTTAATTTCAATAAATTGGCATGAATTTTAAGTACTCCCCCCCTCCCCTCCCTCTCAATCCAAAAACCAACCTGCCGCTCATCACGGAGGCCAAAGGATATCAATGATTACCTCTGCATTTTGCGGCGTAACGAGCCGCATTCTCGTATGGTGAGGAACCTTAGTGGGAAGCGGCGCCTTCTCCACGCAGCCCGCCACCACGACCGCCCTCGCCCCTGCACCTTCATCAATTATTAAAACTTCCTCACACGCCTTTACAAATCCCATGTTTCAACTGCAGATAGGCGCCAGGAAGAAAAACCCTCCAGGGAACGCGAGCCCGCCGCTCTGCTCCAATCTCCAAAGCACTGTTTTTTTTTTGTGTGTGTGTTTTTTTTATTTTTATGGCAAGTCAGCAGGAATTCTTTCACTGCGTTTCCTTACTTCATCGAAAAAACTGAAAATTGTCGGAAATGACACTTGCCCGTCACCGTGGAAATGAAGCCATAAGGAATTAGGCAGGTCTGTTACGTCCCCTTTTTTTTTTTTTTTTTTTTTTTTTTTTAATTAAAGTTGACAAAAAAAAAAAAAAACTCAAGAGGTACTGCAAGTGGAAGTCTCCACGCTGTGTTTGAATGTGAAAAGCTGTGACGGGATGTTTACCGGAGTCGCGGCGTGAGATTAGGCGGAAAATGTTTTTTTAAATTAAAGTTGACAAAAAAAAGAAAAAAAGAAAAAAAAAACCTCAAGAGATACTGCAGGTGGAAGTCTCCACGCTGTGTTTGAATGTGAAAAGCTGCGACGGGATGTTTACCGGAGTCGCGGCGTGAGATTAGGCGGAAAATGAAAAAGTGTGCTCACTTTGATATCTCTGTAGAGCAGCAGCTTGTGGGCACGCAGCGCCACGTATTTGTCCTGGAACTTGTGCCCGGAGAGCAGTTTGGAGCAGCCGTCGTTGAACTTGAGATGCTCGCCTTTCACCAACCGCTTCGGATCCACTTTGGGGAGAAACGGGAATTGGGAGTCAGCCGCGACGGACCACCGAAACCGCCCTGCTCGGCTGGGGTGAAGACCGGTTTCGGGTCTATCTCGCCGCCCGCCCAAAATCGACCGCTCCGGATCACCAAAATAATGTTTTGCGTCTGGGTCATTTCTATATAACTGGATCACTAACAGTAAAGACGTGGCCCACTGAATTTCTCCACTGATGAGTATTTGACTTACTGGCAGTTGTTATCCATCAAAAGGTCATAATTGTTTCCAAGAAGAAGAAAACAACTTTTTCAAACATTTCATGCCAGAACGTCTTCAGCGTAAGAAGTCCCAAATGAAGTTTCATGATTTGCAACATGTTTTCTGAAGATGCTCGTTCCATTTTTGCATATATGCTATTTTTCTCCGAGAAATTTCGAAGAATTTCCTTCGGGTCGACCTTGAGTTGTACCTTTGTCTTCTGCGTCTCTTTTGGCCACCGCGAACTTCTTCAAAACCAGAAAAGCCGAACTGGGGTAGTCCAGCGCGCTCCATTCCAACACCTGCTCTAGAATCTTCTCGCTGTGGTGCAACGGCCGCTCTGTTCGAAGCGCAAGAAACAATAAGGAGGACACGAAATTCTTTCCAATGGCAAAAACAACCCCAACCTCAAGGCGCCAAAACCCTGCACTAATTCCAATTAACTGCAAAACAAAACGATGCTGCTGTTCTCCTCCTTATTTTAGCGGCAGGAAAGTTATCTTGAGCGGATCAAGATATGATTATGAAAGCACACTCATGTGCAAAATAGACCTATTATCTCCTCCTAATTGGTGAACAGGGCGCAACACTATCGGCACGCTCCTGCTCCTACACTCCCCAGTTATTCATAACCCCCGAGGTAAAACGAGCCACAATGGCGTAACATATTCATAGCGCCGGCTTTATCGTCTTTGGGATCGCGGCAGACAAATATTAGCTCGGTGTTTTATCTCGAGCCGTCCTGCGAAAATGGCCTTTTTATGGCTTCGGGGGCAAGGCTTGGAAAATTCCAGGAATTGTCAAAGTTGGAAACTTTGAATCGGAAGTAATGAAAATGTATGGGAATAAACCAGGAATTTACATGAAGAGGGAACTTAAGAATGGATTTTAACAGAGCCAGATTTCATGCAAGTCCAATTGAATATGAAGAGCCGATAGCCTGAAAGCATTTGGTAAAAATGCAGAGGCTAAACTTATTTTCTCTTTTCATTTTGAATTGGACGTTGCCATTCTTGATGGGGGTGTATTTTTGTTAGTTTTTCTTTGAATGGGTTAGGTATTGAGTAATATTTAACCCAACATTCATGATTTTGTACTTCAATGAACTTGATCCTTCAACAAGACATTAAAAATGCTAAACATCCTTTTTAATAGTATTATTTTGCATGCACGTCGGCTTATGACAAAAGAACATTTGTATTTTGACTGTACATTTGAATATGACACCGTTCCATGAAATAATCCTTGATTCCTGGTTAACTCCCTAAAATCCCATAGAAAATTGAAAATGTTTTTTCAATTCTTGAAATGCTTTCCATTGAAATTTATTGAAGGCTTTCCTGAAATTCACCGAAACATTTCCACATCGGTGCGCCCACATGTTTCGCGTTGAGGAAAAACCCACTTTTGGTGAACCGAGGGAGGTGGAGGTGGAGGTGGAGGTGGAGGTGGGTGGCCCGCCAGCTCAGCAACTCAACACCACCGCCATAATAATGTGAGAGGAAGTGGGTCGACTCCCCTCGCTCGAGCGTGCGAGGACGATAAAGGAAAACGACGGGCCATGACGAGGGAATTAATTAATCCGCGCGTGTGCTATCATCTTCCATTACGCCACAAGATTAATGTTCTCATCGTGAGACAAAGACTGAACCTTGGACAGGAAGTCCAGTAATCTAAGGACAGAGCCTGACCGCGAATAGCGAAAAACAGAGGAATTGAGGTGGTACGAGGGCTCCCTCTAGTGGTACCCCAAAGAATTACTGAATTAAATGTTCACATTTTGCATAATGTTAAACAAGCACACATTCAACAATAGCTTTTCTTCAGGATACAATGACAGAAATATCTTACCCAACTCTCCATTTTCGATGACTTCAAATGTGGTCCACGCGTCGTCGGCGTTATAGGGGACGTTGCGCATGCTCAGCGCCGTCTCCGCGAGCTCCGCCGAGCGCATGCTGGGCCAAACCTGGCGACGTCGACAACACAAACACCGGCAGTGCAAAGAAGAATCATCCCTGAGGGCAGCGGTGTCAAACTAGTTGTCATCGCGGGCCACATCGTAGTCAACGTTACCCTCAGGGGACCGGTTAGAACGGCGAAAGCACATAATTATAATCGCAGCGGGTGTAACGGTACGGCCAGATTTTTTTTAAAAAAGGACACAAACAGCGGTGAAAAGACAATTTTGCACGTGTGTGTTCGCACCTTGATTAAACAGCAATTCTCCGGCCCTCGCTTTTCCAGGTACACCTCGAAGATCAAGTCCCCAGCTGGCGAGAACTGGGCGGGAGATGAAAATTCGAAATCGGCTCAGTTACAAAAACAGTGCAAAGGGGTTACGATTAGATCAGCAAGCGCTTTTCATTTGCTGTCTGGGAACATCTGCTCTGGAGGGAGTCTCAGAGTCTCCAATAACGCCATCAAAATTGGCTGGATTTGTTGCTCGTGGCTTTTTATTTCACTTTCAAATAGTGCAAACTTTTTTTGACGTTTGAGAGAAAATTCCGTGAGTAAGTGAGGGGTTTATTCATTTTTCCTCTCCCAAATGTTTTCACCAGCTGCGGCCTGTGGGCATGAATTCCCTGCCAAAAAAGGTTAACAGGAACAAAACTCTCATTCCGCATGCCTCCACCCCTATCATGCCACCCCCCCCCCCCACCCCCACCCCCCCGCCAGGCCCCTCTTCATCCTCCAACCCACTGCCTCATTTCCAGGAAAAGTGCTCGAATGAAAGCCTGATTTGCGAGATCCCGATGCAAGCAGGCAAATCAATACATGCACACAAACAAAACAGAACCGTGGGTGATTTCCATTTGCGGGGATTGACTTACTGTGGTGTCCTTTTTGTCATTCCAGCGCGTGATGAAACTATTCTCCCTCTCCATCTGTCGCACCTGCTCTTCATTGACCTGTTGCAAGCACACGGGTCCGGAATCAATTGAGAGTCGCTTCAGGAGAAAACATTGAGGAAATTGAAGAAAACACCTTGCTGAAAAAACTATTTCCATGATTCAAGTTTGTGGAAGATAAGAAAAAAAAAAAAAAAAGGTAATTGGTGTTTATTAATGAGAATTATTATTTTTTCCACCTGATGAAACAGTCAGTTGGCAACACTGAACACCCCTTGGTTTGTCGTTATAGGAACAAAAGATGAACAGCATGAGACAGAACCGCTACAAGTGCCTGTTACGTGCTATCATTCTGTGTCTATTTTGTCCAGAACAATGTCCGAGAGCGTTTACTAAAGACAACCAGGAAGTCTTTGAAAAGCCACAAAAACAACTATTCACTTTGATGAGTCGTTTTGGACTCACGTTGAAGAGCGTAACGTAGTTGTCGATGAGGTCGTGGACCACGCGGATCTCCTGCGGCGTTTGTCCCTGCGTCTGGAACAAGCAGGAGGAGAAGACCGAGGCCAGTTTGTCACCCGGCATGCGGTTGAGGTGGCGACACAGCTGAATCCTGCACAACAAGGAGGAACACCACGCACAGACGACACAAGGGGCTCTATTCCAAGTCCACTTCAATTTTAAATAGACAGTTGTACAGTGGTCATTATACACTGCATCCGTAAAGTATTCACAGTGCTTCACGTTTTCCACATTTTGTGATGACACAGCAAACAACAACAACAAAAGACACCACATACAGGAGTACACTGCGTGACTGTCTTCACACATTCCATGCTTGATTGGTGTGAAAAATAACAAGTCCTAACACAAAGCACTTTGACAATCAGTCAACTCCCCCACAATTTTCTAAACATGCAGAAAAGGTTGGAACAGAGTAACCGGAGTAGATACCTATAAAGGTGTTGGAGCAAAGCATCAAGGGTTGCCCTGTTGGCTTTGGGCAAACTTTCTATAAAGGTGGAGTACTTTCTTACTCTCAGGCTCTCATCCTCCTCATCTACAAAAAAAATAAAAAACACAAAAGATGCCGTTTGCCGGAGGTGGGACTAAATCACATATGTGCGAGTCATAAGTAAGTCAACTCTTAACCTTCAAGTTTCAAGCAAGTCGCAAGTTACTGTGGCAAAATCAAGTGCGCACTAAATTTTTGTCGACTCATTACTTGCGTTAAGCACATTAGCTACCTTGCCTGCAGCATCTGACCTTGTGTTAGTTAGCTGCACTACCACATTCACAAAACCACCCTGCCACCTGCACGCCAACGTACCCAAAGCCGAAACCCAGTAAGGATAGAGCTCCTTGGTCAACAGGGCGTCCTCCGCTTGCGATAAGAAGCTCTTCAGAGTGTCCGTCACATCCCCCAGTTGGCGCTCCTTGTACCGTAGTTTGACATTCCGGGCGTCCAGGGTGAACTCCTCCAGGAGCTGCGCCACCCCGTTGGGATCGCCCGGCTGCTGGTAGACCCCCTCCTGGCACAAACCTGTCACAAGAGGACGGGGATACTTCATTCAAATCCAGCAGTCTGGCTTTTGAATACTCATGGATTTTCAAGCATTCGCCGGCCGGGCTTGGAACCTAAACCCTGCGAATAGCAAGGCTTCAATTTACAACGAAGCTTTTCGGGCGTGCTGCAACTCACCGTACTGAGTGACAAACGCGATGCAGCTCTCCACGACGATGGGGACGCCGTTTTTCGTGAGCTGCTGGTCGCCAAGCGCTTTGCCGTCGGTGCCGGCGGCCTGCGTGATGGCTGAGTGCCAAAGCGCAAAGTCCATCGTGTTGAAACCGTGGATGTAAATGGTTCTGTGAAAACATTATGAAAATGGAGTCTTGGGAGGAGCTTGAGGGGGCCCTAAAAGAATCGTTGCCCAAGGACACAACTTTTAAGTTCAATATGTTTGCATTTAGTCTTTTAAGAACTGTTTGTTTTGGAATATTCATTTTAACATTGTCATTTCTAACAAGAAAGGAGCCAAAAGAAAGGATTTTGACACGGGGCGCGCGCTTCCAAAATGCCAATATTTTGACGAGGTTGCTTATTTATTATTTCTACGGAAGTTGAGGCAAGTTAAAAACCGTTTCAAAACTTTGGTGAGCAGAAGAAATAAAAAGCAAGCAAAAACAAAATAACACCGACAATGAACCAACCAAATCTGACGTAATGCATTGTGTGGCTCCAGCAATTAACTCGCCTTTGCTACAACACTGACATACCTTCCGCTCTCCACCATCAGCAGCACTTGGATCTTCTCCTCGCCCTCAGTGTGGGTGGTGACGGCTGAGGACGAGAAAGCAAACAAGTGATCCACAATTTCCAGAACGGAGCACGTGAACATTCGGGAAACTCTTTGGGAATTCAGTGGAAGCGAATTATGCAGAGGTGGGAACGAGTCGCTCTAATAAATCTTAGCAAGTCCCAAGTCCTGACAGTGGTGAAGTAAATCAGACTCGAGTCAGGAGCATGTGTACGGTGTAGACACCTAAACACACAAGTGTCGGATGAGGATCCTCTGGATTGGTTACTTTCAGTGTTTGTAGATAACACAACGTATAAAAATGTCAAAGTCATCAGAGAGTTAGCACAGTTAATCACAGACTCTCTTAAATCGTAAGCGGATTAGGACATTTTGTGCTGCGGGGGGTTATACAGATCTAATTTGTGGCCTATTAAAAGCTCCACTTAAGCTGTCTAGCAGGGGACTGTTTGCTTGTGGCAATTTTCGGGGAAAGGCACAACAGCCTGATGATGTCACTGCGACACTTAGCTTCGAGCACTGGTTCTCAAACGGCAATAAATTATGTCGTGTCATTCAAAAAATATATATACCGAGAGTGGGAGGAAAAAGTATGTGAACCCTTTGGAATTTCTTACATTTCTGCATAAATGTGGTCTGATCATCTAAATCACAAGAATAAGCAGAGTCTGCTTAAAATAATACGACGCAATCAGTTTGTGGCGACGGAGCCTAACGGCGAACGCTCACTGAGCTCCTGCAGCTGTTTGAGATGAAGCACTTCCTGGTCTCCCTCCTCGTCGCCGGAGCCAAAGTGCAGGACGGAGCCGGCCAGGACGAACCAGCCCGTCCTCCAGTGGTACAGGTCGTGGCCCTCCTTGTAGAGGAGTCGGCCAATGAGCTCGCTGTCCTTCTGCACCAGACCTTCTGCTTGGGGTGGCACCAAGCACTGCCGGGAACAACCAGCAACTTCAGAAAACAACTTTGTCATCTGCCTATTTCTAAAAATGTATCTGTAAGCGAGCCCTTGCAAATTTCTGGCCCACTGTGAATTTCAATTAAGAACCACGCCCACACCTGGCATATCCGTCTAGCTTGTGGAGTATGAAGTGCCGCGTGAACAAATGGAAATACTTCTATCGTTTTTACGATAATCAAGCCACGCCCAGCTCCACGCCTTGTCTTCACGGTAACAAAATCCATACTCGCCACTGCCCTACCAGCAAATGAGGGCATTGGAGGGCTGCAAGATTGAATAGTTGGACTTATGCATTCAAAGACATAAAAAAGGTCCAATTTGATTTTCCTTTTTGTTAAATTTATAAGTTCACCTGTAAAGGTTCCAGTACATTTTAGGTTCAACCTGAAATTTCACTCATAGGCAGAATATTCCGAACTTTTTCTGAGCAGTAGTCATTCTTGATTCTTGAGATATTGGGGAATTATTAAGAAGTGTTTGAAATTGTGTGTGTGTGGGGGGGGGGGGGGGTGCATCATATGTCTCTGGCCTGGTGTGTATTAGAAAAAGGAAAAAACTTGTTTAACACCTTGCTACTACAGCGCTTCCTCTGATACAGACGGAGAGGCATATGGACAGCTTTACCTCCTACTGTCTAACTGAGACTAAAGTAGAGAGGTGGCACATTTGTGTGGGAGGTGATTACGGCAAAGTGCGACGAAGACCGCGATGAAAAGCAGGGGGGAAAAAAAAAAAAAAAAGGGGGGAAGGGGGGGGGCTCACCTTGATCAGCGCCTGGATCCAATCACGGCGCGTTTCCTGCGTCTCCGCACCAATGACGAGGGACCGCGCTGACCGCAAGTACACCTCCACGGTGAACACGGCCCTGCCGGAGAAAACGATGGTAAACATCTCGCAAATGCTAAGGTGAGGATTTTTGTAATTGAAATACAGCAGACGGCCAAGGTCCACCTCCGTGAGGGGTGAAAAGGCGAATAAACATTCACAGACGCCACAAACATACAGTACATGCGCCATAAATGCACAAATTAGCATTCTGTGGCCACAAAACACGGAAGGAGCAAAAAGCTTCTTTGCTGGTGTTTCTGTCTGTACGCACCTGTGTTTCATGCCCACTCTCGCTTCCTATGTGAAGGAGCAAAGGCCGCACTATAGTTATCCTGGCGTCCAACTGCCGAGCGGGAGCTTGTGGGAGTACAGCGAGTCAGCCCGTTCTGTGCAGAGTGTCAGGGGAACGGGTGTTTACGTGGCCCCGGTCTGACCCGGCTCCGCCTCCTCACAGCAGGTGCGCCGACGCTTGTTAAGGGGGGTCCCGAAGGGTGAGTGAGGGGTAGCAGAGACCGGAGTGATGGCCAAACGATTGACTATTTTGAGGCCATGAAATACTCATTTGTGGCCATGAATTTGGAATAATGGGAGCACAAAATGCACGGGAATGGGTAAGAAGTTGAGTTAGCAAATGGAGCACTTGGAAGGAAGGAATACATTTGTATTCCGTGGCCACAATTTACTATTTCATGGCCACAAATTAGATATTATCCAACTCCTTGATTTGCTTAGGCAACTATTTACCAATTCATTTGTATTTTGTGATCACATTGTACCTCATTTGTGGCCACAAATTAGTATTTTGTCAGTGCAAAGCGGAAAGGGGCTCAGAGATGATCCCTGATGCACTCCCACTTCCACCGTAAACTCCTCTGTCACATCTACAGCATACCTCACCACTGTTCTGCTGCCCTCATATATGTCCTGTCCTATTCCAACGCACTTCTCTGCCACTCCAGACTTCTTCATGCAGTACCACAGTTTCTCTCTGGTTACCCTGTCATAGGCTTTCTCTAGAACTACAAAGACACTGATGACTGACTTTCAGTTCCTGTAGTCATACCAATACTTTTACCCATCCTCTTGGTACAAAACGAAACGCCGCACATTAGCTTACGACACGCATTTGTCCCAGGCCGCTGGCGCCGTGAAAATCGGAGTTGACCGAATGCGAGAAACAGCTGGGAGAAAGAAGAAAAAAAAGTGCAGTACAAAGCGAGTGGAAAAGGTCACTTTGCAAGGTTTTTAAAGAGTCTGAAGGTCACAATCAGCCGCTTTAAAAAGGCGGCCGCTGTGAGGCAAAAGGGACTAAAAACCTTATCAGCGGCCGACATGCTTCCTATGCATCCGTCCCTCTGAAGTGGATTTGTAATATTCATAGAAGGTTTGCATCAGGGTTTGAGCTGGAACTCACTGTGTCCTCTGTGCTGTGCAAAAAAACGACCCAAACATGTGGTTTTAACTGAGGCCACCTGCGGTGCGCCGATAGACTGCCGGCGGGAGCGTGTCATCTGCAAAAGTTAATATTTATGATCCACAGATATTTATGTAAAAAACAAAAAAAACAGACTGATTCAACTCATTTACTTGAGTAAACAGGACTCTGAAATGTACTCATGTGCAAAAGTCAAAAGTTTATTTTTTCCCACTGTCAAATACAGTGAGCCCCCATTGATGACAGGGGATGGATTTAAAAAGTACAATTGATTGCGTCAAGTTGTTTATTGCCAACGCCAGTTGAAGTTTACTGTAAAACTTAACAGAAAACAGGAAAATGACATGTTGTGTGTTTTAAAGTCCGCTAGCTTAATGCTAACACACGGTGCAAAACGTCATAGACCGGCCAACGAAACTAGAATCAATGTTGTGGTAGTTGTAACCCTTTAAGAAAAAGACATTTAACCGCAAACAGTGAAGAAACACATCGAGACGGACAATATAGCAATACTCACGGGGACATATTCTTTCTCCTCTGCAAAAAAATAATAAACTATTACCGCAGCTTAATCAGTCATTTAGTTGTGAAATTCTTCTTCTTGTACAGTATATTATAAGTTTCTGTGTTATACTGTCTCCTGGTGACCAAGGCACACACAGCAGAAGGAGCAAGAAAATGTCAATGTTTTATTATTTAAAAAAAAAAAAAAAAAAAACATGACAAAAAATGGTGTTGTTTTTGCAAGGCTGGAAAAGAATAATGACATTTCCATTCATTTCAATGGGGAAAGTTGAGTTGAGATCCACTGAAATTGACAGTATAAACTCATGTTTACTTTTGCATTTAAGTACATTTCAGAACCTGTACTTTTTTTTTTTTTTTTTTTTTACTTAAGTCAAAAGGAGTTGATGCAGTACTTTTACTGCAGCACCTGCACTTCTCCATAAGTGCAAAAGCGTTGGTACTTGAGGCGCCTCTGAGGGCGTTCCCCGCCTCTTCTTTGTGTGTCTGTTCCACTTCCAGGTAGAAAGAATCCAAAAGTTTGCTGCTGGAGCAACTTTTTAACTGAATGCCAGGTGGGAGGGGGAGGCCAGAGTAAACAGGAAATACGGCACTCGTAAAGCCCTGATAGGTCAGTGTTAAAGTGAATAATGCGCAAGCAAGAGATGTTGGAGTGCGATGCTCTATAATGCGTGATTTACATCGGCAGTCAAATCTGCCGCAGTCCAATAAATGAGAAGAAATGCTTCCAAGTGCCCGAGCTGAGTGTGCGCTCTGGAAATTAGGCATTGGAATTGGCGTTAATGGGCATTATGGTGAGAACAGGGGTGGTGGGTCAAGTGTGGCTCGCGGGCCACAAACGATCCCTTCCGTTCCTGAATCGGGCCTGCTGAGAATTGAAATGATCAGTCCTGTTGCATTCATTTAGCATTTTTTGATTAAAATGCTTCTATTCTCTTTTTAAATATTTATCTCCATTTCTTTCATTGAATGTTACAGGTAGATTTTACATTTTTAAAATTGTGTTAAATAATTACAGTTAAAGGATGCCATCGAAAATGAGCATGGCAATTTTTCGAGTACTAAAATAAACTTTTATATATGGTGCAAGATAATTTCCTGTTTTTGAATAAAGGGGTGGAAATACAAACTAAAATAAAAATGTGTCTGTTTGATCGAAAAAAATAATCAACAGATAATCATTTGTTGCAGCCCTTATCTCAAATCATGAGTAGATTGGTTTACTGAAAATAATAAATAAAAGATTTGTAACATTAAAAAATATTACTTTGAAATATTTCATATGATTAAATAATTGGTTGATTCGCTCGTACCCTGCTCCAGTCATCGTCTCGGCGTTGCTGATGGCCAGGCTGACCACGTCGGCGACGGCTACCCGGCCCACCGGCGTCGGACTCTGCGTGCTCTCGTAGTACGTCAAGAAGCCGCCCTCCAGCGTGCACCAGCGACGTGCCGTGTCTGCAAAAACAGAATCGCAAGAATACATTTGAGAGAGCGTTTTCGTTTCGATAGATCGCTGGGTTTATTTGATTAGAATTCAGTCAATCAATTGCGTACTTCCGAAAACCAACGAGGACAAAGCCGACCGAAACGGTGGAGGGCAAAGCCACAGCTTGTTAAACCTACGCCCAGTCGACAGAAACAAAACATAGTTCAGCAGCAAAAAGATATTTTTAGGTAGTATATTTACAGGTCTTTTTTTTTTTTGTACTTTACCACATAAAAAGTGGTATACTTTTGAGATAGTTTATATATTTAAGATTAATGACATAATAATATGGGAGAAAAGTTGTTGATTCCGAGAAAAGAAAGGAACATTTTTGAGGGAAAAAATGTATTATTATTATTATTATGTACGAGAAAAAAGTAATGCTGAATTTGTTTATATTTGAAAATATATATATATATTTTCAATATTAACGTTGTAACATTCTTTCGATGAAAGGTTGTATATTTTTCAGAAAAACAGTTGCGTGTTTATGAGATTGTTGTAACGTTCCGAGAAAAAAGATCTTATCCATATCCATAAATCATGCCACATGTAACTTTGAAGAAAAAAAAAAAAATCACAAAGACAAGCAAAATTTGCTGATGACACAATTTAGCTCACTGATAGCTGCTCAAACATGAACTAAGCTTCATGTCGGTTATGCGCTAAATTGAGCGTATGCTCGCTAATACTATGAATGAGCCTCATATGAATGTGGTTTGTTTGTGTTGAACAATTTAAATAGTGAAAATAGTTATTTATGTGACATGGGTTTATGATTGTCTACATGCTAGATGCATGGTGTTGGTGTAAATAAATCCAGGCAAGAACCAGTCTTCGGTTTAAATGCTTTGCCACCATCTTGTGGCATCTACAGAAGATCGGAGCTCATGACTCTAATCTCATACTCCTTCCTAAATTTAGGATTGTTGTGCTCTACTTTTCAAATGAAAATGTAAATTTTCAAACCCACCACCACCAAAAAAAAAAAAAAAAGCACTTTTGAATCGATGGCGCTTGATTCCACCACTCCTCTATATCAAAACCACATTGTCTTTCACGACCCTCTGACTGGGCGAATTACACATCCAATGAGAATGAAGTTCATGCAAACATACCTAATTTTGGATTTTCAAAGTCACTGTGCCATCTGTTTCTTTCTTACTTTGTTGTGCTGCAAACAAACACGCTCACACAGAGAAAAACAAACCCGGCGCGCCACCCGTCGCCCCAAAGTTTCCACTGTATTCATCTCATGAATATGCTAATTCTTCCGCCAACTGTGCGCGACGCTTGTGAAGAAGCGGATGGCGTCCCAATAAAAGTGCCTGCAACGGGCTTTTTCAAGGAAAAGGATGTGAGAAACACAAGGACGCCATTCACCCTTGCACTGCCTCTCCGTGTGGCTTTTTTCCCCCGGTTTTGTGTCGAAATAGGACAGATTTTAAAAAGGCAACATGGCTACTCGCTGCGGGCTTTCAAAAGAAAAGGAAAAAAAATAAATAATAAATAACTAACAAACAAACAAAATCAGTTCTTCTCTGAGAATAAAACGCTACCAGCAGCCGCTAAAGATTCATCATCTCGAGGAGCAAACAGCCGTGCAGCACGGAGAACATGTCACTTTTGATTTTGAAAATATACGTTTTTCTCAAAAACCCGACAACTTTATTCTCTGCATACTACAACTTTGATCTTGAAAACACATTCTAGTAACATTCGTCTCCAAAATATAAAACAGTTTCACAAATATATGACTATTCGCATAATATTAAGACTACATTTGAGAATATCTGACTCTTGTTCTCGAAAAAATAGGACTTTTTACTTCCTAAATATAGTACTTTTTTTAAAAAAAAATATTGTACTTTTTAAAAAAATATATACATCTTTTTCCTCTTGACCTACCATATTTAATCTGAAAAATACATCACAATTTACAACTGTGACATGGCTACTTGCTGTGAGGCTTTCAAAATGGGGGGAGGGGGGGAAAGACCGTTCCTCTTTGAGAATAAAACGCTAATAGCAGCCGCTAAAGATTCATCATCTCGAGGCGCAACCAGCCGTGCAGCCCGCAGAGCAGGAGTGCGATATTTAAAGCCGTCGCCGTTGACGACGCGCTTCTGCGCAAATGTGTTCCCGGATTGTTGCGCTTTAACAAAAAATGTCACGTCCGCCTTCTTGCTCGGGAGGACGTCTCGAAGTGCTCGTTCCGCACGCATTTCCACTTGGCTCCCTCTGTCCCCGTTCTAATAACCAAATTTGTAATAATCACAAGTCTCACGCCGTGGTCGTCTTAAGAGGCGCGCTTGATTTCCCAACAGCTCTGCCTCGTCTTATTAAGGACTTTAAATTATGTATGAATTCTTGTGTTGGCAAGAGGGTCGGTGAAGCGAGGACAAAAATGGCAGCCTTAATCCACGTTCACGCATTCCGACATCAAGCCGAAAATGCGAATTTTCAGGCCGGATTATCGGATGTCTCTGAAAGATTATCGTGAGGTGTGGGGCATGGGGTGTGTTAAGAGTGATTTTTCATGCCCGCTCGGCTCCGAAAATGGTCGTGACCAACAATCCCAAATATTAAGGGGGTGGACACGCAATGATAATCGGGCCTAATCTGAGCGTTTTTCCTCTCTTTCAATCAAAGTCAGCAAAGACTCAATTATTGGATGCCTCTTAAAGATTACACTGACCAATTATCCTGTGGCATGGGCTGTGTTAAGAGTGATTTTTCCTCTCAGGACTTCTCGGAAAAGGGTCGCTCTTGACAATCGTTAATGTGAAGCAGGGTACACAACGATAATCGGGCCGAGTTTGAGCATTTTTTTTCCCCCTCTCCTCTGATTAAAGTAAGCGAAGGCCGGATAATAAAATGCCTCTCAAAAATGATTTATTGATTATTATTTAGACGACCGTGTGAAAGCGATTTTTCTGATAGGAAAGTGATCGGGCCGACAATTGTATATGTTAAACCTGTTCAATATTGACGATCACAAAAGGATGAGCTACTAGTTGAGAGATTGTACATGTCTACCAAATCATTGTGCACAATACAAATGGCAAAGAGAAGAGTTGGCAAGCTAACATTTAGCCTAGCTTCTTCTATTTCTTCTTCTCTCTTAGTATTTCTTCAGTCCAGAATCCCTGTGGCACCACATTGCCTCTCACAGGTCAATCTTGGTACTACGACAGACAACCTTATTTGTGCGGTCTGCTGTGTTGGTTGGTCACCTGGAGCAGTGAGCGCACACGGCAATTTCTTTCTCAGCCTGTGTGGGGTTACTCACATTTTAAAAATCGGCTAAGATGTTAAAAAAATCGGTATGCGTGTCCAAGTGTTATACTGGCATAAAAATAAAAATAAAGGCTTTATTCCCGATTTCTATCATGGGATGCCAGCGGCTTTGTACAACGGCACAAGAGTGGGAATAATACACTTGATTTGGAATCAAGCAGCTGTTCCCCTTCCACGCAGCAAAGACCCCCGCGGCCGATCCGCTCTCCACGGGGGTCCGCCCGACTCGCCCACCACAGATGAAATCTGTGTGTTGCTCGCCTCCGAAATGGGCCAATTAGCTCGCGCGAGAAGATGGGAGGCTCCCGTTGGAATTTTTACAACATGAACATCTATTCGGGTTAATCTCTCACTTTGTGACTTGCGATAAATGCTTAAGTGTGCAAACTGAGTCTGCTGATGAGACTGATCGGCGCAATCAATACGGCCATTAAACCCACCCGTTGTTCATCAACATTTAAGAATAAAGCTTTTTACTGCCAAGTTTGCCGTCCAATTGGGTCCAGACCAAACTGGAATTGACCGGCACCAACTTCGCGTCAGTGCTCATTAGAAAAACAGACGACACCAAATCCCACTCCTTACCCACCCGCCCCCTCCTGCCAATCATCCGCCAATCTCGTTATCAGCATCGACAGGACAGCTTGTCAGCGAGCTTGAAATGAAATTGGAGACGATGAAGGGATTGCAAGGCCGAGCCAAAATTACAGCCCAAACTCCCAGTGAACCCTCGCTATACGTCTGTTCAACGACGACAACGGTTTTCAAAAATGTTCGTGCAAAAACAGCACGTGACTCTGCCATCCATTTCCCAGAATCAACGGGTCATGCCATGCACTCATGACTCAGTCGGCCGTTGTTTCTCATCGAAGTACAGGATGCGTTGTGCCCATGTTGCCCCAACTTGCCCAAATTTTGCCGAGGAGACCGGGACAGTTGTTGTTGAGAAACGCGCGCATTGTGGAATACCCCTTGCCGTCTTTTAGACCACCTTTTATACTGTACAACAGAATATTCTGAGTGCCAGCCATTTGATATAGAATAAGAGAAACAACTATAGAATTCAAGAAAGAACTCATAGCAAAGTATAAAAATGGCTCCTCTCTCTTCCACCTTGTCATCTTCCGTACGCCATCAAGAGTTTTAATAAGTGTAAAAGTGATTTATTTATTCAATTCACGAGTTATTTATATTTATTTTAAACCATTTTCTGTTTGTAAAACTATAGTTATTCTCTGTGAAATGCATTCTTTGTGAATAGTTGTCAGTTTCTGGAACGGGATTTAATTGGATTCATATTTTTCCGATATATTGCTTTGGTTTTCATACAATTCCATTTCAGTCGGATGTTCTGGAACGGTTTCAACATGAAAACCGAAGTTCAATGTATCCCACAATGCATCTTGAAAAGTAGTGAACAACTGATGGCGACTAGAAAAACAATAAATCCCATTGACAGTAAAATGCTTTCCCATTCCCGGGGGTTTATTATTTGATTTTCAAGCACGAGATAAATTCATGAGACGAGGCTCGAAAATTATCTTTAATCACAGCACGGACGGACATAAAGCATTTTGTTCCTATCCGTGGAAAATACACTCAGCTTAAAAGATTACCATGTCATAAGAAAGTGTTTATTTGTACAATACGCGTTACAGACGGTAAATTTTGGAACTGTGCGACAGCGATGCCGTAATTAACGACGTGCGCAATTAGTCTTGGAACGCAATTTATCACTTGACTGATAAGTCAAATATAGAGTCCACTATGTCGTGATTAAGGAGTAGGCGATGAGTGAATGATTGTCTCCCTCCACAGCCAATGTTCAGACACACTGCACGTATAAGATGTTGTTGTCCCTGTTCTTCTTCCCTAAAAGACACCTCCGTTTTTCCCCACACGTCTCCCCCTTAACCACCGAACCCACCCGCACGCTCCGTCCCCGAGGGCAGCATCCAAGACGGCTCCCTCTCCCAATTACCCGTGGGCCCCAGGGACACTCCAGCTGTTTGGAAAGGTGGGACCACCGCGGAGTAGGAAGTGCAGCGGCTGAGGGAGCTGCGAGTCAAGTGCAGTCTGATGCGGAATTTTTAACTACCTTCAGAAGGGAAACGTTGGGGAAGTACTGTAGCCTTTTGTGGCTCAAGGTTATCCTCAGTCAACTCCTGCCATATAGCAGATTTTTCATCAATCCTTTTTAATAGGCTTGTAAAGTTTACAGGTAAGTCCGAACTTACAGTTGCGCGCCTTCAAGAGTAGTACAACGTTGTGCCACAACAGCGCTGAGGTCTTTGTCGGTGTTGCTGCTCCGTGTGTGTTAAAGTAGTTGTTTGAAAACTCTCTTTCTACTGGCGTGAGAGAGTCTTCGTTTCCTCAAAGTGAGGTTATCCGATAATCTCTCATTTCTTGACAGCGAGAGTGTTAGAACAGGCGCTAAGGATGACTTTAAAACATCTTTTAATACATTCAAATGAGTTTAAAGTGTGTGGGAGGGGTAAAACTGTGCCAATTTTCCGGATTGCGATAAATCGAGGTTCCCTTTATTACCTTGGTATCGCCAAAAATGGCCGCCATCTATAAGCGTAGCCAGCTTCTGTTTGAGTTCCACAGCACATGCATTGATTGTTGTGACCCGAGTGTTTGGTGTCAGGATTAAACGATTCGCCAGTCTGACAGCTGACGTGCTGACGCAGATTGATCGATGAGTGCTTAACTGCAGCGGACCCCTGACGAACGCGTACTTCATCGGTGCCCGGCCGACGGATTGATGGGCCTTGTCGGCCCGCCGCGGCGCGCGGGCACTCACCGTCTCCTTTGCGCCGATCCGGAGGCGTCCTGCCGTGGCCCGGGGAGATGTAGAGGAAGCCGTCCATGAAGGGGGACGCTTCGAACGGGGATGACTTCTCCGACCGCGGGTCAAGTCTTGGGAAAACTGTTCGAGGAGTAGATCACAATGAGAAATCCAGTATTGATCCTCGAATATAAATGGGCCATTCACATTCTTTTATACATGCATACACACAAAAATATACAGGGGACGGGGTGAGCAGTGACTCGTTTGCATGAGGGAATTGTACATTATAAAACTGGTTCGAAAAGGTGTAATTAAAAAATGTAATGACACATATCCATTTCCATGATTACAATTGTTGTTAGACATTGGAATGATCGCCTTCATTTCCTCCTTCAATTGGCGCACTCTGGTCATGTCCCATTCTGGCCTAGTCTCAAACATGACCTAGTTTTCCAAATAGGACCTCGAAACTAGTATCTATTAGTTTGTGAGAGATTTGGAAAAGGTTAGACTCATAGTTACACTTTTGGACACAAACAACTAAAACTGACATTAGAACAGTTTCATCTTCATAATTTTGGACCTTTATAGGGAATGTTCACTTATCTGGGTTGCCATATAAAGTAATGTCTAAATTTGTCATTAGGTCAACATGGTATGTTGTTTTCCACACGCACATGCAAGAAACTATTTTTTTATGATGCATTTACAGTTCATCATGTTTTTTTTATCAGTTTATTATTTGGGTAAAGAGCAAATGTGTGATTAGTTCCAAAATAATTATCGCTGGTTTTAACCCCCATTTTTAGAGGAAACATCAAAGTGTCCTGTTGCTGCATTCATTTAAAATTAAGAAAAGCCATCAGAACTTAATCAAATGCAACTAGATACTGTATATTACTTTGAGAAAGTAATTGAACTAATTACAGTACGGTTACATTTTCACCAAAGTCGTCTCTCCAACACTGTGTGTATAATAACTAGCTCCCAAATCTATGGAGATTGCAGCATAAATTATCTGGTGAAAATAGCGTACATGTCATAAATCCATGCACTTCTTCCCAAACATTCATGTTAAGGGAATGTAAACAAGCCAGCGTATGTGCTGTAACAAGCGTCGTGCGCGAGTCTTCCAAAACAGCCCCCGCAGGCCACTAAAGAGGGCCTCGCTTAAGATGGGACTGCAATGTCTGCGGGGGCGTCGGTGGAAGAGTCTGGCCTGCGCTGATTGGCTGCGTCCCCAGTGAAGGGAAGGTGACATGATCGAGTGCTCAATTAGCCATCTGGTCGCCCGTGGCAACCGCCGCAAAGCGCTACCCCGGAAGCGGCGGAGAGCGGGGCAATGAAGACGCCGCGCAAGAATCGGGCCGCACAGAATAAATGCGGCTAGAATTGGCTACATGCGTCGTCATGATAACATAGAAGGAAAAGAAAGACCCGGATGCTCAAACAGTTGCGGACTATGACTTCAAAATAAAAAACCATAAGCACTAAAAGAAAGGTTTGTGCACACTACGACTTGAAACTAAGTAATGGTGTAAATATTATTATTTATGTGTCCGGAGATTCATACATCGGCGTGTGGCGCCTTTTAAGAAGTGTGAGGCAAACGTACTAACCACTCCACCAACGTCCCGCCAATGAAAAAAAATAAACATTTTCAAATAACTACTGTAAAAAAAAAAGTCCGTATTCCCGTTTATATTCGACTCACTAGTAATGTCACTACTTTAGAGCCACGCTGTGACAACTCCAAAGACGGACTTTTACGCCACATTTGTTTTTTTTTGATTTTCAAATTATTTTTGTCTCACCCTCTGAGCGCCACACAGTCTGTCAACAGCTATCACTGTGTTCGCGCTGTCGATATTAACAAACGTGGTCGCGCATTCGCCGTGCCAAAATAGATCCGCCGCATGAGCTCTTGAGATGTGTATAAAACAACATCTTCACTTTGCACCTTGCGCGAGAATTTTATTATTTTTTTTTTTTTACTCTAGCCTGAACCTTTTCTGTTTGTTTGTTTGTAAAATATACAAGCAAGCACCACAGTGGAAGCCTTTTTGACTATAAGGGATGGAGCCATCATTGAAGCCGCCCCAGAGGTTTCCCAAACACGACATCAGGCGGCCCCTTTTTGCCGTTAAGCGGGACACGGATATGCAAATGAACACGCTCCTGACTATATCCCAAGGTGCTCCGGGGCGAGCAAGTGTAGACGTGAGAACGAGGCCCGTGGGGTGGGCTACAAATGAGCCACAGCACTGGGGCAGGAAAGTGCAGAGGCTCAACGTGGAGGTTTGTTTGGGCACAATATGGGATTTTGCGGTATCTTGAGGAATGCGACTTTCGTTACATTCGATACTAACCTAATACAGAATTACTGGCAGAAGTTCTAAAACATGTTGACGCAACACATCACTGCTAGGGCGGCGACAATGTCACAACTGAGCTGAATTGCGACTCGCTGAACCCAAGTGATGACTATCAGGTGCGAATAGGGAGAAGATTTGGTGTTAATGCTCTTGGAACATTGGTGAAAGTTCAATATTGCACCTCATGGCAATGAAGCAGTGTTGTAAAGTAACTGCGGCCTCTCAAACTATTGACACTGGGCCCAGGTTGGGGCATTTTCCCTTAGGGGTGTGCTCACTTTTGTTGCCAGAAGTTTGTCCTTTAACTCATTCACAGCCAGCCTTCCCAGTTAACATGGATATTTGACTTCTAAAGCCGTCAATGGCAGTGAATGTGTTTTAACATGATGACTGCCTGACAGCATCGTATTTACCCAATAGCCTGTTCTGATGCAGGAACTCCATCTGCAGCCTTTGGCCGGCGCGTTGGGCCAGGAGGTACGGCGTGGTGCAGGTCGGGTCCCCGGTGGCGCACATAACATCTGCCCCGCTGAACACCAGCTCCACGGTCCTCAGCACGTCGGGCGACACCACGGCGGCGCACAGCGCCTGGACGCACATCAAACGAGACACACGAGTGGACTTCTTGCATCCTGCCACCTCCTCCCCTTGGGACGCCAGTTTTAAACTTCTTTAATAATGCACGTTGAAGATAATACTCGATCATTTTTCTGACACAAATCAAATTCATGCTGCTCCGTGAATTTGCTCATTCACGCACGTCCACTTGTCACTTTGGGATCGACTGATAAAAATGTGACGACACCAAGTCCTGGCTCTTGTTTTCGTGTTATAAAAATGAGAACAAGATAAATCATTCAAAAAAAATTCCCACCATTAATGTAACCTACAACTTGCCCAAACCAGTCTTTGAGAGAGTTAGTAAAAACCATTTTCAGCCATTTTCACTTTAGATTAAGGTTGTCACATATGGATGTGCTGCGAATACTTTCGTTTTTTCTGCCATTTTCCATCTGCAAACGAACTATACTGTGTCTGATGGGCGAAGACAAAGTAAAAAAAAACAAAAAAAAAAAAAAAAAAAAACATTCTTTTGTCTCATGTAATTGTTTTTTTCCGGATAGACAAACTTTTATAAGCACAAAGCGTTGGCGAGCGCTTTGTTAAAAGGGTTCATCTGTCGCAGAGACGAGAATAAAGTCGAGATAAAAGCGAGATGGGAATGCGCTGTGACCGAGGAAAACATTCGCCCCTCCGCATCCGTCCCTTCCCATCAATCCGCTCCATTGACGTGACATCGCGGACGATGACCCGCGACAAAGCGGATCCACCGGCAGACGCGCCGAATCTCAACGGGCAACCTTTTCCCTTTCATCCGAGCTGGCCCCCGAGTAAGGAAGCGGCATCGATCGGCGCCGGAGTGAGGCTGCGTACAAAGGGCTTATTGATAAAACACCTGAAATAACGACAAAGCATTTGCAAAAGGCCATCTCAAAGTACAGTGGGAGTTTAATTTGTGCCGTGACCAGCCTCTTAATTCAAATTAGTCACACCTCAAATCATTTTTCCCCTTTGAAGTGAACGGAAATGCCATTTTGCCGTTCGTTTTTTTGCAGAGCATAAAGAATGTATCCACGTAAGTATTGTTAAATGCTCTGTATACATGTTGCTGCACCGTTTGTGTTCAAAAGAAATGTTGTTGAAAGGTTGATTTATCGTATTGTTTGATTTCTTTTCACTGTTTGTACCGTGACCTTGAGTGGCTTGAAAGGCACCAATAAATAAAACATATGATTATTATTATTTTATGACAACGACAATGTCGATGCTAGTTTCGTTAGCCCATCGATGGGGTTTTGCATTGTGTGTCAGCATTACGCTAGCAGACCTTTGTAAAGCAAAGTTATGTGGTTTGGTTAAATACACGTGTAATTGTCTTTGTTTTATGTTTAATTTAGCGCACTCTTACTAAATCATCGCTCGCAACATAAGGCAAAAAAATGTAGCGAGTGACGGCTCGTAGATCGAAAATCGTAACTTAGGTTATCACTCGTGAATCGGGGTATCGCTGTACGTTAAAGTGCGTGTTTTGCACAAGAGTTGGCGTAAAACGCCACAAGGGTCAGCTTGTGCGTCCGACGCTGCCCGGCCTGATTCTGTATCATCCTTGCAAAAAATGACCTTCTGTGTCATAGCAATTACTGCAGTCACTGGAGGGATTTGTGTGTGTGTGTGTGTGTACGTGCGTGCGTAATGATACAAGGAGGTCCTTCGACACCTTCTTCTCTAGGTCACGCGGCCTGCCGAGACTTGGAAGAGGTCACCGGGATATGAGCTTCTAATGGGGACTGTGGGAATAGGAGAGGAAGCGGGCGAAAAAAGCAGTCCGACGAGGAAATTGGGAAAGAAAAGACTCGACAATCCTCAGCGTCCTCACAGATGACCACTTCCTGAACAGGCCTGAATTGTATCAGTAGTATTAATGTATTGCAGCACTGGGCAATGAATCGGTAGTATCGATATCAGCTGCATCGAGGCTCAGATTTTTATTTATGAGTTTTTAAAGTTGACTGTACAGGCAAGTTCCAATTAAATCATACGCCTTTAGCGTAATACCACGTTGTGCCACAGGATTCTGGGCAGCCCTGAGGTCCAATAGAAGACTTGCAGTGCAGAAGAATGAAGACGACGTTCCAAGTGCGTTAAAGTAGCAATTACTTCAAGGTTTATGATCACCATTACGGCGGTGCTTATTTCCATGAGCCTGTCAATAAGTGTTTCGCGTTACATGTTAGCATGAAGCTAACAGCCTTTTGTCATTTTTCTACGTGACTAGTGATATGCGGTGCTACGAGAGTTCTCTCTCGTGGTACGTGAAAGGATCACTAAATTAAATGTTTAAAGTGGGCAACAGTGACTTCAACCTTTTTTTATTTTTAATATAATGTTATCTTTTCAGTACAATAGATTTGCATTTCATCTTTGGGGAAGTTTTGTATCCAACTTTAATTGATGCGCAATTTCTGTTTAACTTATGTCCATGACATTTTAATTGAATCGTTATTTCATTTGAGTTCATTTTCATATATTTCGGTGCAGCCTGAATGGTCAGCCTGCATAATGCGACAGAGGCTGACACTAATGCGAACAAATTATTATTACTCGACTGTATTTTACGTGTTGGTCATGATGGTGGGACTTGACACTTGGTGTAAAAAAAAAAAACTTGAAGGACTACTGGCGTATGTTACGGAGGCACGCGGATGCAATTAGACATAAATGACTTCCATTTCTTTTGATTCGAAAGTGACACTTGAAACAGTCACCTGCTATCCAAGCGGACCCCGTGGATGCAAAACAGTCTTTGGTGGAGTCTTTGTACTCTCCAAGATTCCCCGAGGAGAACGCTTTTGTGGAGCGCTAAATAGATATGACGGCCAACTAAGAAGAGATGTCCCGTTAAATTAGCTTGGCTGGCAACGCTGAGATTTATCTTTTACATACATTGGTTGTGATTTATTAACGTACACTGTGATCTTTTAGGGCTATTTTCAAGCGCTTGCGCTCGGCGGATCCCATCCAAATCTGTCGAGACCAGTTACACACAGTTACGGTCTGTTTTCCCGAACGATTTACAGTAAAGTCAGCTAGTAGGTGAGTCACCTGCACACGAATTTGTCAGTATAACACAGCTCATATGAATGGTGGGAAAAAAAAAAACCTTGTTGAGCCGCTCCGAGTCGTGAAGTCCCTCGAGGACGCGTCGGTACTTCCTCTCCCGGTACTTCCTGCGGGTGAAGGTGGCGCGCCGTTCGGCCGAAGCGCCGCCGTGCAGTTCTTCCTCCGGGGGGAGATTGGCGGCCCAGAAACCGTTGGTCTTCTGGTTCCCCACTTCCAAGAAGAGCTGAGCGGGTGAAGAACGTCACGATGAACGCGGCGTTATTGCGCTTATTCCTCGAAATGCTTTGGGTTTGGTTCCAAATTAGCAACAGACGAATCCGTTTATGTTTATGAACCAAACTGTCTTCTCAATCAGTGAGTGGTCCTCAGACTTGTTACATCAAGTACCACCTCAAAACAAAATACTGACAGTAGCTCTCCAACTACCGCCATGACCAACAATAAAATACAGGGGCCAAGTAGGCCTAAAAGTATATTTAATATAACTCTAAGCCACTGTAACATTGTGCAGTTTGAACATGAACAGTGCGCTAGAAGAAATGGAAAGTTCTTCGAGTTCGTACCTCCACGAGCTCATTGCTCCAGATGCTGCTGTCCAGCTTCAGGCTCCGCACTTTGGAGATGTTGGGGCCGAGCGAGCGGTGCTGCCCTGGCGGCGCCGAGAAGAAACGAGACACGTTCAGTCCCCCGAGCGCTCCGTAATTGGAAATGAAGGGGCACAACGAGGCGCCATTAATTGCTAATGAAGCATGAGTAATTCATTGCGTTTGCTCGTCGGCCTGTTTATTTGGGCGAGGCTTCTGGCCGGAGAGAGCGCGACGCGTCGTGAATAATACACGAGACGGGAAAACGCGTGAAATTTGTGTCAAGTAGAGCAAGCTGCCTGGCGGGACGCGAGGAAAAAAAAAAAAAAGCAGATGCGAAATACGGTATTCGCCATAATGACAATAATGAGGGCCGCGAAAAAGCCAGAATTGACGAGTCGATCTCAAATCTTCAAAAACAAATAAATACATAAATAAATCAAAATCTGCGCTCCAATTAACATTATCATGACCAACATTAACATACGTCGGCATACGAGGCCTAAGGGTTCATTAAAAAAAAAAGCAGGTTTATTCCACAAAAGTATAATGGATATTATTGTAAGCCACTTGACATGATGCAAAGTTTGAACATTAACACTCACACTTTCAATACAGATTAAATGGAAATGTATTGTTTCTAAAACGTTAAATACAACTGAACTGCACTCGGGCTTGCTTGCTGCACTTTAACACTGCACTTAATTAAAAAAAATTTAAAAAAAAAAAAAAAAACATCAATCATGATTTGATTCAAATGCGTTGCACACGAAAGTTCAAAAACAAACAGATCTGAAAGGTTAAATGCAAATGGGCTGTGCTAAAAAGTGAAATACAACTGAGCTGTCCTGGTCGGGATTCTGTTGCAGGACGAGAATCAAAGAACCGAAACAGTTTAATATCACTTCGAGCTCATTTTATAACATTACCCTTGAAATAAATAGCTTACTTTTTGAGATCATTTGAGATTGAAAAATGCACGGGAAGTGCGCATCAACATACACATAACTTCCACGAATAACCCAGGCTAAACTGATCCTGCCAAATGCTCCAATAGAATATAAAATATGCCCCCGTAAACAAATTTGATTTGTTGGGGAATTGTCATAGGGCTGTTCAACTGCACAAAATGCAGCTGGCGAAAATGTGATTTTTAACCAGCGGTGATGCTTCCCGCTCGACGGTACGCTTTCCTTTTGCCGCGCGGCAACCATCCAAACGGGGACATTAACTCTCGTGCGCCATGCCGGCATCCGAACGTCTTCAGCTTTCCCCGGTGAACCACAACCAAAGCCAAAAAGGGCATTCCCATCACAGCGGCTCGCCCACAAAAAAGGCCAAGCTGCCACACATTTCACCCCCAATTAAAACTTTGCCAGCGACTACGGTTACAGCGTGCGAGGCTCTCCTTCTTCCCGCGGAATTGTCCGCTTCTGCCGAGTGGGCAAAAATGAGTTTTAAATGGGCTTTTTTCGGTACCATTTTGTTCAAATGTCTCCTTTGCATTGTCAAAACATTTAGTTCGATCACAGAGGTATTTGAAAATCGTAGCAATTACGCTCTAAAGTTGACTCGCAACATACACGCGAGCCTGTTATGAAAATCGAGCCATCTGGAGGAAGAGAAAAAAAAGTGAGCTGAAGGACTCAGCAGAAATGACATCAAGCTAAGTTCGCTGAACATCGGTAGAAATAAAGTATGTACTGTATTGTTTTGTTTTGTTTTTTTCAAGGTTCTCAGCATAATGGAGTGTCACTCAAACCAACTCAACCCCGTTGCGCATTTTACTTCTGTTTAAGTGGCATTAAGATTGTGAGGGTGGGTCCTTAGAAAAAAGAATATTGCCCCCAAATTGTTTGAGAATCACTGCTAAAACAAACGCGCAATCGTTCAAAATGCTTGCCTGCCAAAAAACATATCTGTATGCTATGTTAAATCTATTTTCGATCCATCTATTTTCAAGGAGTTGGCCAGTAAGCAAAACGGACCATCGCTGACTCTAAAAATCCCTTTTTTCGGCGACCCAACGAATGAAAATGTGACGGTTACGAAGGTTTCTGCACATCAGACGATTCAAATTAATTCCGTCTTGCAGCGAGAAGACGACAAAAAGTCAGCCTGGGATCATTTCTACCATTAGCTTACTCATTACTTCTTCCCTCTTCCTCTTGTTCAGCATTTCTCTTTATTGTCCGTGGCATCAGAGCGCTAATTAGAAGTGCGGAAAGTCATTGGTATTCCAGATGGACCGGCGCCTCATTTAAAGGGGAGCGCCACGCGAGGAGCGCTTCCTCTCTCGCCGAGCGTGTCGACCAAATGTAATATTAAACACCCCGGCAAATGAAATCATTTAAGGGTGTTTGAGAAGGGATGTTGGATATCTGGTGGCTACCAATTACACAGGCTTTGCAGAGGTGAGGTGAGGAATGGCATTAAAAGGCATGGCTCTCGGGCTCGGAGCGATAAGGAGGGAGGGGGCGAGTGGAGACGTGTATCGGGTCGGAAGAGCCGGCCGGCACTTACATACAGAAGACATTTAATGAGGTACACGTGCGCTGGACCCAGTTTAAAAAAAAAAAAAAAAAAAAACACGAACGCTCGGTTTGACGTGTTGGAATGAATGAAAATAGAGAAAAGGGAAAATGAAGTTGAGACTGAGACTGCATAACGTACAGTTCAGTTGTATTTAACTTTGACGTACTACCTATTTGCATTGAGCCTTGACGCACTAGTTTGTTTATACACATTCATTTTGGGGAAAATTTCATTTCATATTTAATTGCAATATTCAAGTAGAGTTTTTTTTGTTTGGTCCAACTGTGCATAATTTCTCGGTGGCTGACAATAATTTGAAATGTACCTTATCGGCATAAAACAAACACCTTGGCCTACAGCGCTACTGCATATTAATGTTGGTTATTCAATCGCTCAACCTCGAGTCCCCCACCTGCGCTTCCGTCCCGCTTACCCGCACACTTCTTACAGATGACCACGCCCAGGTTGACCGACGCCCACTCCGGCTGCGCGGCGCGACAGTCGGCGCAGCTCCGGTTGGCCTCGTTGAACCAGATCTTGTCGGCCACCTCGTAGTCGCACAGCGTCTCGGCGATGGATTCCTGAATCGCTTCGATCCACTCCAACTTCTCCTGCTCCGACTCGGCCACGAAGCTGCGGACGACCGACGGCGACGTCGTGAGCAGAGCGTGCCTTTTTCCGTATGTTCAAACGGGAGTGAGCGTCTACATTATCAAAGACTCTGCTAAATTTGTTGCATTGATGTAGACATTTTTTGACATCAAATTGGTTCATGGAAATGTATTTATTCATTTGTAAAATGATTTATCAAATGAAATTGTTTATTAATTTACTGTGACAAATAAATATTGGTAAAATAACCAATTGAATATATGTTATTCAATAATTGGTTCATTATTAGAATTAAAAGTTATTATTATCAAAAATACAGTTTAAAACATGGAAAAGACTAACTATTCTACTTTTTATTTTAGTCCTAAAATTGGTTCAGAACATTTTTATTAAATAATTGGTTCATGCAGTTTACAAATAAGCATGAATGAAAAATAAACAGACAAGAATTGGTATAATAAAACAATTTCCTAATTACCATGTAGGGAAAATCCGCTTAATTAAAGAAACAAATTCTTTATTTAAATATTTTATTTAAAGTATATGTTGTTATTATTCATTCGTGTCACGAAATAATGTCCCAATTGATTTCATAGAAATTTTATAAAATTGTAAAAATCAACAATTTTACATACACGTTAAAAGATAATTAAATAATTGGTAAATTACATTTAAAAAGTATCTATCGATTCAAAATGTATCCATCATATTATTTTATTATTATAAAATAAAATGAATTGTACATCATAAAATTCGAGTTCGCTACAGCATTGTCAGTACCAGATAAGCTCACAGTTAGCCTAGCTCCTTCGATTAGTTTTTGTTTTCTGCGACGACGACTACGACTACTACTCTTTCTTTCTTCTTGTATTTCCGCACAGTCTGGATACTATGTGGTACCATGCTGCCTCTCACAGGCCAGTGTTTGGTACTACAACAGATTTCTGGTTTGCGGGAGGAAGCTTGCGTTTGTTGGCGGCGATCTCGTTGTGCTGTGGTGCTCATCTCAAGCACACCAAACACGAAAAAAAGTATTAAGCACACGCTTGCAGATTTTTTTCCTTGTCATGGTCTGTCATATTAAGAAAATTGGTTAAGATGTTTAAAATTGGCACGTGTGTACCCAGCTTAAAAAGTTGGGTCATTATTCAAATGGGTAAAGATACTTGCACAATTAAATGTAGGAACAGGCTTGTATGAGACTGAAAATGGAATATTACAGAGATATTATAATAGATATTAATATTGCCGCAAAGCGTCGCTCACGTCAATCACGCCGCCCTTGTGCTACATTACGCCACTCTGACCGTGCTCCGCTACATAAAACACGTGTGAGGGAATCCATTCGGTCGGCATGAATATGAAGTGAAATTGTGGCTCTCAATCAATTACAAATGTCCAACGGACGCAAAGTGAAAGGAATCGTCGGGACTGTTCCCCTGGACTGTCGTCGCTCTTTTGCATGGGAAAAAACAAAAAGTGATCCAACGTGATCAATTTCAGTTTTCGATGTGATGAATTTCACATTATAACGAGATAAGGTCGGTATGATGTTATAACGTGACAAAGTTCACGTTTTAACGTGATCACGCTCACCTTTTAAACACGATTAAGTCTCACATCGCAACGTGTCAAGTTTCAGGTTTCAACGTGATAAGTTATCAAGTTCTAACGTGATAGGTTTCACGTCCGCATTCGGCGATACAAAACGAAACAATTCACTCCGGTTCAGGTCACGCCCTATGTGTGTCTTCTTATTGTGTCTTATAAATCAAAGTTACTCTTTTACTCTTAACGGTGGTCAATTTTTTACTCTTGTCACAAAGTCAAGAACGTCCGTTCCAACATTGCCTAAAACGGTGTCGAAATGATGGCAAGAGTTATCGCTCCCAATTTGAAGATAAATCCACGGCTGAAACAACAGGCCTCGGTAGAAATGGACTCGAAGGTATTTGGGAACTGAAAAGCTCACGCATGCCTTCCACCAACCGACGTGTCCTCCACTGGGGGATAATCCGAAGACCTCCAATGTCAGGAGTTTTCATTAGGGAATCATTGCCATTGCTAATATCCAAGGTACAAATATTGTCCACAGTCTCTGTTGTGCCCTTGAGCTAAAAGCCTTTATCTGCAGATTTATTTAAGTCCGAGTGCTTAGCGATAAGTTTTCTTTTGCGCCAAACTTGAATGTCTTTATCCCGTAACGCGCCCTCCCCAAGCCCCCGCGCTTCCTAATTGTCATTCTCACAACTAATAAACGTCAGCGATGGTATCTCTGGCGCCGGCAAAACAATGGAAAAGCCAAAGTGAATCTCCCCAGCCTAAAGTGATGAGATGAGTTTCTGGCTAATCCCCACCTTGAGCAGGTAGCACAAGACTCCTAGGGTGACCAATCGATTTGATACACACACACACACACACACACATTCACAAGCACACACGACACTATCCTTTCAGCATTCACCTCATCAAAACAATTCGGGAGCTCATTTTAATTCCACTTTCTTTTTTGGGGGTGGGGGGGGGGGGGGGCGGGTTTGCACACAAAATGCCAATTACGCCCAGGTTATTAACGAAAGCGCCAAACGGCAGGACCATTACGGAGGCCTACACAAACAGATCGATTGGACGTAGGGGAGACCAGTAGAGGAACGAGGTCTTACATAAATCAAGACAATCTACAAACGGCGACGAAAAGAAAGAGGGTGGGGGAAGAGAGAACGCCGTCGTCCACAAACAAACAAGTTGTGCTTTGTGACGGTTGTCTTCTAAATGGGCCATTACAGCTCAAACACGCTGCGCGCTTATTGATTGTCGGGCCCGAGGGAGTGCGGTGTCACCTCAAAGGTTCGACAGTTACAGGCGGAGGCTTCATTAAAAAAAATAATAATAATAACAACTTTGTATGTAGTGGGTTGTAATAAAGCGCTTTGACAGAATACATGATTTTATTTTATTTTTTGCACAGCCAAAAACTCTGAAGTAAGCCTTTATTCGAGCTACAAGTCAAGTCGACTTGTTTATTCTGTCCGAATTTAAACAGGTTACCATTTGTTAATTAATTAGATGTAAATTAATTGATACATGTTATTGTACAGCAATGGCTCAATTCAAATGTAACTCAATAGATGTTTAACACATTCACTGCCATTGACGGCTTTAGAAGTCAAATATCCATGTTAACTGGGAAGGCTGGCAGTGAATGAGTTAAACATAAACTATTTTACAACTGTATTAAACTCAAATGCTAAATACAGCTGAACTGTACTTCCAATTCCCAAGTATTTATCTACACTAAGTAGTAATTCTTTCCATTACCACTCGAGGAAGCCCCGTGTGCCCCACTTGGAGAATGGCTGGTTTACAGTCAAACCCCAGAAAATTCGCCACTCACCGACTTGCAATTTATTTTTGTACAACACAACAACACCTCAAGACGTCACAAAGAAAGATCCAGATCGCTACTGGCAGTGGTGGAAGTTAACAACTGAGCAACTTGAGACGAAAAGTGGCTTGCGATTTACTGTATTTAAAAAAATAAAATCAAAATGTAATGAAATGGCTAATAGGAAATTAGTCGTTGGTACTTTTACAGGTTGTATAAACACGCCAAGGGCAATGTAAGATGAGTTTAGTTTTGTGTAATAAAAGTTTCGTGTAACTGGCGTTATGATTATGAGGGGGGGACCTTGGGGAAAAAAAATTAAAAATTCTCGACTGCAACGAGTCCCTGGACACAAAAAAAGATGGAGATAAGCTTTTATAAACTATTGTGATGGACAACGCTTAACATTTAAGCTGGACTACAAGCCAATAAAGGTGTGCAGATGTACCAAAAGTTCTTGAAAGGCGTGTTGATTTCAAAGACCCTTCGGTCCGCGTCTCGAATGTTGGCGGCCGTCAGCTCCACTTCACAGATAGCCAGGCCCGCTTCGTAGTCCTTCAGGAGCACAAAGAGACTGAGATCACAACAGGCATTTTGGGAAAATAGCCTATTTTCCACAGAAGCGAAGTTCAATAGCCTTTCTAATATGGACATTTAATTGCATTTAAGTTCTGCTTGTGCAAAATCTTAGTCCAACTTCAACCTGATATCATATACGGCATTGCCAGATCCATTCGTCTTCAGCAGACAGCCTCTCCAGCTCCTATTTTCTAGGCAAATTTAGAAGCCCTCCCCAATCAGGCACGATCACCTGCTCGCCTCATTAAAGTCACAGCTTGTTCTTCCCGACACCGGCTTTCAATGTAATTCACTCTCATCCCAGCTAACAAACACAGAAGGAGAACTACATTTACCACAACCACATTGTCAGTCTTGCTGGCTTTTTGTTTGTTTTGTTTTTTGTTGTTGTATTTGTTTAAGGGAAGCACGTCCTGCAAGAAATTGTTCGCGAGAGGCAATCACGCGGACGTCACCGGCCCAAACCGGGTCTGTGTGTGTGCGTTAGTAGCTGAATGTGTGTGTCATTGTCCCTAAAACTCGGCGAAAAGCCAAATAGGCGCACTTGAGGATTCCAGACTAAATCAAATCGAGTCCACCTTGCATTTTCTGCAGCCCGGAGGACGAAGGCGTGGAAAGAAGAGCACCCGCGTGCGTCAAAATGCAGTCCCAAAAAAAAAAAAAAAGTGGACAAAATTTTCCTGAATGCCATCATACGCTCGGAAAGTCAAAAGATGAAGGAAGCGAATGAAGAGCAGGGCAGGATAGCTGAAAGAAAAGCATTCCAAGTGGCCGAGACGGCTAAGAGGTCAGTGGAGCGGTTGACAAAAAGAAGAATTCACAACAGGATTCGGGGGAAGAAGAAAAGAAGAAAAGAAAAACGCTGCCACGCTGCGCCTGCAATGCAGTGTGCGTTTCCGTGCTCTACAATTGAAACTAATTACGCCACAAAACAAGCACTGACAATGAAATTTGTCCTACCTGTTGATTGGACGTTGTAATTTTCCAGCCAGATTGTGCAGTTTGTTGGATTTTTACATATATATAAACTGCACGAACAGGTTTTGAGTTATAGGCAGCTAAAAGATTCACGATGATTTAATTTCACACTTGATAGGCGGGCCAGGCACTCCAGAGACCCAATTATTTGTATGCGAGCAATTAAAAAGTCGATTCTCCCTCATATGTCTGCTTAAATCCTCTGGCCTTGTTCGATTTCGCAACCTTTTCAGCCTGTTTGTGGCTATTTTTAGCGAAAGCACACAACACAGTCCGTCATTTTAAATACGTTTTATGAGTTTGCTTCTTTTACTGCATTAGGTTTTTAGCAAACATTACTTTTTTGTCATCATTATAGGATTTAAATATCCATTTCATTTTATGTGTAACCCTTGAAATTCAAGGTTGTTTGCACAAAGCGCAGGCATGACACGTTTATATATTTTTTTATTTTATTTTCTCAGTAGCACTTTTTATCTCATACTGCTAATAGTATAGAAAGAGCTTCCACTTCTTAAATAAAAAGCAATTCTTCTTCATGGTCAGCTAAGGGTGTCCCAACTTTTTCAACTCAAAATGACTTCATTCAATTGCTCCGTTAGAGTTCAATAAGTTATTAAATGCGTCTTTCGGAGATTAAGAATATTACATGAAATTGCTCCCCTTGTCCAAAAATTGATTCATGATGTAAGCTGGCATCAAACATTTAAAAAGTCCATTGTATCCCAATTTAATGCCGTATAACAAGGATATAATATCAAGGAATTAAAACATTTGAACAGCACTTGTACAAAGACGGTATGAGGTGGGCGCCTGATTAGAGTTCAAACATTTGTATAAGCGTTGGGACACCAGGCCATTACCGCTACAAGAAACAGTACGATATAAAACATCTATTGTTCCTCCGCCAAGTAATATGCTTGTGCCGACTGGGATTTCTTTTTTCATTCACTTCATTTACAGCTCAGTACACAGAGCCAACATGGCATCCATCTGTCTACTTGTAAACAGTATCCATCCACACGGCTATATTCATCGTCGTCTCTTGTCTACATCTTTTATCTACGTACACGTCACGGGGCAAGTGCCGCTTAGGATCCAAATGCAGCACAGGAGGAAAGTCGGAAAAGGTTTTCATAATTAATCTGACATCAACTGTGACGGGTCAAATCAAAGGCAGCATTGCGCGCAGTTAAGGGCAGTCACTGCACAGTCGAGCGGGTCAGGCCTCGAAGATAGCTTGGACGATGCAATGGGGTGTAACCTACAGACTGCAGGTCAGGATATGATCAGAGTTCACCGTTGCCTTCATCCACGAGTCGCAGAGAGCAGAAGAGGCAAAATGCGCAATATGTAGCAGAATCACAGAGACCGGGAAAGAGACTTAGCAGGGCTCGAGGTCGGAAGGCTGGTCCACATAGAGCAATAATGATTGACACCAATTAACCCCAAATATTGAAGGAGACCGATGAAAACCCAGCACAAACACAGGGAAAACATGCAAACCCCACAACAGGAAGGCCAGAGCTCGGATTCTAACCCTAAACTGACGAACTGCGAGGCAGACGTGCTAACCGGTCGCCCACCCTGCCGTCGAAACGAGAGTAATATCCTGCTTTTTATACCGAGCTCTACCTTTACCTCTCACTTATTCAGGCGACACACTTTGCAAGCCTTCAGACTGTCTTTACCTTGGTGCTTAAATGACCTCAAACACAGCTCCATCACAGAGCTTACGACCCGTGAGAAATGAGTCCAGGGGCGGCGGCGGAGGAGGAGCCAGGAGGCCGATGTTTCCAATAGCTCGTTCATCACGTTAGATTAAATACTCCACTCCGCTGAGCTCGAACGGGGCGACGCTCTACTTCCCTCCTTTCTCTCCTCCTCCCATCTCGCATAACAACCCCTCCCCACAAACACCCCCCCCCCCCCACCCCCCCGCTGCCGGATTGATCACCAGCTGAAATAATCAAATGAATTTGGATTTTCTCCTGCCCGCCTCCGCTCTGATTTGGAAATGTGCTGACGTGGAGGGAAACCCGAAAGAGAAATCTAACAAAGATGTTTGTTCACGCTAATGAAGAAAATAATGAAAGGCAAACAGCACAACAGCGGCTGAAGGGAACGCCTGTAGCATTCTCCAATGTGTACACAAATAGAGGCTAGGAACTTTAGGAAATAGCATCAATGGAACGTGCTATTTTTCCCACCTCTGCCCCAGCAGGATGAAAGTAGGCAAGAATATCAGGTGTTAATTAGAATGACTAAAGCGTGTGAGAGCGTGGGGGGGAAAAAAAATAAAAAAATGATAAAAAGCTCAAAAAGAACATTGTCAAACTGGGCGACGCAAGCTGTCGCTTGTGGGCTCGCAAAATAATTTGAAACAAATTATGTTTTTTCGTTGTAAAAAACGGGGAAAAAAAGCGATGCCTTGAGGTATGAGTTTTCATTCGTGTAACTCAAAATGATCCACATCTCAAATCATCTTCCCCCCATTTAAATGAATAGAAATGCCATTAATCCGTTCCAACCTTCCATAAAAACACAACAAAAATGATTGTGATGTATTTTTAATACGAAAGATATCCCTCTATAATATAACACAACGTTTTGTCACATTTTTTGCTTCAATCTAATGGATATTGTGCTGCTCCTTCGGGTGTGTAATGCCCCGCTCTTCACTCTCAAGAACGCATTGCCTGTTTTGTTTGTTTTGTTTTTTTTCCCCCGTCGCAACAGGTTTGCACGTCCTCGCGTGTACGGTCACGTGGCGTCATTGTCATTCACGCGCACGTTACTTTTCGCGTTCCATATTCATGACTTCCCGCGTCTCGTGGCTTTCAAACAGCCGCTCATTGTTCTGTTTCCTTTTGTCAAACGGGGAGCCGTCATCCTGCCGAGAGGAAGTCCCGAAGGTGTGGAAAAGTACCTGTTCTGTTTTGCACAGCCTGACTTTGCTCCCCGCCAGGGACACCAGAACTCTGCCTTTGTAGGCGCGCACCTCCAGCACGCCGCGCTTGTTGGTGGAGGAGCGGCGGCGCAGGCTGCGGCGCGTGTGGGAGCCGCGGGCGGAGGGCCGCGCGACCGTCTGAAGGGTTTCCATCCACTCGCGGCGCTCCCCTGCGGACGCAACACCAGACGGAGCCAAGAATCAAGAAAACACATTTAGACAAAGAAAGATTAAACGCGATTCATCTTTTTGATTTATTTATTTCGTTTTTTTGGGGGGGGTTTTGCATCGCTTTCGAAGTCTGCACCATACAAAGGCTTCAAGTATGAAAGAGAAGTAATTGGACAGGATAAACCACAACTGGTTGGAAAAATAATATCCTTGAAAGCTGCTTAACTGAGATTTGAAAGCCTCGAGCTAAATTTTGCAAATTAAAGCAAGCACAACAGCTAATTAAAATAAAGTGAAAAATCGTTGCCATGCATACGGCAAGGTTTTTTTGGTTTTTTTTTTCTTACCTTGCGATAGATCCGCTCCAATATTTCGCGCAAAAGGTACTTTTTTTGGTGACGTTACACAAACGGGCAAGCCACTCATGTGAAATGGCAATTGGGCTAAAATGGACTCTTAAAAGGAGCGCACGCCAGACAAACTTCACCGCAGCTTGCCCAAACTCAAAGCCACAGATCTGGAGACGAATTGACAGGTGTGCAGTATGACGCATAGAAAAAGCTGAATCGGGGCAACCGCGCTCTTCAATCCCATTTTCTATTGGCAACTGAACCCCCCCCAAAAAAAGATGAAAAACGTGACTCACTATTTTTGTTTCCTTTTTATTTCGCTTATTTTCCATTGATTTGCCAATTGAAAATGGGAAGAAGGAATGATAGACAGGTTGATGCTAAAAGCGGAGGTGCCAAAAACACGAAACCCGATTAAAGACGTTCCAACACGGCCGACCCCGCCAGATTTACAAATGCACCTCGTCGTATCAAAGCGACAAACACGTTTCATCGGTGACCTGCCGGCGCGCCCTCGGCTGAGTGACAGGCAGCGCTCTCAATGAGCCGTCAGTCATCGGACGGAGCCGACATTGTCTCCCGGTGACCTTAATTAGCTTCCCGACATCGCGGGAGCAGACGTGAGCCGCCCCCGTTCGACCTCAAACGCTGCCTGCCCCTGAATTCCGTCCCGGTCTGGCTCCCTCCCAAATTTGCGATGAATTCACAATTCGCCCGCATTCATAATGAATGGCTTCCTCCATTATTGACTGCTCTTTACATCACTCGGCTTTACTGTTCCCTTCCCGGCCAGCTTTCTGACTTCCATTACCTGTCCCGCTCTCGCTTATTTGCTTCGTATTTTATTCAGTGCTCTCCTCTCTCTCCTCTCCTCGCCGTCAATCCGAGACAGGAAGTAGCGAGGGGAAGGAAGCCGCGGACGCAGGCGAGCGCCGGGTTAGCGTTAGCGCGCCTGAGCGCGAGTGTGTTGAGTACATTTGCTTGTTTGGCGCGTACGCCGAATAGTCCCGTGAAGGCCTGGCTAAATTCATTTCCAGTCACCCGTCCGTGGACGCCAAAATCGCGTACAGTCAACCATCCCCCCCCCCCCCCCCCCCCACCCCCCGCAATATCGTGGCCATTTTTAGGAGGTTAACAGTATACAGGCAAGTCTGAATTTACAGGTGCACGCTTTCGGTGTTGTATCACATTATCGTGTTCTGAAATATATGTTACAATTCAGCTAGCGGACTTGATATAAGGTTTGGATGCACATTTTTGTGTTTAAATACACAATGCTTAACTCTCTTTTGTTTTAGGTTTCAGTTTTACAGTCAACTTTAACTGGGAGTGACGAACAGCTTGAAGCAAGCACGCTTTACCTCTATTTGGGGAAATGCGCTCGAGACAGTCTTCTTTTCGTTTCCTCAAAGTGATGTTATATGATAGTCTCCCATTTCTTCACAGCAGAATATTTGTCAACATGAAGACGCACTTTTCAATATGTTTAAAGCGTGTGGAAGAGGTGAAACTATTTTTTAGATGTTTTTTATACGGTGTCTCAAAAGCACAGATTTTCACCTAACGCGGGCGGGTCTGGAATGTATCCACCATGATAAACAGGGGTTCAATGTACATAACTGATGTACAAGATTCAAGATGACTTTCATTAATATTTGGCTTGGATGAGCATTTTTGGATTAAAATCTACTTTTAATGATCTTTTGTTTTTTGTGTTAGTTGTCCAGTAAACTTAAACTGGGATGACGACATCAACAGCTTGAAGCAAGCACACTGTTCCTCTTTTTTTTTGGGCAAAACAATCCAAATGACAACTATAAAATACTTCAAAAGGCACCACTTGTTGTATTATTACTAAAGAAATACTTCAAAAATGTCAAAGTTTAAGTGTGTTGCGTAAGTTTAAATGCGCTTGAAGTCTGTGGAAGGGGTAAAACTATCAAAAATATGTTTTTTTATATGGTCTCTCTATATCACATTTTTGTTACCTGTAGCAGGTGGGTTGGAACATATCCGCTGCAATAAATGGTGGTTCGATGTGGCTAAAAAAAAAATTTAAAATCTTCGACGCTTGTTAAGAGGCAATACTGCACATTTAGGGCTGGAGAGATGAGTTCACTTTACACAGGGAGCGAAGAAGCGAGTAAAGCACTGAAAGTGGATGAAAGGAGAGCCAGGTCCACTTTGCACCCGGCAAGCAGATCTTAAAGGCCGCCCGCACAGCCGCCATCAAAAGGAATAGATTTAAAATCAAAGAAGAGGAGGACCAAGCATTTGTTGTTTTTGCTTTGCTTCAACTCATCGCATCGGCATCTGTAAGAACTAACAAGCGCATTTTTATTCACCTTGTTTGAAAGGGGGACATATTATGGAAAGTCGACTTTGCACTCTGAATAATATCGCGGCGGCTGACCGCTTGTCCCCACGTTGCCTGTTATTTTTACGGCTTCTTAAACAATTTAAAGTGTTGAAAATAGCTTAAAAACAAATATTTTGAATGCTCCACTGTCTGAGAAGTGAAGTGAAGAAGGGAAAACTTTGTCTCATCCCTCACTCTGCGGAGCCGTACGGCATAATTGTCGCCTCAAGATTGAGAGTCTGGTTGTTTTGACAATGACAGTGTTGTACGAAATTGGTGATTTTTTATTTTTCTTTGCTAAGCAGATTCAATTAGCGATTGAACGCGATTTTTGGGGAGGTGTTGTGTTGATGTTGCGTGTGCAACGAGACGATGCTACAGCCTCAAATTCGTCAGAAGAGCTCTTTAGAACACCGCACTCTCGACTTGTTAGTCGTGGTTTGCACATCTGCCTCACAGCTCTGAGGTCCCGGGTTCAAATCTCGGCCTCTGCCTTCCTCGCCAGGTACTCCGGCTCCCGTGTCAGGTTAACAGAAGACTCCCGTCCAGTTTTTGCCTTCACTCCCCCTCGAAAGCCGACAATCTCTGAGGAACGAGGCCAATCGGCGGACAAGCGCACGCCCGCACTCTCGTAGGTGGCCGTCAATTATTGACCCCTTTCTCCATTCCCTCCGTCCTCACTTTGCCCTTCCCCTGCCGGTGCCGTCTTTACCTTTTCGTTCCCTATTTTGCGCATCCCCCGGCCCCCGCCCCCCGCCCCCCTTCTATTATTGCTTCACTTCCTCTCGCCGCTCTGCTCTTCATGTTCAGCAGCTCCTTAACTCCGCTCCACTAACTCCCTCCTTTCCCATCAGCCTCCTCGGGTCCTCCTGGTTCCCGCGGGCTCCCCAGAGATTGATGAGTCTTCGCTCCAAGGCGAGCCGGCTCGTTTAAAGATGCATGAGGGTGGACGAGGCCAGGTTTCTCGCTCTTTTGCTCTCTTTTTTCAGCCCAACAGAAGAGCCACCAGGCTGGAGAGGCTCACGACGTTATAGTTAACAAACGCGAACAAAATAACTACAATTGAAAAACCTTTTCGTTGAGTGTAATAAGAACAAGTTTTTTCCAAAAAATGAAAGGCGAAACTGTCAAGATAGCGAAACAAAAATTTTTTCATCATTATCAATTTCTTTCATACAAAAAGCTTTCGATTTAAAATCTATTTATTTGGGATTTTGAATTGTGACGGCTTGCTCAGCGGTCCTGTCATAAAAGCTAGCAAATCTAAAAACAAAACAAAACATTAAAACTGAGTTTGAAAAGCAAAACGTCAAAACTAAAGGAAACTAAAACTAAAGAAAAACCTTGGTAAGCTTATGTCAGACTTTGATATTAGACAAAATTGACTTTTTAATTTCCAGACCAGGATCAATCATTTCAAAATGTTTTCCACCAGTAACGTGACCCATAACCTGCTCAACTCTTTTATATATATAAAAAAAAAAACTTTGAGAGGGGGAGTAAAAATAAGAAGTGTGCACACCCCCCTTATAACTAGTGAGGTGGCTGTGATCAGAATGAACCAACCACATTCAAAGTCGTAAAAATGGAAGTCGATAACACATCCTCTACTACAATTTAAAGTGTCTCTGATGAACCCAAAATAAAGCTCCGCTGTTTTAGTAGGCTTTTCCTGACATCTAACAACAATCTCCCGTCTTCTTCGTATTTCTGGTCTATGGGGTTGGACGGTTATGAGCCAGAATTGACAAAGAATGATGGACATGATATCCACACCATCGTTGTAGGGAGCGCACGCCATGTGGCCACGGTGATGGAAACCATCAGGTTCTAAGGAGATAAGAAGAGAAAGCACTCGTCCATACCTTCTTTCTCTGCTCGGAATATGAAGGTCCGAAGTGAGGTGACGACCTCAAACTTGTTGTCACCTAAACTTCGGACCTCTCGGACGGCGGTGGCCAGAATCATCCCTTTGGAGTACATTTCCTGCACAGAGAAGCAGATAGGACGCACTACATCACTTTTAGATCGGATTCAATTCTGAAGCGCGGCTGACGGCTATCTTCATCCAACTCAAGCCATAAGCCATCAATACGACATCCTATTAATGTACAGAAATGCCTTCCCTGTTCGCCTCTCCGGCAATAACGTTGATAAAAGGCGCGCAGATCCTGGGGTGAGAAGCGCTTGAATCAAAACGTGCTGCCAGAGAATGAGGAGTTTATTAGCCGTGCTGATTAATTTTATTTGATGACTTTTAAGGGTTGCGGTTGCAGAAATTTCCAGTGGCCCAGGACACAAACCCCAACTTAGCTGCAACCACAAGTTACATGCGAATTTATCTTTGCATGTGTGTCCAATGTACCTTCTCCAAACTGGGGCTCATTTGAACGAATTTCTTAGAAGCCCTGAAATTCGCTCCCAAATTTTTACCAGCATACTCAAAAATTGGTAGAATTTTCAGGTATGTTTGGAGCCCAAATTCATCCAAGAATAATAACAAATAGCTGTCTCACTGCGATTCACTTTCTTTTCAGGCTGCTTTGCAAAATTGAAAGAAAGAAAAAACAGAGGACACAGTATGGGTAAAGTGAGATTTGTCGTGATGTTCCGTGTTTCCCCCCCCTGTGGAGGCACCCAAACAACCGAGGATGCGGCAACTTTTGACAACGCCAAAGAAAGTGGCGGGTCATCGGCGGCGCGAACGAGAAACCTTAATACCGAGACATCGTTTCGAATCAGTATTCAAGTCCTGACGTAACAAAGAAATGCCCTTAAGAGTTGCCGGGGGGAAAAAAAGTCAGTGTTCTCGTAAGAGAGACGAACATTATGTTGCTCTAGCGGTGTGAAAATCACTGGCTCGTAAGAAGCAAAATAAGACAGACACTGCATTATTCATGCTCATAGTGTCATTATCTTTGCAAAGTACCAAAAAGAAAAAAAAAGAAGGCGGCGTCATTTTGTTTGCTGCACACCGCCATACATGGCAGGAATGACGAAAGGAGGCGGTGAACTTGTGACTCCCTCTTGCCGTTCCTTAATTAAGCCGCTGACCTTGCCGCCCACAAAAGGAAACAAATTAATTCAGGCAGCCAAAAATATTACCCGGCACAGCCAAGAGGGGGGGGAGGGGGGAGAACGAGAGAAATTGGGTCCGCGCGAGAGGCCAAGGAGGACTTGAGGGGGGGGGGAAATGGGAGCTCCGAGGAGATGATGCAAAAATGGGGAAAGGGGGGTGGGAAGACCTCAACAAATGAAGTTGGCTGCGGGGGTCTCACACTAAAAGCAGGATGTTAACAATGAGCGGAGAGGTTGTTTCTTTTTTTTTTTATAGTATGCATCCATCCATTTTTTATAGTCTCGTCTCGTCCTCATCGGTCGCGGATGAGCTGGAGCCTTCCGAGCCACATTCCCCGCCAACAACTTCGCGCAGCAATTAAGTAAGTGTCTTTCAGAAGTCCGGCGCCCATAAAGATTCCTTTGCATGATCATTGGAGGATGCAGTATTTCATCGCCAAGCCACCGAATTACACTCGATTAATGCGGCGGTTTGGCCAAACGCAAATACCCCCCGCGCCCCCCACGTCTCGAGAAACTCATTGCGGGAGTGGTTATTATGTAAATTCAACCCCAGATAGGCAAAAGTGCTGAACGGTGAGCGCACGGACACAATTTCAGAAGTAAGCAGATAACTAAAGAAATTCAGCGGAACCTCGGTTTCAATCAGATTTTCGAAGAAAAATCACCTTGGTTCACGCGCGATGCAGTCTTGGCATGGACGCAGAAGGCTCAGTTGCTTTTTCTCGCCCGGCGTAAACACACGTCACAATGCAGGCGTCTGTGTTTTTTGCTCTACTGTCAATTAGCCCACAGCCAAAGGGACTACAAAGGGGCTAACGATATTGCTATTAGGAAGTTTACAAAATATTACTGTTGAAAAGAGAACCACGCGTACTAATTTGTTTTCACTTATCTCGATATTGTACTGGAAGGTAAAACAAGGTAAATAACTTCAGTTTGGGGCTGGAACTGATTAATTATTTTTCCATTCATTTCAATGAGAAACATTGCTATGGTTCATGAAACCGATTCTCGGGGGGGGAAAAATGTATGAATAAAGGTTCTCTACTGTACTTGGTTGCCTAATTTCAGAGTTGACGGGGGCGTAGGCCCTCGAGAGACCCCCCTCTTTGGATCGAGACATTAAAAAGTACATTTGCCATAACATGTCCGCCTTTAAAGGAAGGCAACGAAGGGAGAAAGCCAGCGTGCGCGCATGCGACTGGATAAATTAGCTCTGTGGCTGATAATTACGCCACCAGTATGGTTTAACGGTAATTAATTGTCTTCAATCCAGTTTGGGGGTCAGGCAGGAGAGAGTTGTTTAATTGCGACTTTGCGCATCTATAAATACTCGCGAGGAAGAGTCCGATGAAAAGACGAGGTCAGCCGAAAGACACACACGCGAGCACACTATCCTCAAGAGGACAAAGAAAGCAATGAGGCCTAACTATCTCTTTCTGAGATAATGCACTTACCTGATGCGCCTCCCTCCCCTCGCAAAGACCCTCCCCCCACCACCCTCCATCCTTATTTCCCCTCACGCTGACCTCCTCCCTCCCATTCTGGCCCTCTCGCCGCTGCAGAGTCGGCGTGAGGGTGGGGAGGGGCACAGCAGATTTTTCCTCCACATTTCGCTCTTATTTTTTGCCCCCACAAAGAAAGTAAAAACAAGCCAGTAAACTTCACGAAACAATTAAGGCAGAGCGCTAGAGCTAAAGCACACAACAATGGAGGCACCATGTGGAGAGAGAATCAGGGAGGAGGGATGGTTGGGGGCGCAGGGGGCTTTAATTTTTTTTTTTTTTAAATAAAAAGTTTCAGCACATTTGCAATGGAGGCATGAGGACACCAACTGGTGGCATTGAAAACCTCGCTCACAATCCCTGAGTGAGCTTTTAAATCAAGAGTTTTTTCAAAAATTTAGAAAAAACATCTATTTGGTTTTTTTTTTTTGCTTTGTTTTTTTTTTGGGAACAAAGCTGCTCTCTGCATTGGCCCCAACTAATCTAACCTGCTATGTTATTAGTCTGAATAAATAATCACAATGACATATTGGATCCACTCCCAGGCTAATGAGTTTAGCATTAAAAAAAAAAAAAGAAAAGAAAATGAAGATAATAATGCTCATTTTGTTTGCCACCCTCATTTAATATATAAAATATATATATTCCATTTTTGGAATTGTTTTTTATTATTCTTCCAAATGACCCAAAACGTCTTCAAAACCCATTGCCAAAATTGAACGGGAAGTCCGCCATTTTGGGTCGGAGAAGCCATTTTGGTGACGCATTCTGTGAAAAGTTGGGGGGGGGGGGGGGGGGAGGGCAATAAAAAATAGGACCCTGTCACCGTTGACACCAATGGTTCCTAAATTTAGTGGTGGTTGGAATAGATGAGATCACAGTCCATTTTGAGAAAGGATTTGTTATTTTTTGTCACGAGGTTGAAAGGAAAGGATGGCCGGTAGTTGCTGATTCATACATATAGAGGTCGTCGGCGATGATGACTGACATTTTTGGTTTAGTGCAGGTGTGGCAGAGAAAAAATAAATAAATACATATTTGGCATGTAAGCTAACACGTCAACTGCTGTTCCAGTAACTGTCAACGGAGGGATTTGCGGCATCAGGCTGACACAGTGCGAAGACTGATCCCCGATCCTAAAACCCTGCCCATCCTCCTCACTTCATCCCCGGATTCCCTTGAAGCCAGGCTTTGGACACACACACACTCATATGGAGACCCAGAGGACTAAATCGAAAGGCCCCGAGCGTTCTCCAGAGCCAATCCCCTCGTCTTGACGAAATCGGGCGAAAAGGGGCCGATTGATGAGATGGATTGGATGCAACGCGGCGAGCCGCCAGGAACAAGTGAGACCGATGATCTCGCTCCTCTCCCACGCCACCTCACCCCCCCCCTCCCCCCCCCTCGATGATGACATCACCGGAGACCTTTCAAGCTGCGACTGTGATTAAGTGCGATTAGTTCAGTCTGGGGCTGACAGATCCCGCAGGATTTCACACTACAAAAGAGAGTTTGCGGGTGTTAAAAGTTTCTGAGCGAGGACAAGCATGGCAATGTTTTCGCGTCCGAGCCGTGTAACGACCAGCGCACCATGACGCTGCCATCGCTTCGTTACCAGCGGGCAGGTTGGCCTTTACTAAATGGTGCTGTGGGACGTACCCTCCTACCGTTAAAGGAAAGATTCAGAAACCGGGAATACGATAAAGGTCTGCTTCTGACATTGATAGTGAGCGCCAATTTTATCATTACGGTACAAATCCCGAAAAGGACATCATGTCTGGACGCTCCCCCTTGCGTTGACTTTCCCTTCCTGGACTGTCGTCCCCCACACTGCATATTCTCGATGCTCCGCGAACATTGCTGCAGCTTACGTGCGACGGTCTACCTCGACTTTCGTCATCAAATCCGGAAAAGTACGGAATTATTATATTGCCCACTCGCATAAATGCAAAAAACTGTTGAATTCTTTAGCTTCTATGAAATTATGTTTTTACTGTATTTTCTTTTATACACCACAATAACGTCGAGTGTTGTATTTCTTACTTGAGTTAGCTACTATGAATGTTATGTACTCCAAAAAGTGGGACAGGCACATACACAAAGGCAACTTCTCCCCTCATCCCTCCATGAAAGAAAACGCCACGTAATAGTCGACAAAGTGCTGACTCGCTGGCCCTCCCTGATGATTCCCGTTCTGCCTGTGGCGAAGCGTGTCCTGATAAATAAAGCGAGCGATGCAATGGAAAGAAGTCAGGGGGAGTCGGGGCGACGCTCCGTGAGCGGGCGGAGAGGGCCGTAATTAGCAAGTGATTAACGAGGCGCCGTCAGACAGGTCGCACATCATCGATTGTGATGTGCTGTGGCAAAATGGGGGCACTGCGGTTGCACCAAAAGCCGTTTCAAGGGATCGCATTTCACTTTTCTCATGTGAATGCCACATGGGTGTATTTTACTGGACGGCTGCCTGGGCATCGGAAGCTCCGGCCTGCCACGCGTGGCTTAAAGTCACTCTGTCCTTGCCCTCGGACATTCATTAGCTCGCAACGCTAACGGTGATGAGGCGGAGAACGGGGCTCGGGGTATCAATTTCTTCTTCGTGTTCAAAGTTACCTTGTCGCTGTTGTAGTAGGCCAGGCTCTCGCCGTCGAACCGCACCCACCGCCGTTGAAAGACGCACTTCCTGCAAAAAACAACGAAAGGGTTATTTCGGTCAGAGAAGCCGTTGCATCTGATGCGCTTCACTTTTTCCACGTTCGTTAGGTTACAGTCGTATTGCAGTATGGAATCAATTTCTTTTTTTTTTTTACGTGTTTTTGCTGCAAAATGGTTGGGAAAAAAAAAGAGGAGGAAAATCCCCAGATCTCAACCCTATTGAGAACCATCTGATCATCCTTGATGGTGGACAAGATCATACCTCCAAACTTGCATCCTCAAATGAGTTACAGTGGATAGGGAAAGTATACGCACCCCTGTTGAAATTGCAGGTTTTTGTGGTGTTTTATAAAAAAAATAAAAAAAAAGAGAGACCAAGATCAATCATTTAAAAACTTGATTTCATCAGACCATAACACATATTCCCACGTGCGTTTACTTCTTAATGTTATTATGGTACCATGACACTAAGGATGAATTTTTGAGCCGTAATTCCAAAATATTTGGCACAAGCATAATACTGCTCATCACCAAAAGTCTCAACAGGGTGGGGCCTTAGAAGCGGCGCGGCGAATTATGAACAGTTCCAAATAGAAGTCAATGTTAGCACAAACCTTTCAGGTGTTAATCAGAGAATCATGTTATAAGTAGAATTTTGAGGAAAAACATTTTATTGAATCCATGTTCTTTTTTTGTAACGGCACTATTTAATTAGAACTGCCTCACTCATTTGCGTAACTCTCCAACACTTTCCGGATGCCTTACATTCATTCGACGTTTCATCAACTTACCCTTGAGGTGAAAGCTTATCTAGCCAGCCCATTTTTAGCACTGGAGGTCCTGCGGCGCCGTAAAAGCACGCGTATGGGGAAATATCGGGCAGACGGTCTCCAGAAGTCTCGAGGGATTTGGAGTAGACGTCGCAGTCCACCATGGCCACGGAAGAACAGCGAGAGACGGGAGCGGAGGCCGCTGCGCCGACGGCGGCGTACTCTGCCGCACTTTGCACCAAACTTGGCAAAAGGCTGGCGCACTCTTCCACCGTGGAGTATTCGTCTTTGTAAGGGTCTGGGCTCGTCGGAACAGGAGGAGAGTCATTGTCCTTGGATCTGCGGCTTTGAAAAGATTACCGACGCAACGGTCAAAATCGAGGCATCGTGTGGACGTTTTAAGAAGACGTTTTTAAGTGACATCACTTCTTGTCGTCAGTGTAAAATATCCATTCATTTATGGTTCTTACGTTGCTAATAGAAGTCTTTCTGCAGCAAGCAGAGGGAGCGTCCACTTCTTAAAATCAAAATTGGAAGCGGGGGTGGACACAATCGGGTGAAAAGATGTCTGATGTGTGAGTCGATCCCTCCTGAAACTTTGAATGCGACGCAATTTAAATCTATTTTTATGACTCCTAATCTATTTCTAATTTGTCTCTCAACTAAAATTATCTTCCATTTCAGCTTTGGGTACGCATGTTCACGACATCGACGACATAAAACAATCCTATTATCTCATCTGCCGCTCGGAGACATGTTTACCACAAAAACACAAACATGGTCAGAAGTTATTTTTTCTTCTGAAGACTTCTATTTATAGAGCCGGAGCGTGTTAGAACCGCGGACCGTACCTCTGCTTCTTCTTTTCGAACTTGTCCTTCGGCGCCACTTCTTTGCCACCTTGGTCCTGTTAGGGGCACCGAGGAGATGAGCATCAGATGAAAAGAAAAGTGTGCATCGTTCTGCTCGGACACCGTTATCGCGCGGTCGCATTAGGCGGCGCTAACTTTAGCGGCCAGCTGACATTTCCATTAACCTCTCGGGCAACGGAGAAGCAAGTGCCAACATTAACGCTGTGAGAGGGCGCGTTGGCCTGTGATGATGTTAGAGATCTGAGAGGGGGTATTAAAAAAAAAATAATAATAATAATAATAATACAATAAATAAATAAATAAATGTTCCTCTTTGGTAAGCTGCGACGAACGGCGCACCAGTGGGAGTGGACGCCGTCTTACCGGAACGCTTTGAGCGCTGTTGTACAGGAAGGTCTCTCCGTAGGGAGCGATGGGCGTCAAGGTTCTGTGAAGTGGAGCTAAAAAGGAGACAGCAGACAACAAAAAGAGAGGTTTTGTCCCCATGCTGAACGCAAGACAAGAAAATTCCTTGTATGCTTTTGTCTATTTTGATGACACCATGGCGGGAGGTAGATTTTTCAGATTTCTCTCATCTTCCTCATTTGAAATGATTAGAGATGCCGTGAATACATTCCCCTAAAAAAAAAAATTAAAAAAAACGAAATATTTTTGTTTTTAATGGAAAGGAAAAACAGCAACAGCTGTTAATGATATTGTATTTAATAAATACATAGAGTAATAATGTAAAGTATAAACAGTTTGTGCATCGTGATTTAATGTTGCAATTCAATTCATTGCGCTGCTCCATCTGGTTTGCCAGCCTTGGTCACCGGGATGCGCGATAATCCAATCATGCAGAATTTTTTTTGAGGCCCTGATTTAAAAACTGAATCAGAACTTACCAGTTACTCAGTCGTGAGTATTTAGTCACCTCAAGTATTTATTTGAAGGGCTACTTTTTAACTTTACTTGAGCCATTATTATTCTAAATTCACAGTCCTTTCACTTTCATAACATTTTCAGCATGCAACATGTAACGTCGTCCCCCCCCCCCCCCTTGGTCTTCTCAGTAAGTTAATAAATGAGGGGAGCCATTTTGAGTGGGTTTTTTTGTGGGGAGGGGGGGGGGGGGGGGGGCCAAGTTACCAAAACGAGTATTCAAAATAAATGACAACAAAAAGTCATTTTCAACTTTTGTGTTTAAGTCCAATTCCTAGTTGTTGTTTTTTTCTTTGACTACGGTATAGTGCAAGAGATGAAGCAAATACATTTGGTAACCCTTGATCCATTAACGCATCCGGCTCATTCTCTGTGCACTGCGTTTCCTTCTGCTGAGACTTTCGTCTATGTTTGGGGGAGGCAAAGAACAAGAAGAAGAAGAAGAAGAAGATACTGTGGCCAGACATTATTAGTCTGGAGACCCGGGGGCCACCATGCGTGGGCCACAGCCTGTCACAGTGAAAGATGACACCGGCTTCTCCTGAGGATTGCGCGGGACAAAAGATGCCACCGCAGGCTGTACACACAAGCACACACGTACACACAACATCGACTAAAAAGACGTCCAAAAAGATCGAAACACCTTCAGACACATAAATGCGCCTGCGGATAAAAGGATGGACGGTCAAACAAGTGCACGCAAGATATAGCGACGCCGTCACGTCCTTACGGATTGGTGGTTTGCAAAGGGATTATGTAGCGCCGCGGAGGCCATGTTCCGGGCTTAGTCAGCTTTATGAAGGGGGTCAGTTGTGCTGATCATAGTGTACGCTCAGCATCTATCACCATTCGTCAGTTGACCTCTCTGAGCGCCGCCGCACGCTACAGGACGAAAGTGCCGCCCAGCGCCTTCCATTGTTCGCAGCAGGCTCACGTTGGTCCTCTCGATGGGCTCCGCAACACACCCTCTTAAGTGGCACTCTGGGAGGAGACACAGCTATCAGCGCCGAGTTAGTGTCGCTATTGATTTTCCTCCCGACGACACCTCCCCCTGCTATTTTAAGGAAGGCACTCGCGGGTCAGTTTGCTGTCATTACTGATGTACGTCAGGCCTGCGCTGATCACTCGGGACAGCCGAGCCGACGGCGGGCGAATGGCAATGAAAGCCGAGGGGATAATTAACCTCTGACTAACCTTTAATCCGTGCACCTTGGCGAACATCTGTCATGTATTTCCGACATGCACTCCACTTGTTTCTAATACCGTCCAGTCAAGTCACGCGTATCCGCGGTTCGTCATTCGCAACTTTGCATATTCACGGACGCCATTGTTTGCTGAAAAAATCGAATATTCACTGTTTTGACTGTTTTTGTTACTGTGCGAAAATTCCAAAAGGTTACTTTAATGGGTTGTACCATTTGTGTAAAATGCTAGTGCGCATATTTGTTAGCCCATGTCTGATGTCATGTCAGTTTGTGCGATGGTGTTACTTGCGCATTTATGCCAGCTTTGAAGGTGGTTTGTTTGTGTTGAATGATTTAAAAACGGAATAGTCATTTATGTCACATTGGTTCGATGCTTAGTGTTGATGCTTTGCTGATTATTTTCTGTCTGTGTTGTTACAGACTGCAGTAAATAAATCAATCCGTAAAGAAAAGCAGTGAAACTTTTAAGTCCGTAATTTGGCGGCTTCTAATTAGCAATTACAAACCCTTTTTAGGAAGGTGTCAATTAGTCTCGGATTTTCGCCATTCGTGGCAAGGTTCAGTCCATCTCCCCCACGGATAGCACGGATTCCCCGTATAAGTACAGTGGCTAGCAAACTACTGCGTAAGCGGGAATTTGAATTTTTACAGGTCGCCAACCTACAATGCCGTGAAAATGTATTACCCCCTTTTCAAATTCTTATTTTTTTTTTACAGTTTCCCCACTTTAACACATTCACTGCCATTGACGGCTTGAGAAGTCAAATATTCATGTAAACTGGGAACGCTGGCAGTGAATGAGTTAATAAGATCATCCAAAAAAAGTAAATCAATCTATCATAGAACGCTAATCAAAGTACACATAAAATGCAGTTTTTAAATGATTTTCTTTATTAAGGAAAAAAAAAAAAAAAAAAAAAAAACATTCAACGCAACCTGGCCCTGCGTGAAAAATACATTTCCCCCTAAACCTAAGAATTGGTTCGGCCAGTCCACTCCTGGAAAGACTCACCACTGTTCCATATTTTCTCCATTTGAGCATAACTGCTCTCACCGTGGTTTGCTGGAATCCTAAAGCTTTCGAAATGGCTTTTTAACCCTTTCCGGACTGATAGATGTCAATTACTTTCTTTCTCGTCTGTCATGAATCAACTTAATATTGTGAAGGTGGGAGGAAGTCAGAATAAGCCGGAGAAAACCAGCGCAAGCAAAGGAAGAACTCCGCACAGTAGATTTAAACCCCGAACCTTAGAAATGTGACGCGAACGTGCTAAGCATTCATCACCGGGCTGCCAGAAAAAAAACAGTCCCGTATTGCAAAAATGATTTATATAAAGAGGGTAAGCTATATTTATAGCAGCTGCTTGTGGGAATAGAGCGAACTTGCACACACACACAGTATATCGCTGTACGTGATCAGAAACATGTGAGTGGATGCATCCAACTTCGGGGAGGTGAGCTCCCGGTTCTCAGCGCTGGGAACGTGTCGGCTCCCTCTTTACCATCATCTGAGCCTGTTTTTGCATCCGTCGCCTCTCCTCTCCCTCTCTCCCAAACCTTCCTCGCATGTCTCCAGTGTCTCTCGTGTTCTTGTCAGAGAGGCAAAACAAGGCCTACCGACAGACTTGCTACAGTACAAGTGCTCGGGGAAAAGACGGACGAGGGACTTTTGACTTTTACACCGACACACTACCTGGAACTGTTGGGTTCTGAAAACGATTCACCTCCAGTCCAATAATTCCACCATTAGTGTAAATCCTACTTTTACTGCAGCACTGACTAAGAGGACAGTGGGAAAAAAAAGGGTTCTTCAAAGCTGCCTGACAGGAATACAGACTCAGGTCTCACTAGTTGGAAGGGGACAAGATAAGAGAGACGCTATTCCCCGAGATGTGCGCCACCGCTTCCCACGACACAGCCGCCGAACGGCAGACTCCGCGCCACCCTCCCCCTTACCTTCTTTCATCCGGGCAAACAACCGCGCCACCGACTCCGCCGCCGAATGAAATATTCATGGCACGTGCAATGTGAACGCAGCGGCAAGACGGCGTGTACCTTTCTGTGCGCAGTTTTCACCGGAGGGACCCCCGCAGACGGCTGGGTGTTCGGGCCCGCTTGTTTGCAATGGTGGTGCGCGCCTGAGAGAGGAAGAGCACCAACAACCACAATGAAAAAAACTCCGCTAACCCTGGGAGTTAGTTTCAAAAAGTGCAGCGCTTGCTAGTCAAGACGCACCACCTGTCTCGTATAAAGTACCTGAAATCGATACTTGAGTCAAAGTACGAGTATCTTCACAGAAAAAAAACTGTCTGTGTGGTTTGTGATTGGATAGGTAAGTCGAGGGGTGGAGTCTCGGGCCAGCGGTAAGACGAGCGCAACACGAGTTGAAGGACTCACTGTTACAGGACAGCGTTCGGTGACTGCTGACGGGAGAATTTAGACTGTTCGTCAGCTAGCGTTAGCGGATGCGTCTTCACATTTTGCAAGCGTCTGTGCTACTGGTTTCATCTTTTGTCAAATATGTTCACACGCTTGAGGCACTGCTCCGGGTTTGCTGCGCCGACCGACCGCCTGTTGATTTGAGTGTGGCGTCCACGTTGTTCATGCCGAAACACGTGATTGGCAAATCATCAACTTTAATCTGCAGTTATTGTTGCGCAGTGGTAATTTGACCCCCGATTTGTACTCTGTTACATTTCAAGACTGCACAACAGCAACGTGATTCTTTGAGCTCAAACACGTTGTGGAAACGTTACCTGTCTTGTTGTGGGATGTCGGGTACAGGTCGGTGCCTCAGCCGGTAAGAGCGAGTCAGCCGCGGGCCTTTGGGGACGGCGGAAGTGGGCTGTGCGACGTAGATGGCGTTGTCCACCATGTTGCACTGGGAAGACTCTTGCTCCTCGCTCGGGGCGTCACGCGGAGACGGTACAAAATTGGCGTTTTCTGGGGAAATCTCCCAGCCTGGGGGTATTTCAGGAGTCGGCAGTGACTCTGTGCTGCTGGAGGAGGAGGAGGAGGAGGCAAGGGGGCCGAGATCTTCCAACACGGACACTCGGACGTTCTCGGGGTTGCGCCGGGCCGGTTGCGGGGGGCCACCTTCTTCCGTCTGCCCTCCGAGGCCAGCTCCCGGAGGCAGCGTCTGACTCCCTTGTAATTCCGACCACTGCCGTTCTTTTAGACGATAATGCTGACAGGAACCCCCTCTTTTTTTATCCTCCAGGAAGACATTTCTCAGGTACAGCGGCGGTTTCTGGGCTTCCTCTCCCTGGCTTTGCTTCATGACACCCAGCGCCTCTAAACCACGAAGGATGCGCCTGCGGTGCCCAGTCGGGAGCACGTTGAGCTCTCGGAGGCGTTCATCTGTGAGGTCCGCGCAGTCCTCCGGAGATCGGTAGCCGCCCAGCTGGAAACAGGTCGCGTACTGGGAGAGGTGGAGGGTAAAGAGCCAGCGCTCGATCTCCTGGCTTGGCTCCGGAGCTTCCAACATGGTGTTCTAGTGCAACATCTGGCCGGACTTCAGACAGTCTTTGCACTGAAGACAAAACAATACGGTAGAGTCACGGTCGGAGCCGCATTTGGTCAGGCAAAAAGACCGCTCGCTGCTGCGAGCGTGATGAGACGCATTTGCGACACGGCTCGATGAAACCGCAGGAAACGGCTCTGGGGCAACACGTCCCGCCATCCTCATCACACGGAGGCTTTCAGGTCTCCCGTTCCGATTCGCCGCAGTTCAAATTTACGAAGAAGACAACGACGACGAGGCCTTGTGCTTTCGCGAAGCTTTCACGGCATCAGTTCCAAAGTAAACAGCGTTTTCTTTTGCAATTGCACACAAGTTGCAGGAAGATATCACATTCACTACTTGCCGTGCCCACTTCTTCTCTTTTGATTTGCACACAGACGACACCAGAAACGCTACTTCTGCTTTCCTGCGAGCACATTTGGAGTGCAACGCCACACATGCACATTGTGCACAGGCTGAAGCCGAGAAGCTAGTCGAATCTTTTTGAAGAGAGGAAGAAAGGACACAGCCCTGCTGCCAACAGAGGGGAAAAAAACAAAGCATACCCTACAAATGTTTGGAATCGCCTCGATTAAAAGCTCCAAACCGTAAATATAAACCTTGATCTCAAACCAGTTCAATATAATTTCAAAAATATCTGACATTACACTTAAAAATAAATGGCTTCCAGATGATTTTGAACATGCACAGGCGGTGAAGACCCTCTGTGATTTCCACTACCAACCCAGGTTAAACATGGCTCCAGATGCTTTCCTATTTACAGCGATTTGTGCAGCATCTTGTGGCATCGGGTGTAAGTACAGATACTTAAGTACAGATATTTTGTTACTGGATTTTTAAGCTCTCTCTACTTATTTTTCTGACCTTTTTTTTTTTTTTTTTACTTTTACTCGGTCCATTTGAAAACAGATATCCGTGTTACTTTTTTCAACCAGTTTAGATTTTGATTGCTCCAAATTTTAGGGACGTATAAGGCGCAAGTTGGGGGGGGGGGTGTTTTTCTGTTTAGCACTTTTTCCTGACTAGTTCACCACATTAGGATATCCTGAGATAATAAGTGGTAAGAACAAGATTTGAACAAAAACATGACATTTTCATCTCCGCAACTTTGGTGCGCAGATATGTGTTTTCTTTTTCAGTATATAACTGACATTCAAAATCTTGTTTCATCTTGTACTCAAGCACAGTATCTGTACTTCTATTTCTTAAGTACTTAGTGCGAGTACTTTTTACCACCGCTGCATGCTCACAACGGGGGACGTGAATTATTACCAAGACTAGTAGCGCAAGGAAACATAGAAGCAAGGCCCGCAGGGGCGTGCCTAGCAACCGCGTCCTGTTGCGCACCTCAAGCCGAGCAAAGTCTTCCCGGTAGACCACATGGAGGCGCACGGAAAACACCTGAGCGCAGACTCACCTGAAACATGCAACAGGAGGACTTGACCACGCCAAGTGAGTTAGTTAGTGAGTTAGTCACTAAGTTAGTTAAACCTGGAGGGTTTTCCTGTGCGTAATTTGGCGAGGCACGCCTCCTTTACGCACGATTCAAACGTCCACTATTTCCGCATTTGAGTGCACCCCCGCTCAGCTAACAAACTGACTTATGATCAGCCCGAATGGACGCGCGAGCTTCCTGGTTGTGAGCAAAAGGTGAGGCCGAGCGTGACGTGTCGCCTCGGCGTGTCCCGGCTTGAATTCCCCGGCCCGCCCACGGCCACATTCGACGCAGCACAGTCTGGAATGCAAGGTCGCAAAAAAAAAATAATAATAAAATAAATAAATAAATAAAACAAGGCTTGCTCGGGTGGAACAAAAACTTTAAATCCTTACATCATATTCAATCTGCACGAGGGTCATTCCAAACCAAATAGCAAATTGAGCACTGCCTAAAACAGCTCAAAGTTAGGTTAACACCCCCCCCCCAAAAAAAAGATCATATCATATCATAGTGTTTCTTGATTTATTTTGGAGCCGGGTTCGTTGCCAGTTAGCATGGAAGCTAACACAGATAGCATGCACTGCAATTTGTAAACATTCTAACATTAGCCTTGATTTGCAACACTTACTGCAACTCATACTAAAATTAAATTAGTATTCAAATAAAATGTCCCTATTTCATTGTAGAGGATTTTTTTTCAATAATATATATTATTTTTTGTCAGGTGCCAAACACAGCAAAATATGAAGCTCATTAAAAAAAATGTGTAACCGTTGTTGAGCTGGATAAATCAAATTATATGTTTATTGAAAGCATTAATAATGACCAAATAAATCGTATATTTTTCAAAAACATTGGGTTCTCCAATTCTTGAATGACCCAAAATTGAGTTTATTTTGAATGGAATTTGGTTATAAATGCTATCAATACAGTTTATATAATGCAATTGCTTCCAACAATGTCACCGGGTTCTTTTGGCCTCACTCTGCTGCCCTCTGGTGTGAGTATTTGGTACTTTCGGCTCTGGTAAATGTTACATTTCCCAGCAGGCAGTGGAAGGGAGCGCCCCCAACGGGAAGTTGGAGGCGTTGCAACGTGATGAAGAATGAGGACATATTGTGGCTTTGAAGCTGCACTACACTGGTATGAAATAAAGCAGACTTTATTGGGTTGTAAACAGCACTGACAACATATAAACATGGTTGGAAAAGATGATTCATAATCAGAGAGAGGTACGATGCAACGTGGTGCAAATGGCGAGCGGGGAGACCATTTCTTTCATGTCTGCGGTTCCTTTGGCCAGTAATTCTGTGGAAGACAAAAAGTTGACTAAGAGAACTTTGCCAGATTTGTTTTGTTTTTTTTGGCGGGGGGAATTATTTTTGAGTATTTGCTGAATAATTGGCCCATTTTTGGGGCGCAGGCCAAATCAAAGTATTACTTTGGCGCCATCACGTTGAATGTAGATGTTACGTTTAATTTACTGATGATCACTGTGTGAGTTTTTCAAGATATGAACCTTCGTTTGTTTTGGTTTCACTAATATATATATTTTTTTTTCTTTTGAAACAATTATGCTCTACAGTGTTGCGACGCGAGGAACAGGAAGCTGGGGTCACTCACGCGGGATGCAGACGATGTCGGTTCCTCCAAGTCGCTCGCGCAGCCTTGCTTCCGGCGGATGAGGCTCCCCCACAGCACGGAGCGAAAGCAGACCGGACACCGGCCCTCCACGGGCAGGAGGTGCGACGACTCGGGCCGCAGGAACCGCTCGGCGAGGCAGATCACGTGGCTGCGCATTCCGCACGATGCGTGGACGCAGCGGAGCTGTTCCGAAGTCTGAGGACCGGACCAAAAACGGAATTTCTCGTGTGCATTTTTTTCACCCCCAAAAAAAATCAAATCAATCTTCAAAAGTCAATAGTGCATATTATACACAAGTACAGCCAATTTGGGGATGCGCATTCTTCTCGAGTACGTATTTTTGCTGCGGTGCGCTAGAGAATCACAACAAGTCATCAAAACGTAATCAAATGTAATTACAGGAGTTAGTTTGATAGAGTAACTGAACTAGTTACACTACGATGACATTTTCAACAGGGTAACTTGTAGTTGTAACCAACTGCGTTTCATCTTCCCAACGCTGCTGGGGATTGCCTGGGCGTCAGCTGCATTTATCACCCTAACCCGAGCAGAACGAGAGGCCGGAGTCTGGATGAGGTTGAACAACTTACCTTGACCAGGCCCTTGCAGAGAAAACACCTAGAAGTCTCCTCCCAGTCGTCGCACTTGTCTACCGGCCGCAGCTTCTTGGCTCTGACGCCTCCGAAGGCGACGGAGACGTGAAGCGGGGGCCCCAGACCGGGCTCAAAGGCCACCCCGTACTCCGGCTTGAGCCAGCGGGCCGTCAGCGGGAGCCTGCTCCACGGGGCCACGCGCAGCATGTTGGAGACGACGCGCCAGTGGAACTGCAGGCTGGACTCCTTCCTGGCGCGGCGGGTGACGTGGGCGAGACGCCGGGACGAGTGGGGGTTCTGCCACGCCCACTCAAACTGATAACAGACACCGTGACAGTTAGGCAGAAATCCACTTCATCGTATGTGTGATGAAGCCATCTGTGGCTAAACCAATCATTTGTTAACTAGTAACTTTTTTTTTCTCCACATGAAATACAAACACATTATTAAAATGAACATTTTTGGTTTCGAATATGTCATTATTATTATTATTTAATGTTTTTCTAAATATGAATAAAATTGTCACAAATGATTATTTTATCAAATATTTTAATAAAATGCAAAACAAAATGGGCAAAATAAATAAATTATAGATTAACATTAAATTTGATAATTGCTTTTCAATGAGCATGTGTTCTTTTAATATTAAAATGAGCAATTTTACATAAAATATAAACATAAGAAAACAATTTCTATATATATGTTGTATGAAATAAATGGTTACTTTGAGAATGAGCTATTTATTATTAAAAGATTTTTACAAAAATACAAAAGTAGTCGATTTTTTTTAATACTAGAACAAAATTTATTACATCTAATTTTGTTTCCTTCCATTTTTTTTTTTTTTTTTTTTTCTTTCTTGACTTACTGTCAAGGCAGCAATGTCAGAAGGAAAGCCATGTATGATGAGGACCATCTCCCTAGAACACAAACATTGTGTTAACGTACAGAACCCGGATCATTACATTCCCGAGGAAAACAAATGACAGCGGAGTACAGTACCATGGTCCTCTCCCGCTGGTCCTCTTCGCACCTCCTTTGTGCCGCCCGGCATTGTGTTGTCTAATCCTGCGTTCAGGATTCACGGTGAAGCCGATGTATATTCGCCCTTTAAACTTGGGGTTCAGGCAGTATAGCATGTACACGCCAAAGAAGTTTTCGACCTCTTGTACCATTGAACAGGCCTTTAAAAAAAATAAAAAATACGAACGACAGCTAGATTGACTCAATGTCACTAAGAAACCTGCTGTTAAATCATTTAATTCAAAACGAATCGTCCTATTGACAAGCTGTATTTGTGAAGTCCATAAGATTGCCTGTACTGAATTAAGTAAAACATGCCTTAAAAATGAACTTAAAAAGAAAACATTACAATATTTGGGTTATATGATGTGTCTGACATATTTTCACGTCTCTCGAGTTAAAATTATTTTTTTTTTGCTTGCATCGCAAGGAAGACTTTAAATCAGGCATTCAACCATTTGCTACTTTAGACGCCGTCTGACTCAAGATTTGACAGAGGATCTGATTGGCCGTGGTTGTGATAGCAGCTCTGTGATTGGATATTTTACAGGACCGTGTTTCGAAAGTGAAATTATCAGGAATTTAATAAAAACATTTCAATATGTAATATATACATTTATTTTTTAATTACAAAAATATTACGACATATATGTGTGTATTTAGTCATCGAAAATATAGTTGATATCGCTAATATGAAACGTTCAACGCAGGCGTTCAACAGTCCTTGTTAGTAGTCTATGAGATTGCCGGTTCTTAATTAAGTAAGAGCTTGCTGTGGTACGAACAAAACAAAAAAATCTATATTTAATTTGATATTAAGTTTTTATGTATTGTATTATATCTATCTAAAATAAAAGTACATTTTGTCGACTATCGGAATAAACCCTTTTAAATTGGGCATTCAACGATTTGCTATTTCAAAACTATATCCCCACCCCCACCCCCCCACAGATGTGACAAGGTAGCTGAGACATGCCCCGTTTGAGCTGCATGCCTACGGCGAGGCGAACCAAGAAGTGGCAAAGTTGTAAGCGCATTCCATGTGGACGGTGAGGGGAAGAAAACAAAAGACAAAAGATACCGGCACATTGTGTTGCATACAGTTGCACACAACGATGTGCAATCACAAATTACAACTGAAAAGGGAATAACCTTTCACGTGTCAAAATATGTTGGGTCTTTAAAAAATATCTGTATTTATATGACACGCTTTTGTGCCGACAGAAAAGTAAACCTCGTAAAAATCGGTTGATAAATGAACAAGTTACGAGGTAATTTCAATGTCGATTCATTGCCTTAAATGGAAAGTCGACCTATCAAACATGGCCGCCACTGGGCATGTAGCTTGGCCGGCAGCTACTGCGTGCTGGTGTCGCTAGTCTTCATTTCTATGTGAGACCCGAGCTCCAGATTTTCCAGAGGATCTGATTGGCCGTGGTTGTGACCCTTTACCCTGTGATTGGATTGTTCACAGGACCACACATAACGAAACAGAAATTATCAGGAAGCAAATCCACAACGTTTAAGTATGTACTTTGTGTTTGTTTTTCACGCGAAATATAGTTGATGTTCATTATTAATGCTGTGTCTTGGTTTTCAATCAAATATGAGCATTTATTAGTATTAGCGTTAAATTTCGATGAATGAAACGCTACTTTCGGTCAGTGTCTTAATTTAGAGGCACGTCTTCGATTATCTTACTCATTAAAAATGGCAATATTGCTCAAAACAAAAACATAATTTGTTGCTGCTGTTGTTGCAGACATGGCCATAACAACCGATCACATCCGGGCTAAACTCAGAGCGGAGCTTGCGGCGGAGCACGTCGTACGTTTCTGTTTGCAATGATCATTGACTTTGGAAAACTTGCAGCCTAAACCAGTATGATGCATCATCCACATGTGCGTGTCTGTGACTGTGTTCTGCAGGACGTGGAGGATATGTCGCCCAGCAGATGTGCGACGAGCTTTAAAGTGCTCGTGGTGTCGTCCCAGTTTGAGGGCAAGCCCCTCTTACAGAGACACAGGTAGGCCTACACAGTGGACACGAAAAATCACATCATGCAATTTTACAATCCGTGATAAACTTCACTCAAAATTGTCCATTGAACTGCGATTGGCTGCCAACAATCGCCCAAAGTAGCTGGCTGCGTCACCTGTCAAAATGGTGAAAAATGCTCACCATGCATGACACGGTGTGAGTCACGATTTATGTCATTGTCAGGATGGTGAACACCTGCTTAGCGGAGGAGCTGAAAGACATCCACGCCTTGGAACAGAAGACTCTCACACCGGAACAGTGGGAGAAACAAAAGTCTAAATGACATTGCCGCCATCGTATTGTGTGGTAAAACATAACAAGAAGCAAGCAAGTGTCGTTACAGTTCCCATCCCATGAAGATTGTATAAATGCATTTGAAAATGCTGCTGGCAATAAAACTGACAGCTGCCTGTGTTGCAGTTTTGAAACAACAACATGTATAGTTTGTCTTTTATTTGATAGCGTACACAGTAGCAGGCTGTGTTTTGAAAGGGGACAAGATGGCGATCTGAGGAGGCACTGATGACATTACCGCTGTCTCTTGTGCATATTATGTAGCCAAGAATATGGCCCCATTTGAGTGCATAGCAAAACAGTGACGTACAACTATGTCCCCTTTAAACTCCCAACTCCAATACACTTGTGGAAAGGGTCACAAAAGTATCTCTAAAAGCTTTGATGGTCATCACACGGTAAACCGGATTGTCTGTTAATGGAGAAAGTTCACCACTGTTGCTACTCTCCCGAGAAGCGGCCGGCCTGAAAAAGAAGGCCGCTGGAGCACGACGCAGAATGCTCACTGAGGTGAAAAAGAATCCTAGAGTGTTGGCAAAAAGACACTTTTCTGGCAGAAGAAGCTGACAAATCTATGTGGTAAAACATTAAATAAGAATTGATGTCATTTGAGGACAAATAGGAAGCCACTGTTTAAAAAAAAGAATTGTGTGGACAGATGAAACTAAAGTTTTGAATATTTTTTCTAAGGCATACAAATGCTGTGTGGATGAGGGGGGGGGGGGGAAGCACAACATACTTTGGGAATGCTTTTCTACCAAAGGGCCTCGATGCAAAAACACATTCCCAAGTTTATGAAGACATTTTGCAGAAGAACATAAGATTGTCTGACAAACAATTGTCAGAATCCTGACCTCGACCGGAGTGCAAGTCCACTCTCCAACTACAGGAAATATTAATGAAGGGTTTACATACTTTTTCTTGCAAATATGTATTTCCTTTACCCAATGTGTGTAAACTTGAGTAAAGCAAAACATTTTTGAATTGTAAATATGATGTGACAATGTCAATAAACCGTGCGTGCATGTGAGAGAGAGTTGAGCACCAGCAAGTGTGCGACTGAGCACGTCAGCATATGAATGCGCGAGGGTGGCCGTTTTCCCTGAAGAAATCCATTTCATTTGCATTTTGTATGACAAATCCCCGTCAGTAAACATTCATTCTCAAATCAATAGACAATGCAATGTACGCAAGAGCGATTTATTTACGGGCTTTTCGGTGGACACCTGAACCGTGAGGGCACCGTTCAGTGAACAGTGAGACACTGTTATCTTCGTTTTACGTGATTTCTTTTCACCCCGGGGGCGTTCGTGCACAGGATTGGTCAGCTTCTGTTGACACCGATGCCAAATATTGGACTGTTTTTTTTTTGTTTTGTTTTTTTATATATAGACACACACTTCACACTTGGTTATGAGGACAAAGGACCCCCCCCCCCTTCCATTAGGGAAAGTGGCGGAAGTAATCCACACACACTCACTGGCTGTGTAACACCTTGTTCACTGACTTGTAAAATTTAATCAGCTTCTGATTTCATGCTAGAAATCTGGCATTCTATACGTATAATGTCACTTAAAGCACGGGTGTCAAACCCGCGGTCCTGCGGGCCAGATCTGGCCGTGTGCTTTTTCTTCTTGACTTCTGCTCAAAGCTAGTTTACCAGCATGAAAAAAAAGGGAGGTGCTCGAGCCAAACACCTAGTCTGTAAACAAACAGTGCAACAAAACACAGCTTCAAAAAGCATTGAAACATCCTCTCCCAGGTTCCTCACATAGAGCCAAACGAATAACAAATGTTACTATTAGTGTTTTTGTAGCATAATAATTTCTACCACACAATGACACACTAAAACGAATAGAAACTGTTGCTGTTGCTCTTTCCTAAAGAGAGAACCAACTACTGTTGTTGCACTTTGCTGAATCCAAGACAAACTGTTGATGTTTCACGTTCCCAAAAGAGGACAAACTACTGATCTTGCTGTTTCCTAAAAAGAAAAGATTTAACCGTTGATGTAATTTAAATGTCATTAAATTTATTCCCGTTTACGGGAAGAAAAAAAAGCCGTGTCTTTTGCGTTTTGTGCCCTTACTGTACCCAACGTGCACTTACCTATGAACCTAAAACCAAGATACGTACCAAACCGTGATTTTTGGCGTACCCTCACACCGCTGGAGATGAGACAATGATGTGGCTTCACCGTTACAACCTTGCATGCGATGTGGCCAAAGGTGTTCATAAGTTTGACACCCCTGACTTGAAGTCGAGCTGTCTGAAGGAGGCCCTTTAACGCAAAAACATATCACCTCCAAAAAAAATAATAATAATCACACGGCGAATGGTGCGCTTGGTTGCATTAAAACACATTCACTGCCATTAACGGCTTTAGATGTCAAATATCCATGTTAACTGGGAAGGCTGGCAGTGAATGAGTTTTAAATGCCACAAAAAGCACCATTTTGGAAAAGATCATTAGGAAATCCACAGGAGGAGAATACCCGCTGCTGGATTACATGAGAGGCTGCGCAAACACACATATACTCGAACCACAGATGCTCCATTCGACGGCTTGACCCGTCTGTTTCACACACTTGAAGGCTTTGGAGCAGTTAATGGAAGAAAGTGTGAATATATGTTCAATTAGTCCAGCTAGCAGCTGAGCTCTGCAGAACACTTCATCCCCTTAATTTTACACCAGAAGGATTTCGTCGGATGGATTCCCCTCGGTATCGTGCCCCCCATATTCACAGTGATTGTCATGCTGTGCCCAGTTAAATATCGGCACCGACGCACTTCTTTGTGCTGTCATTTTTTTTTTCCCCCCCTCACTTCTTAGTTGGCGGCCCCGATGTCCAACATGGCGTGCAGCTCGCCGGGCTCGTATCCCAGTAGCCCTTGCAGATTGCAGACAAAGCGGTAAACGTAGCGCTTCCCCACCGTCTTGCGGATGATGTTCTTGTCGTAGTAGTAGCGCAGACCGCGGCTCAGCTTCTCGTAGTTCATCTTGGGCTTGTGCTTCCGGCGACCCCACAGCAGCGCCACCTGGACACGGGCGTGAAACCTGAAGTGAACAGCTCCGGTTCTGTCACAGCCCTCAAAAGTCTCCAGTAAAACCAGAAAAGGTTTTGTCGCCAGAGTTGGCAACACTCTGTCACTAATTACACAAACACTAAATACGACATTAGCAGCGATTCAAGGTTCTCAACGGTAACGCTAACCGTTTGAAATGTTGTCACGGTTTAAGGGTAAACCCTGGTCGTTCATCCCCAATTCTACCTCATCTGGGTCGGTCAGCTTGAACTCCCAGCCGTCTCCGGTCCAGCTGATGCACGACCGGCAGCTAGGGTCGGTCAGCAGCTCCAGTAAAAACTGCCACAGCTGGATGGGACCAGTTCCTGTTGACACAAAGCAAACTAAAAATCCGTTGTCATCCTCGCGTGCGCACACACAAACGCGCTATGACTCACCAGTGTAACCGGCGAGGACGGCTGCCGGGATTACAGCCGAGCCCGCATCTGCCTTGCTGCCCACGTACTCCTTGAAGCTTTTGTAGGGTTGCGCTGAAGTGAAGCCGTCCCCGCGACGGCCCTCGTCCACGATGCCCTCCAAGTGGTGGACGCCCCCCACCCACATCAGAGAGCCACCGCCAGATAGCTCAGCTTGGGAGTCGGTCTCTGGAAGCACGACGCGACGACGCCGTGTTGCAGTTATTTTGTTCTTGAGTTTGGAGCTATGCTGCCAATAACGCTCATAGAGCTTCTTCGTATGCATGCTCCACAGATTCTCAATAGGGTTGAGGTCTTAACATTTTCTGTGTACCCATAGCAGTGGCTATTTTACGGATGCTCACATATTACGATCCTTCCACATTTCTCGACATTCCAACTTCAAAATCTTCAGCTCATTCGGTACACCGAGGGAACGATTTTACACATTCTGAAATTCCCCTATTCCTCAGAATGCCATATTTTCCATTTCCAAATACCCATCTTTGCAAATTTCTCAACCGATTCCAAACATTCCAACACCAAAATGTGCAGTTCATTCAGGCTACTACAGTATTTGTAAACTTGGGGGGGGGGAGAAAAAAAAATAAATCCCAATTTTCACTTAATTCCATATTTTCCATGCGAATATTCCCATATTTATGAAGACATTGGACCAATTCATTTCGATATCTCAACAATTCAGTTAGTTCAGCAGCATTTCAGTCTGGCATCAGCGATATTGAGAACTATAAAGCGATAGAAAAGAAGCTCGGGAGCGTACCTCGACTACTTGATGGCTGGCAGGGAGATGACACGGTGCACAATGGTAGTGCACCATCGCAGTCACCATCATTTTCTGTGCATACGACATTTAGCAGCGATGGATAGAATGTCCGGGTGCAACTTATTCTAGATTTCACATTTTTTACCCCGTCTCATGATCTCCAGGTGTTCCCACAGGATCTCTCCGGCGGTGCGGTCGTACACGAGGCCCAGAAAAGCCACGCGGTCCAGTCGGCACAGCTCTTGACCCAGCAGGCCCCTCAGGTCTGAACCCAACGAGTGCAACCCGAACTCGGCCCGGCACCAGTCCAGCCAGTGGTTCACCTCCCACTCGGACCACAAAGTGGGATCTGGGGCGCGGGGTTACGGGAAAAGGGGGTCCCACAAATCTCAGTGAATCTCCACAGCGAGTCCGCACGGTGATGATTAAATGTTTCACCTCGCGGGAAGCAATGCCTGAGCCTCTCCTGGGTGAAACCGGAGAAACTGGCTCGCAGAGCCTCGCAGAGAACCTCTTTGCTGGTCGGGGTGAGCGGGGGGACCTCCAGGGGGTCCATTTCTGTTACACAAATACATTGAATCAAAAACAAATAACAACATCTAGAAACCTATAACCACCGTACAAACACACATTAAATGCACCTCTTAAATTATAGAACAGGAGACCTGATCACAATTATTTGCCCACTTTTGCATCCAGGAAAAAGACCCAACAAATTACGACCAAAAAAAGAAAAACTTACCGTAAGCAGCGCAGTCCATATCCGTGTGTGAGGAGGCGACACAACAGGTGAGACCTGAAATGGAAGGAGGCTGGGAGGGGGCACTCGCTCCAGTATGATGGGCAACGGGGGGTGGGAGGGGTCTCGGACTGATCGACAAGTGTCAATCACAGAGGGAGCGGGAGGGGCAAATGGCGACTCCCCAATTTGATGGAAAGGAACGATTTGCGAGCTTGCTCATTTACTGTGTAATTTTAATGGTTGTTTATGCTCGCAGATTGGCCGGTGCCCACGTGCCACACACACAGCTGGCCAGTGATAAAATGACGTGCTGCCTACTCATAGTTCATTTCTAAATTCAGCAAGGGATCAAAATCATGATTTTCCCCCACTGTATACCGGCCCAATTATCAAAACAGAACACACACACATAGCTGTGGACTACTTTTGCCATTTATTGACAAAGACAAACACGGACATACATTGAAAATGGACGCTTCGGTCACCTAAGTGGAAGTGCGAGCCGTTACAGTGCATGGAGCTCAATTGTTTTCCACAGTTTGTTTACATACACGTGAGTACAAAGAAAAAGTTACACATCTGGAATGGAGTCACTTCGGCATTTCTTTTTGTGGTTATCTAACGGAGCAGAGTAGGACGGACAGCAACGTGCAGGAGAACGAGACAACGAATGGAAGCATGCCTCCATGGAAGACTTGCCATCACAGTGGAGAAGGTTCCGGCGTTTTGGAGTGTTTTTTTTAAAGGCTTTCGGGCTGGGTGAGCGTGTGCGTGGTCCCAGTTGACATTTAAGTAGGAGTTAGTTAAAATGAATACTGATTAACTTCTCTTTCAATGTAGGATGAAGATATTGAAGGAGCTGCAACAGTGAGAGGTTACATGGTAGGCTGGGGGGCGGGGCTCTATGTGCACTTTAGCGGGGGTCGTCGGGCGCGGCGATCTTCTCCAAACTGGGCTCCATGCCCCAGATCTCCCTGGCGTACTGGGAGATGGTGCGGTCGCTGGAGAATTTGCCCGACGCGGCGATGTTGCGGATCACCATCTTTGTCCACTCTTTAGGGTTCTGGTCATACACACATGCGGGTCAATTTACAATAATTCATTCATGAATATGTAAATAAAGGCTTTGCTGTTCACTGGAAACGCACATTCGCGTAAGGATGTTAAATTAGTCCCACTCACCTGCAGCAGTAATGTGGACAAGCGCTATAGAAAATAGACGACATTGTCTATCTTTATCTTATGTTGGCTACAAAGTTTGGTGCTCACTTTAGCTTTTTAAACCACAAAGATCGAGCCAGGTCATTTATCGTCGAGATTAAAAAAATAATCATAATGTACGCAGAATCTGCAAAAGTTTAATCATGAATTCGCGCTATATTTGAGATTGTATAATTCTTTTTTTGATTAATTAACCAATTATTTATTTTCAAAAATCTTAAATGCATCTGTAAAAAAAAAAAATTTAAAAAATAATTTATTTCTATTTACAATAATCAAATTAACATTATGTAATTAGATAAATGTAAACATTTTACTGAAACAAATGTATTTTGTCTTTGTTGCTGCATAATTAACACTAATTCTTAATGCAAATGTTTTTTTTAATAGGATGAAAAAAATAATTGTCTTTGTTATATTTATCATGAATGTAGTGATAATTTATTTACCAATTGGAATCGGAACGGGTGGCCCGACAGGCGGGTTTCGCAACTGACCTTGTAGAGGGCGCTCACTCTCTCCTGGCAATTGATGTAATCCTCATAGTCAGCGAACACCTTGAACCTGCGGTACACACAAAAAATAAAATAAAAAAATAAAAAAATACACCTCGGGTGAGATGATCTGCCATATATCGAAAATCTGGGGGGGGGGGGAAAGCGGGGGGTTTGGCCCGGACCTGTCGTGATGCATCAACATGTTGACGAGATCCTTGAAGAGGTCCACCTGGTTTGGGCTGAACAGGCCTGCCGCGATCTGAGATACGGCCTGTTTCAACTCGGGGATGCGATTGTAGTACGCCAACGCGTCGTACCTGGCAAAAGATCGAGTGACGTTCACGTAGGAGGCCCTTCTTTGAGACCAATTTAAGTCAAGTCCACGGATAGCTTGTAACTCATTTGAGCGAATTGCCAGCCAGAGTTGCCATTAGATGGAATACTGTACTACCGAACACCATTATTCTTGCTTCCAATTTAGGACACTCGATAGGTTCTCAATTGGGTTTAAGTCAGGGGATGACTATCATCACAGCACAAATGTCAAGTTTCTGTGATGAGGCCACTCATAATCCGAAGTCAGCATATTATACTATTGTGTCATATTTCTTGAGAAAAAAAATGGAGTCTTCACAAGAATAAAGATGGATTTTGTCTGAATTTTTAAAAAAAAAAATCTTTATCTTCTGACAAAGTCCTCTTTTTCCAAGTCATAATTTTTTCAAGAAAATAATTTGTGATAAGGATAAAGTCGCATTGTGATATTAATGTCAAACTTAAATGAAGGAAGTCAGTCAGTAACCCCTCACCCCGTTTTGTCCAGAGCCTCCACGTCCTTCACCCTCATGCCGAAGATGAAGAGGTTCTCCTCTCCGGCCTCCTCCGCCATCTCCACGTTGGCGCCGTCCATGGTGCCGATGGTTAGGGCGCCGTTCAGCATGAACTTCATGTTGCCCGTGCCCGACGCCTCTGTGCCGGCGGTGGAGATCTGCTCGGACAGATCCGACGCAGGGATGACTGCGGATACGAGAAGGATCACAACGTCAACGCTTCGGCGCAAAGGCCGGGGGGAGGAAAAACAAAATGACCTTTCTCTGCCAGAGTGACTCGATAGTTCTCCAGGAAGATGACCTTCAGACGATCGCCCACCACCGGGTCGTTATTGACGACGTTGCCGATGGATGTGATTAGCTGGATGATCAGCTTGGCTGTGTGGTAACCCGGGGCCGCCTGGACAGTTTTGGGGAAATACTGTGATCAGCACTGGCTGGAATTCACAATTGTTTAATTATGAATGTTTGAATTGCTTCTGCTGTCAAAAAAAATCCCCATCTCAGATTTAAAAAAAAAAAGAAAACACAAAATTAGGGTGGTTTTTTTTTTCCCTTGACACACGAGTATCTGTGTGTCTACTCAAGTACAAAGTTGAAGCGCTTTTGCCACCTGTGGTGATTAATATCTTCACATGCGTCGTGTTTGAAAGCGCCGCGAGTCACCTTTCCTCCGATCATGACGGTCCTCGGGGTCCACGCCTTGTTGGGCTCCTTCCTGATGCCTACATTTTAAAAACAAACAGAGGGCTTCATGTTGTTGTTTTTTCGCCCCTTTCGGTTCTCGTTGAAGGAAGCACCCACGGTTGTAGAGCGTGATGATGTGCAGGCAGTTGAGCAGCTGCCTCTTGTACTCGTGGATCCTCTTCACCTGCACGTCGAACATGGAGCCGGGGTTGATCTTCACGCCGTAGTGCTCCTCCAGATGGGCGGCGAACTTCATCTTGTTCTCCTGCGGTCCAGAGGTTCAATACAAAGAAGGACGTCAATAAGCGTTGCGCCGTTTGCGATCTTACCTGTTTGACTTTGGCAACGTCTCGGATGAAGGCGTCGTCGTCCACGAACTCCAGGAGCCCCTTCAGCTGGTCCAAGTTGCGGATGTAGTCGTCGCCAATTCTCTGCAGATGAGAAGCTGCTGAAAAGATCCCGAAATGCCGGGGGTTTTCCTGCATATGAAATTCCGAGGCACGCACCTTCTTCTCGTTTCTGGTCGCCTCCGCTTCTAAAACCTCCAACATCCTTTTTTTTCTTATTTTACCATTTTATTCAAATATGGTTACAATGTGTTGAAAAGGTGTGTCTTACAAAGTTTGGGAGGTGTATTTTCAAACTACCGAAAGAAAAAAAAAAGTTGTATTTTTTTATTTTTATATACCGTAATTTCTCGTGTATAATGCACATCCCCCCCCCGCCTCAAAAAGAATTGTCAAACGTCAATAGTGCACATTATACATGGGTATAGGGTTAAAGGGGGGGGGCGAAATTCACATTTTATAAATGTATGCCGCCATCTTGTGGTTATGAAAAAGCTGTACACGTTCATTCCAAAATGCCACCGCCACCTAGTGGTTATAAAAAAAAGTGTTTGCCTACACTTTCATTCCAATATGACAGGGAAACGTATGACAGAATTGGCAGAATTTGTGAAATATTGTTTTGTTTTGTTAAATATGACTGAACAGCAACCATCATTCATTTCTTTTGTTTTATTTAATGATAATGCTTTTCTGAAATGCTTGACCGTTTAATTTGAATCCCACTAAAATAAAATGAAATGTGTTTCCCCTGGTCCTTCGTGTTTTCTTGAAAGAATTGTACCCATCTTACAAATTCTGCCTGGGTAATCAAACATATGAGCACAACTGTGTGTTTTCTAATTTATTAAATAAAAGTAGGGCTGTGAATTTTCAAATAAGAGCAAGTAAATTAAAAAAAGGATTACATGTTCAAATAAAGTGCCAAACTTCAGAATAATTCTTTGGAGAAAAAAAAAACGAACAAAATACAGATAGTACTTCGTTTTGATCATATGGGTGGATGCAAAATCATGCATTGTAAAAATGCATTATACATAGGTAGAAGGGTTTTCCAGAATTTTGAGGTCAACTTTGGGGGTGCGTATTATACATGGGTGCGCATTATACACGGGAAATTACAGTGGTCTCGTTATAGCGCAGAAGAGCACATTTGTTTTGGTATCATAACTTGATATTTCATGACTGGTTATGATAATGAGTAAGCTAAGCTCGCCCAGTAAAATTTTCCTGTTCGATTGGAAGATGATTTGTCTTAAATTAAGTAGCGTGTTCCTCATTTGAACCAGGTTTTTGCAGTGTATTTGTGTCTGTTCCTTTGAGGCACAACAAACCTCGGCGATGACGTCAGCCAGTCCCGGGTTGCACATGAGAAGCCAGCGCCTCGGTGTGATGCCGTTGGTTTTGTTCTGAAACTTGTGAGGATCCGTGTCGTAAAAGTCTTTGAAACTAGAAGAGAGTCACGGCAGCGGTGAGCGATCGTGCACGCGAGCCGGAGAGGGCGGAGCGTCTGGCTTACACCGTGTCTTTGATGATTTCGGAGTGGATGCGAGCCACGCCGTTGACGGCGTGCGAGCCCACGATGCACAGGTGAGCCATGTTGATCTTCTTGACGTCGCCCTCCTCGATGAGGGACATGCGGCGTACGCGGTCGCCGTCGTCAGGGTACAGCTTTCCGACGTGCTGGAAAGTCCCACCGCGATCGCGACTTAAAAGCGGCGGGACGATGCGGGAGAAAGGCGGCCAGAACATCAGACGATTACCTCCAGATGCCTCCTGTTGATCTCGTAGATGATCTCCAGGTGACGAGGCAGCAGGTTTTGGAAGAGATCCACGGGCCAGCGCTCCAGGGCCTCGGGTAGCACGGTGTGGTTGGTGTAGGCACAAGTACGCACCACGATGTCCCAGGCCTGGGGGGAAACATCACATATAAGCTTGCTGGCTCACAAGATGAAGTACAATCAAACAGCCCGGCTTTACAAACCTTCTCCCACGGGAGCTTTTCAATGTCCACAAGGATCCTCATCAGCTCGGGGATGGCTAAAGCGGGATGGGTGTCGTTCAGCTGGATGGCTACCTGTCCGACGATCATTCAAAAAAAATTTTTGAAAAAGACCGCGGCAGTTGCCGAACAGTCGTCGTATACGACTCGGGTCCGCTTTGACTGTACGGACCTTGCCGGGCAGCGCGGACAGATCCGAGCGCACAAACTCGGTGGAGCCGAACTTGGACGCTTTGAATCGACGGACGATGTCCTGGAGTGTGGCGGCCACAACGAAGTACTCCTGCTTCAGACGCAGCTCCTTCCCCTCAAAGAACTAAACGGGCCAAAAGAGTTGGCACATTGAGAGGAACAGAGATGAAACGGTACCAACATTTCATTTTCAGATTGAATTTTACAGAGAAATGGACTCACGTTGTCGTTAGGGTAAAGAACCCTGGAGATGTTCTCCGCCAGGTTCCTATCGAGCACCGCTTCGATGTAGCCACCGACGTTAACTGGGTGGGGGGGGGGGAAGCACGGCGATGACAAAACTTCACTCGATTCACTGATTTCAACCCACGTGATGGCTGAGCGACAGCGTGGTACTCACAGTCTTGGAGGTTGAAGTCACACGGCGCCTTGGCGGACCACAGCCTCATGGTGTTGACGATGTTGTTTCGGTAGCCGGGTACTGGAGTGTCATAAGGAAGGGCCAGCACCACCTTGATGAAAAAATAAATACATAAAATAATAAAGCACGCGCGTTCCGATCGGTCAGCTGACGCGGAATTATCGTTGGCGCTCGAGGCTGGCTTGCGGCACTCGCCTGCGTGTCGACCCATTTCACTCCGTCGGCCGCGTGTTCCACCCGTCCGTAGAAGTGGACCGGGCGCATGTACTCGGGCCGGGCCTTCTCCCACGGATTCCCGTAACGGAGCCAGTCGTCGGCTTCCTCCACCTGTCCAAAACACAATTTTGTTGATTTCTTTCAAATGGGCACGATGACGAGATTTACATTTATGACGTCGTGCGTATTCGTAATTACGACTGTATTTACTTATTCCCCAATATTCTGAGGAACCTGTGGAAAACGTCTTCATACCTGCCGGCCGTCGACGATTTTCTGATTGAATATGCCAAACTCGTAGCGGATGCCGTATCCGTAAGCGGCCAGGCCCAGCGAGGCCATGGAGTCCAGGAAACAAGCTGAGGACAAACGGCGGAGGTTCAACAAGAAGTTCTCCGAACACGGGCGGGTAGAGGACCCGGGCGGGAGCTCACCGGCCAGGCGACCCAGACCGCCGTTGCCCAGGCCCGCGTCTTCCTCGATGTCCTGCAGCTCCTCCATGTCGAGGCCCAGCTGCAAAACGGCACGGCGGGGACAAGTGAGAACGTGGTTAGTCAGCCGGCGCACCCCCCACCCCCCACCCCCGTACCCCCCCCCCCCCCGTCGCGGGCCTCACCTGGTACGTGGCCTCGTCGCAAGCGTTCTCCAACGCCAGGTTGACCATGGCATTCTGCAGGGTCCGCCCCATGTAGAACTCCAGGGAGAGGTAGTAGACCCGCTGCATGAGGAGAGGAAATGGCCAAGAGGCTTGAATGTATGATACTTGCAGATTTTGGACTCCACCTCGCTTATTGTGCGCGAATTGCTCCATTTCCTCCGGCGCTTTGCTCGGGTCAAGGGTGAGCAGACGGAAACTAGGCGACGCGGAGGCCGTGCGCCAACGATCTGTTACGTAACCCGTTGCCTTCTTTCCCCCTCTCTGCGGGGTCATCACGATTTATTGACCCCATGTGAAAACAGTTCTATATAAGGATCCGAGGAACGTTCTCGCTCTCTCACTACCCAACAACCCCCCACCCACCCTCCATCACTCCTCCCTCTCCCTCTCCTCCGAGTGGACGTGCCGGACTGCGACACCCGAGCCCCCGGGGCCGCTTTACCTTCGGGTCCGTCTCGTAGTAGTGCTGCTGCGTCCGGATCCAGCGGCCCACCAGGTGGTCGCGGACGGTGTTGGCCAGCGCGAAGTAGTAGTCCCGCTTGGTGGCTACATTGCGGTCCTTCGCCAGCGTGAAATGCAGATGTCGGTTGAAATTGAGCTTGAGGTCGGCGACGTTCTCCACGCCGGCCAGACCCCGAACCGAAATCTGTTTTCTCTTTTCCTGGTCTGTCAAAGGTTTGGACATGGCGACTGACGGCTCCGGGATCGAATTGCGAGTGTGAATGTCACCTGTGACTCGAGTCCCAAGTCGGAAGTTCGGCTCCCCGCAGTATTTATACTGCAGGTCAAGCTAACGGAAGCCAACGAGACTTAGTTCCGGGTTGTGCTGTCAAAACAAAAGCTTGAGCGAATGTCAAAAGAAATCTCTTTCCGGTGAAAGCGGCCCAACGTGTATCTTGAACGTGTGTCCTCGTCTTACGACGAGCAAACGATTACGATATTTCGAGGTTACGAACGCCACAATTGTTTTTCATATATTTATGTTTTTCACAAATATTTAGGACTTCTCTAATACGTAACGTAGACGATAGGAATGTCATGGTCACGCCATATTTAACCTTTTTTAAAATATTTATAGCCTAGAAGTGGTTTTCTGACAAATATTTATTGTAATAACGGCTACTACTGCATCAGTGATCGACTACGATCCGGCGTGATATGTAGTCACGTGGCCCGAACAAGGGATCCTGACTTTCCGCCGTAGTTATTTTTTATACTTACAGCCTACGATGATGACTTGTGTTAGCATAAGTTAGCAATAACACTACATTGTTATATCCAAAATCAGGTTACATCATAGCAATTGAATTCCAAGGACCCCCCGTCGTTGCATTCTGAATAACAGGTTACATAATGTGAGGAAAAAGGAACCCTACATGACAACAAACAAGCTCAAAAGAAGTCGTCACTCAACCCATTGAATCAGTTTATTTCTAATCAAGCAAGTTATTCATTCAAACGAGCGATGTAACAACGGGAATATAATGAAACAAACATTTGAACTGCGAATATTCCATTTGTTTTGCCTTGCAGAAGCAAGACAAAAGCGCACAGCTCCACGTCAGAGCGTAAAGGTGACGCAAAAACACAGACAAAAAAAATAAAATAATTGGTCTGACTCTCAGCATTCAAGCAGTCCAGGCGGGTTTGGAAGGAGACATTATCCCAGCGCCAATTCCCCCCGTTCAAACTCAAATTTCACAACATGGAAACATGCAAACAAAACCAAAACTAAAACACATCACTTCTTATTACAAAAATATTACTCTTAGTTAACTCAATCCCATCATCATCTGGCTTTTTCCACTCCAAATGCAATCAGCTCTTGAAATGGCTCATGCAAATGATAAAATGTAACCTTTGAGGGGTTTTTTTTTCAATTGGCAAAAAAAAAAAAAAAAAAAAAAAAAAAAATTATAACTGCATAGCGCTGCAGAACTGAGGCCTGAGAGCAATGTTTGTTTACAACACACGCACACAAATGGAGCCTTTGCATTGATACAAACGTTAAAAAGAGAAGAACGCTTCCATTTACACATAGTGAACTAACATCGTAACTGTTGTGGACGTGTCTTTACATTATTGAGGAACCATAAAAAACTAGAAATGCGTGCTCGTAGATGACCGCATTGTACCCCACCGGGCATCTGCCGATCATACATAACAGCCAGTTTTGATTGATAATGGCAGGGAGGTATTTATTTGACAGACTTTATACTTAAACTGACATGTTCTCCCACCCCCAAAAAATCCAAAGCATCTCCCCGATTCCGCCCGGTGGCATACAAAAACGCACTGGTTATATTTGTGAGCAGACAGACAATCTGTAGATGACCTCAGTCTCTTGGATGCGATGTGGGCGCTCGTCTTCACATTAGGTTGTTAATTCTGAGGCGGAGGCGGCGGCGGTGCCGGGGGCATGCCGAACGGCGGCATGCCCGGTACCCCCATCCCCATCATGACAAAGTTGGAAGGGTCCATCGGCGGCGGGGGCGGCGGCGGGGCGTACATCATGCTGGCCGAGCCGGGGGGCGGCGGCGGGGGAGGAGGGGGGGCGCCGGGGGGCAGGGGCGGCTGCACTCCCGGCGGAGGCGGTACCATGGAGGGGGCACCCATCGGAGGTGGGGGTTGGGGCGCCGAGACCGCGGGCGGCTGCGGCTGTTGCCATGGAGGGAGAGTCCCTGTGCCAGGGCTGGATGTGGTGGGGGTATCTGCACAAAAACGGGGGAGGAGGCTTAGCATTGAATGAATGAGGGGATTGATTTTATGCTGTTCTTACTTTGTTGCCAGGGCAGCGGTGTGCTTGTTGCCATGCTGCTTGTCGGAGGAGGAGGCGGAGCCTGCTGTTGCCACGGCGGCAGGGGACCAGAAGGGGGCGGCGGCTGACTGTTGGGAGGAGGCGGCGGGGGGGGCATCATGCCCATCGGCGGTGGCATCATGCCTAGAAAGGACAGAACAATAGAAATGGTTGCATTTAGGAGGATGTGAACGCACATTTGAAAGCAGTGTTTCCCAAGCTTGATTGAGCCACGGCACACTTTCTACACTTGAAATATCTCACTTCACACCACGAACTAAAACGTCACAAAAAGTAGAGAACTGAAATCATGATTTAGTGCGTGTGTCGCCATAACTTATTCTGTTGCAGACACTTATTCTGTCGGATGTTATGTTCCTTCCGCCATCGAGTGGAAGTGCATTTAATTGTTCCGACTATCACTATTTGTCGCTGGCATGCACAAATAAACATTATTTGTGGAACCCCACCGAATATTTGCAGTTCACTACTTAAAAGGTCACCCATTTGCGAGTGCTCACCCATTGGGTGCCCGTGAGGTCCCGGGCCCTGCCCCATTGGAGGAGGGGGAGGCTGCATCCACGGGGGAGGCATGCCGTTGGGGTTGGGGGGCATCGGCGGGCCTCCCATGCTGGGCATGGGGGGAGGGAAGTTGTGAGGGCCTCCTCCGTGCATGCCGTGGAAGTTCCTGTTGTCGTTCGAAGCGGAACCCATCCAGGGAGGTCGGTTCTGTCAGGGGACAAACGCAATGGGTCACAAATCGCAACAGGAGCATCTCCGTCTACTTAGTTCATCGATTTAAATCGAAGAACCAGACCGGCGGTCCCTGGCTGTTGCTGGGCAGAGGGGTGCGGGGGGGTCCTCCCTGGGGGCCGGCGTGTCCCCCGCCGGACGCCGGCAACGGGGCCTCCCCCAGCTCAGCCATGAGCGACAGGTACTCCTTGTCCATGCGAGCCTTGTCCTGCGCCGACTGAGGGGGCTCGCCTCCCGTCGCTCTTTGGGCGGCGAAGGTACTATGCAATTCAAACAGACAATTAGTTTGGACGTCAGGCAGCGGTTGACTAAAATCGGAAGGGCTTGAGTAATACCTGGTGTACTTGCAGTCAGAGGAGATGTGGCCCGCTCCACCACACTTTGTACACAGGGTGGTGTTGGTGATGCTCCGGGGCTCGGTGTTCTGCCAAGGACGCAGAATCCTACGGGGACGAGGGGTTTAAATCGTTTCAATTTACCAGAGTACAGCCGACATCTGGAAATTGCACCCAAGGATGAAACAGACGTGCAAGTCCAGAACTCTCTTCCTGATATCTTTTTCTTGTGACTTTCCCATGATGTTACGCAAAGAAACAGTGTGTTATAGGTGTCCCTGCGTCAATTACAGCCATCGGCATCCGCAGCTTTTTTTTTCAAACTAAATCTGCAATCTATTTATATATAATGGTAAGGTTGTAAAATGGTTTCGGAATCAAAGTGTCCTGGGATCATTATGTTGCATTTATGGTTTAAACTATTAATATAGGCAATCATGAACTTTTTGGGGTGGAGGGGGCGTCCATTATTTACAAAGCTTTCCTATTCGCGTCGGTGCTTAGCAAGGGTTTACTGCAAACATTGCTTTGAACAAAAACCTACAACCGACCTGTTGTCATCTTCCCTCAGCGTTCCGTTGAGCCGGGCGAGCTCTCTCAGCTGCATCTTGCGCAGGTCGTTCTGGTCCTCAGGCGTCTCGATGCCTTGCTTCAGGATATTGCGGATCTGAGGGCACATCATTTATACAACATGCACTCGAAGCCAAAAAGGAAAATGCGGGGGGGCATGCCGAAGCAAACACCTGCTCCACGGCTTTCTTGACGTTCTCCATCGTGTTCGCCGTGACCAGAGCGTGCAGAGGCTCGTCTTCGCCGGGTAGCATCTGTCCGTCCTTCCTGCCCACCTTGCCCTCCTTCACCGAGCCTTTGCCGCGGATCATGATTTTGGCACAGCATTCTTTCTCGATGTTCTTCAATGTGTTACCGCTGGGGGGAAAAGAGGGAAGAAGAAAAAAAAGCGCTCACAAATGAGAACGTACAGAGGGGACGAAGGCTTAACTCTTGAATTTCCGACTCACCGCGGTCCAATAAGCAGACCGACAAAGTTGATCTCGGGGTATTCGTCTTGAGGAATCATCACTTTGTCGTTAACTCTGGTGGCTGGAGGTCTGCACAGCGACAAATGGAAGACAAAACACTTACTGCTGACTCAGTGAGACAAAAATGTGTCTTCAATTGCATTGAGGTGACCAGAAACTAGGGGTGGGCAACATATGACCCACAAACGACCCACTCTTTTCGTTAAATGTTTGCCCCCCCCCCCCGAACAACTGAATCCACACTGCATTTGGACACATACTTATAATCGGCTGGTGGTTTGAAGTCGGGGTTGAGTCCGACCATTTCGGTGATGAGAGAGTGGCGCTCCTCCTCGATCTTCTTGCGCGTGCGATACTCGCGGGTGTTCAGCCTCTTGCCCTCGCTGTTGTAGATGGGCTCCGGCGAGGGAGACCTGGAGGCAGACGGGAGACAACAAGGAAATAGTCAGCAGCTTTTTTTTTTTACCACCCCATATTTGCAATATGTAGTGACAAAATCTCCCTACGGCTAACCTCAGCAAATATCCATTGTTTTTTTTTTTTTTTTATTATTCTAACTGTCAAGGTGAGATACTGTCATGGCACAAAAAGTCGAACGACTGAATAACAATTGCTTATTCTTTGTGACTTGTTGCCAGTGCGACAGAAAGTGATTCAGGAATGCGGCACTGACACGTCACACACTGTTCAATAGAACTCTGTGAGTAACCAGAGCTAAGTGTTGTTCCAATACTCTGAAGGGGTGCCAAAAGCAAACAAATGCATGGCCAGTTACACCTGCATACAGGATTATTGGCCTAAAAGAGAGAAAAGCTGGGAGGAAAAAAGAAATCCTAAGCAGAGGCGCTGCGAGGTGCTTGGTGTTGACGTGGCGGAAGAGGTCCGTACCTCCCCTTGGATGCTGAAAACCTGCGTTGCTGCGTTAGGGAGGCTCTGTGCTTGAAAAAGGGTTAGGTGGACGTGGGGTAATTTGGGTTAGAGGAAAGGAATTAGGATTAGATATCCACCTTTTCCTACGCTCTCCCAGCGGAGAGACACATTTGTTAAGCATGTGACGTGAAGCACATGGGAGGGAGACAAATAAAAAAATTAAAATAACTCCAGCGGCGACAATGTGAAGCACCTCCGCTTTGGTTGTCCCAAATGATTAGGGAACGATGCATAAGAGAGTTTCAGCTGCAAAACTCAACCTTTGGGTTGCTGTGAAAACGTCTGTTTATATGTTTACAAACTCTACAGCATGTACAGTCGACAGGGATGCTAAAGCGGGGTACACACATACTGACAACCGCACCTAATTTGAGAATTTCCAATTCCCCGCAATCGACGTCAGCAAAGCCCGATTGTCGGATGTCCCTGAAAGATTATCCTGTGGTGTGGGATTTGTTAAGAGTTGATTTTTTTCTTTCCCAATCTATTTGGAAAATGGCAGCATTACAAAAAAAAAAATCAAACTCTTCCATTGTGAATTTGTCTTATTTCTCGTGAAAACTTTTTAAATTGTACATTTAAAAAAAAAAAAGGTCCTTATAAATGATTACTCTATCAAAACAGTTGCCAATTAACTTGATAATCTATTAGTTGTCGCTAAATCATTGCAGCGCTCTTTTAAGTGTTCAACTTGTTCAATGTTTTCGTTTTCACTAATCCTTGTGTGTGGCCAACACAGAGGAAAACCACGATTGTCGATTGTGTTGGTCATACGCCGCACACAAAAAGAGCCGTAAAAGTCAGGCACGTGCATACTAACGATCAGGCCCAATTTCAGCACCCCCAACGCCAACCCATTGCGATCAGTCAGCAAAGGCCCGATTGTCTGATGTCTCAAAAATATTATCTTGTGGTGTGCGGGGAATCACGATGTGGCGATTCCCCAATCGGGGCCGACACTCATACAGGGCAATCGTGTTTTATATTTACGGTAACAAATGCGTGCGGCCAACACAGATGTCGACCGAGCCACGGATTCCGTGATCGCGGTGTGAAACAAAATTACAGCAAGTCAGGAAGCGCCTTTAAGCTCGAGCTGTTGCAGTACTTGACATTTTTTTTTTTTTTTTTTTTTAAATAAAACGAAAAAATAAGAATCTGTATGTGTGCACCCGGCCAAACTTTAACTTGACACACTTATGAGAGCAAGCCACTTCTTGAGGAACATTTATTTTGCGAAAACTGAACTTTCCTGCCAAACTCGGCAAAGATGCCGAGTGATGTTCTTGAGCATTGCTGTCCACTAAGAGCGGCTCAAAGAGCCGGACATGTGTATCTCTCTGGTTACTTTATTGTGATTATTTATTTATTTTATTTTTTTAAGAACAAGTTCCTCTGAAGTATTAAGGCTTTAAAATTTTCAAACCTGTTTGAAAAAAACAAAAAAAAAACAAAAAACATTATTCAGAATGTAAGAATTTGCTATAAAAGTCACCAAAACACTACGGCCCACAAACAAGAAACCTTGAGGAATATAATCCGAAAAGAATTCTGTCACTAATTGGACAAAACAGGATTCAAGAAGAGAGCAAATATTTAAGAATTTCTTGCAGACCTTGTTTGATACATAGTATTGTTTTGTTGTTATGCAGAGACCAATGTCACACAGGCGACTACTGGAAAACAAGATTTGCCTTCAAGTGACTGTTACTTCAATTTAGCGCCTCCAATTGTCTAAACATACAAATATCGGGACTCTCTGTGAGCCATGATAAATTACTGTCAACTCAGTCAATTCTCTAAGACTAGGATTTTAAAAACTACAACTTTTACATTTTTTTTTTTAAAAATTAAAAACTACAACGCTCATCTAGCACATCTGAGACTTGTTCTAACCATAATAAAACATGTACTGAAAACAAGCATTTTTCTTCCAAAAACAAAACAAAAAAATAAGTCAATAAGGTAGAGAAAGTGTTACTGTTCATGGGTTTAATCTTTTTCCGACCTGTCCTCAGGGTTAACAGGGATTCCCAGGTCTCCTGTACGCAGTTTACGTGTCAGGTCTTCGATCTGCAGTTGGACTGGAAGAATTCAGGTTAGGAAAGAAAAACAAGGATGGGGAGAAATGTGGTTATCACAACACCATCAAAAAGAGACAACGCTCCGGCACAGTGGAGCACAGTCTCGCTCATTTATGAGGCAAAAAACAAACAAAAACAAAAAACAGAGAAGCAACAGGAATTTCAAATGCATGTCAGACAACACTTAAATCAGCATTTAAGCCATTACTTTCTACCCATTATTAACATTAGCAGGCTTTTAAGCTCAACTTGCACGATGACATGACAGGTAAAACATTTCACAATTGATCACCACAAGAATGATTCATTTGAAACCTTTTATCATATTTCAACATTCACATTTCTGTCGGAATGGGACCGAATAATAATGAAACAACAGCAAACGGTTAAACCAACTGTGTGGCTGCGTTCGGAATCCTTCACTTCTGGAACGTTCGCACATCCAGTCAAGTGAAAAATACGTTTTCGACGGCGACTAAGGTCATTGCCGTCGCATAATGACGACGCACCGAATCAATGTCAGCTGGAGGACCTTTTGTAAAAAATGCTCAACAGATAAATCCATGATAATAAGCTTGTTTGAACACAAGAGTAGTTTAATTAATTAATACAAACCACTTTGTGCATCCGTGTTGTGATATGTTGGTTATGTGATATGCTTTTCCGCTGATTTTTTTTATTCCCCCCCCCCCAATATTGCATTGTGGGATACAACGAACGGGGGAGAACTTATAGATACGATGCACTACATTCGAACAGCAAGACAAAATGGCGAACTCACCATATAAGGCACTATATGGTGGATCCCGAACGTGATTCCGAACACAGCCTGTGTGACGTTCACAGAGGAACTTTTTGGACAATTCTGTAGGTTTATGTTTTTTTTTAACCAAGACTACATTCAATTTGACGATATAAAGAATACAAATAGCATTTGCACTCAACTGTTGCTGCCTGGTGCTCATGATTACTGTAAATTTTATTTCGTCCATTTTTTGGCGGTAATAACTCCGTCTTGACTAACATTTCCATTAGTAGAGGTGCACCGATTGCAATTGGCTCGAGCGCATTGCTTGGCATTCATCCCCATATTTCCTTCTGTGGGGTTTTTATTATGTTATTGTATGATAGCGGCGGTAAATTTAGATGAGAGAGCAGGGCAAAGCTGCCCAATTTCTGTCACAGGCTCATTAAATCGGTGCATCCCTATTAAAAAAAATAATAAATGAATAAAATAATGATAATTTGCAGATTCACTTGTCACATTGATTCGATGAAGGCATCCCCCATATACAGGGTAGCCCAAAAGTCACCCTACGCTTCCTTTTCTATTTCCTTTCAGGCAATTCGGACAGACGCGAGGCCGTCTGCATTTGGCAGCGTCGGCTTTAAGGGAATGCTGACAAAAGCAGCAGAGCTTAAACTGTCGAACGCTGGCGGCTTTCACGTCTGTCCAAATGATACCTGAAACAAAATGAAAATTAGGAACTTGGAAGCGTATGCACAGCGACCTGTGGGGCGCCCCTGTATTGTATTAGTGAATGGGCAAAAGAAGAGTGACAACGCAAGAGTGGGCAAAAGAAAAAAAACGATGTTCACATACCAGCTACTAACCACCATTACCAATGACTGAACATCGATGTCAATGTCAGTTATTGAGAAAAATGTGTGTGCTTCAGAACACCCTGTTGAGGGCCCGTGAAGGCAGTCTGTGGGTGCTACACTGCTGCTGAAAGGCTCTTGTGACCAAAACGATTGGTGAAGATGAGTTTTGCCCCAGAGTTTCGGCGCTCATGATTAAGTCGTTTGCTTTACGATTTCAAAAATCGCTCGATTGGTTTGCCATTGAAGCAGCATTGCTCACACTCAAACAAAAAAAGAAAACAAATACACAAAGCAGAACTTTAGCATGTTAAGAAGGACATTATGAGCTTCCATGCACAGGAACAATTTTGATGTGTTGTTGGGGTGGGGGGGGGGTTGAGGCAAGACAGTGAACTGTGACCTGCAGTTTATGGACAGATATCAGCAAGCGGTGACGTTTAATCATTCGGCAGACACTGCGGCTTGTTGATGGGTGCCCAATGGTATGCAAACCCGTACAGCGTCAGAACAACTTCCACAGCACTTTTAACACCACTCAGAAAATGAGTTAACAATTAACTTCAATTGATTTAGTAAGAACTGAAGCAAAAAAATAAGAATAATAAATAATAAAACTCATCTTTATGCATCTGGTAGATTAGAAAAAAATAATGTCAACGTAACCTTTATTAAAACAAGTGTTAGGGAATCAAGACCGTACATTACGCTGACATGTGACATGAGATAATAGTGAAATATTGGTTTCAAATTACCTATATAGGCTCTCTCTTGGTCACGGGTCAGACCAGGGGGGATGACAGTGGGCATACCCGGTATGACAGTCTTCTGGTCTGGCGTCTCACTACTCCAACGACTCTTCTTCCTTTGTTTCTTTTGGCTGAAATCTACAAAGAGAAACACAGCGATGTCTGCTGTTGCATTTCTTTCTTTTTTCTTTTTTTAAAGTGTTTTATAGTTCAACTGTGCAGCTGTAAATAAAATTCTGTGCAGTGGTCAAAAAGATATTTACCTCACAAAGAAGGCAGTAATATATTAGAAAGTCTGGGGGGGTTCTACGAAAATAGGAACGTAAATAAATTTGAGGATTTGTTCTTCATTATTCTCTTTCTGTACGGCTTTTCCCCTCACAAAGTCTGACTTTGAGCGAGAGGCAGGTCGCCATCCAAATCAAAAGAATGACATTGCAATGAACCTGACAACAGACGTCAACCACGAGGCAATTTCACTTTAAAAATAAAAATATTTTTTTTCCCAAGGTTATTTTCCTTACACTCTCTTTTGTTGTTTAAATACAATGATATTTGTCCCTGTTAAAAAAATAAATAAATAAAAAGGTGGCGGGCTGAAACGGCTTTGTGGAATTTCAATTCATTTCAACGGGGAACCGTGTGACTTTTTAATTCTGCTTTCAAATATTTGCTTTTCAGGAATACAAAAGTGGCGCACTTTCACTCATTCGGATTACGTTTGTGTCCATCAAAACGTTCGCTTTAATGCTCCCAGTTACAAATGTTCCTGCTTGTATTTTTATTTTATTATTAGGATTGTTTGTGTTCGTTTAATCGGCACCATTGTGCAAGCCACGCTCGCCTGGCTAGCTCGCGTTCGTTAGCTTTTAGCAAGAAACGACGCTTACCTTGTCCAGCCGGCTGTTGGTGTTGCTGGGGAGGCTGTGGCGAAAACCCGCTCGGCACGTTGAACTGGTGCGTCTGTGCGAAAGCCGGGGAGGGCATCGGGGGTTGGAACGCTTGTAACGGCGGAAAGGGCGCAGGAGGCCCCGGGTTGGGCATCATGCCGTTACCGTTGCCGGCGCCGGGCCCTGCTTCGAAACCTCGTTTAGCGCCGATGCTGGGGTGCAACTTTCCTAAAGGAGTCGCGTTTGCGCCCGTAGCCATTTTGGCCTGCCCCCCGTCGACTCGATGTGATAAAAAAACGGTCGTTAATCGAGGCCCGGAATGTGTTGAAAACGAGCTGAACGGCTCGAGCTTTTCAGTCGAGCAATCAAAATGGCGACTGTCACAAAACCCACAAAAGACTGTCGCTCGCGTGAGGGAGGCCACGCGGCAGTCAGTCGCTCTCCTATTGGTCCAAAAAGCATTGCCCTCATAGATATAAAGAAGGCTCATGGACGTGCGTGCTTGGCGGCCATGTTTACAGGGGCTTCGTTTTCTTCAAAGGCAATAGGCATTTAAATGAAGACGTAACTTGCTTATTTCTCATCCAATTTTCACGATGCTTACTTTTTTTTGTCAATTCCACAGCGTGTGGTAGCGAGACAGCACATTTTCACTCCCCTTGTGATTGTACAGCGTTGTGAGCAACCGAATGCGGTACAATGTGCCGGTGGGAATGCGATGATAACTTTGCCCTTACTAGCTTAGCCAACTCGAAAGGGGCGTGTCGGAAATGCCTTTTTTTAATATATATTTTTATTTTTATCGAAATAAAACTCAAGCAAACATAAATACTGTAATGTTTGCTTGAGTGTTATTTTTATATTTTAAAAAACATATTAGCGCTGATATTGATACTAATTGTTCATTTTGCTCAATTTGTCTTGAAATTGTCCTTTGTGGCATTATGAGCGCACGACGAAACTAAGCATTGTTAGTCGTTCTTCACAGAGGATAAAGAATATAATGCGTTTTGGTGTTCAGATAGCCGTTGTTTTAAGGGTAACAACAATGTTGAATAGATGCTAAGTGTTAGCCCGTGTGCCTATGTAGTTTCCCATTGTATGTTAGCATTCATGTCGTGGCGGCTATGGTGTTGCTTCGAATACACGATGTGTAATTCTTTTTGTTTGACAATAACCATCAGGTGAGTGGCAATAAACAGCTTGAAGAGTGTGTTTTTTGTTTTTGTTTTTTTAAGAATATTTAGTCATGTAAACAGCCAAACTGAGTTGCGTCACGTCACCATACAGCGCTCGTATCTGACGTTTGTGCTCGCAGGTCAAAAGGAAAAAACTGATGGCCCCTACTTCGGCAAAAAAATTTTTTTAAATGAAAATGAAAAAAACATATTTCAAATGTAGGGAGTAAAAGTAAAAAGTTGTCAGAAAAATAAATACTCAAGTAAAATACAGATACCTGAACGTAGTACTCAGTAGTTTTCCACCACTAACCTCCAAGACAGAATTGTCATTTTTGCACATTGTCATTGTAGGTTGGTCTTTGTCGCATTTTGATTTGAATTGAAGCCATTTTGGAATAAGGCTGTAATATAGCAAAATGGGGGGAAAGTGAAGCACTTTGAGTTCTTCCCAGATGTAACGTAGTCCCACAACAACAACAAGGGAGCAACCCCATCTATCCATTTTCTTCTTTTGCTCCACTTCCTTCTTCTCTTTCTTCTTCTTTCCCTGTGCAGAAAACAACAAGCAAACTGGAGGTACTGTCAACCCCGTTACATCGCACTTCATCGTTCGCGGATTTTAAAGCGATCATATTTTATGTTTAAAAGTGTGTAGGAGTGGTACAACTCGAACAAAATGTTTTAAATTGCCCAGAAACAAAGGTTCACTGTACTTCCATGCGCTGATGCTAGCTACATGCTAACTCATTGGCGCTCACCTTGCAAGTGCTTGAGCAGAACGGTCATCAGAACGCCGCCGCTGACAATTCCCGCCAAGACAAAAAGGCTGTCCCGACCGCGACTCCGCCACTCTGACGCCGTCACACCTGCCGCACAAGAGGCGCAAGTTCGCTCAAAACAGGAAGTCGTCGGCCAATATGGCCGACGGGGAGCCTTACACTCGACGCGGATGCTGTCGGAGACGTTCTCCGGATCGCGGCTTGAGGTACAGGTGAAACGTGTGCCGTCGCCCAGCGCGACGAGTTTGAGGAGAACCCCGGCCCCGCCGTCGGGGTCGGGCATGTCGTAGGCGGTCCGAAGCGGGGGTTCGAGCTTCCAGGAGAGGTTGACGGCCAAATCCGGGGACGAACAGCGGAGTCCCACCCAGCAGCCGCCGTCCGACTGCACAGAGAAGAGCGTCTGTACGCTTGGTTTCTGGAGGGGTCCTGAGGGGGCACATCATACAGACATGAACATTTTTGCTCTCCAGACACTGCGGCTACTGGTTTCCCAGAGTTACTCGCCACTCAGCACTTTCGCTCACAACAATTTTGATGTTGGATAATTATGTTTAATATGATTAGAGCTAGAGTAAATAACTTGATTTACAATCCTTTTAAATGAATTTGACTCCTGTGAACCCCCAAAAGAAGACGACAATAATGTTTAACGCGACAAGAGCGAACACAAAATCTGACTTTTGAGTCTGAACCACCACACAGACTTTGGCCAGTTGCTTTTAAAATAGAAAATTGCCTTCTTGGCTGGATCACCCTTGAAAAAGAAGCCTTGGTCTCAATGGGTTTTATCTGGTTAAATCAAGGTTTTGATGGATTAATAGAGCCACACAACGCAACGTTTGGTCGCATAGCTCCACAAAGCTTTTCATTTGGTAACATAGCATCACAGTTGGTCTCATAGGGCCGCATAGCTTCACTTCGCATCGCAAAGCACCTGGTGACGTACTTTTAACCACCAGCGTCAGCACTCTCTCCACGCTGCGCTTCTCCGTGTCCACCAGCTCCACGCTGTAGTCCCCGGCGTCCTCTCGGCTCACGTTGCGGATCGTCAAGTCGCCTGGTGACAATCACGGACGCGGTCAGAGACGCCGCGTTAGCGGCCCTTTCGTTGGCGCCGGCGCTCACCCGACGAAGCGTTGAGAGCGAGTCGTCCCCTGAACAGGAAGAAGCGCTCCGTGTTTATCTTCCCGCCGTGAAACGTGGCGATCCAAGTCTCGTTGAAGAACACCGACCACTTGATGGACGCCAGCTTCCGGGTAGGGTCGCCACCGGACGGCAAAGTGACCGCCTCTCCCTGGTAGGCCACCTGCTGGACACGAACCACTACGACCATATTTGGTCACGCAGCGCATGTGGTCACATGGCACGACATAGCGCCGCATAGCGTAAAAGATGGTCCACTCACCGCCAGCTGCAGCTTCTACGAAGGCTCCAAGCAAAACCAACATGGCGGCCCAGGCGAGCGCTGTTGGAATGATGACATCATATGTTAGCCCCCATAAAAGCTCCAAAATTATACAAATAAAACGGTTTAAAAGTCAATTATAGTTTATGTGTTAAGAAGTGTAACTATGGGGCTGACTGCTTCATATTTGGAAAAATATGTCACGTTTGAGGCTACACAATCACAAGCGTCAGCTTTACATGGAGGGAGTGATATGAACAAAAATCGGAGCTTTTACGCCAAATGTTCAAATGTAGCTCAAATTGTAATCACGGAAATTTCCGAAAACAACTGCACTTTAACTACACGTTTTCTGCCAGTAATGTCACGGATTACGACGACACCAATGACGTAATCTCAGTCGTTACTCGCCAACGCCGACCGTCACATGGGACCACACGGCATCACCTCGCCTCCCATCGTTCCTACCTCCAATAACGACCACTCGGCGCATCATGGCGGAGACCAGCTGTGGTGTTAGCGGCCCGGAGGTTGACTCGTCCTTTTTGTTTCGCGACCATGTGCTTCACCGCCCTTTTCGTTTCCTGTTTTTGAACCTCGTGACAATCAATCATCTCTTCAGGAAGTGACACTTACTTTAGTCGATATATTTTGTTTTGTTTTTGGGCGGGGGCTACCAATCCATCCATTTTTTAAAATGATTTAATTAGTAAAACATGTTTAAATGTAGGGCGGCACGGTGGTCGACTGGTTAGAGCTTCAGCCTCACAGTTCTAAGAACCCGGGTTCAATCCCCGGCCCCGCCTGTGTGGAGTTTGCGTATTCTCCCCGCGCCTGTGTGGGTTTTCTCCGGGCACTCAGGTTTCCTCGCAAATCTTAAGAACATGCATTAATTGGAGACTCTAAATTGTCCGTAGGCATGACTGTGAGTGCAAATGGTTGTTTGTTTCTATGTGCCCTTCGATTGGCTGGCAACCAGTTCAGGGTGTACCCCGCCTCCTGCCCGATGACAGCTGGGATAGGCTCCAGCGCGCCCGCAACCCTAGTGAGGAGAAGCGGCTCAGAAAATGGAAGGATGGATGGTTAAATGTATATGTCATATTATTTTATTAAAATGAATCAATTAACCCTTTAACTCAGTATATAATAAGATGAATGAATTAACATCACGGTAACTTCAAAATCTTCTTGTACTAGTAAGACTGTCGTTCTACCAGTGGCGTTTGAGGATTTATTCGATATCCAGTAATATGCTCTTTGGCGCGAGGAAGAGTTTGACATAAGGACAAGTACATTACTGGTGAGGTAAAACATTAGTGAGTTAGTGAGGTAATAGTGGGGCAAAAGTGTGGCCAAGTTAAAATCTGTGCGATAGAAGTACTATGACTCGACGAGTCTGAATTTTGAGCTTGTACTTTGAAAATTTGAAACATTTGGGAATGGGATTGAGCTGAAAAGTGATCTGAATTGGTCAAGAAATGTTCAAGCAGGAGGAAATGATGGCAAATCTGTTCAATGTGAGAATCGTCAGTGGCCCATTCATTCTCAATGGGAGCTTGTGAATTTTTTTTTTTTGGGGGGGGGGGGGGCTTGCCAAGGAAACAGGGAATATAAACAACTAAATATTTTAATACCTCATTTGTGGTTAAAAAAAAGTTTTGTTCAAAAACGTAAATCGTGTGCGTGTGTGTATGTGTGTGTGTGCTTGTGGCAGCAGCTCAGAGTCCTTGTAAAATAATGAAAAAGCGGTTTGTGATTCACAAATTTATATTTATGGATGTAAAACTTTGCGAATATAATTACAAGAATTATCACATGGACTTTTTTCATTGTCATATTTATTATTTGAATAACATGCTCATAAAATTGCATCAAGTTTATCACAGATAAATGACATCCTTCCATAGTTTCAATGCTGTACTGAGAAGCTCAGAGAGGAGCTTAGTGTCCAGTACAGATACTGCCCTCAGGTGGCCAAGGTCCACACGGAATGTGCATCACAATTGAATGAGAAAGTGTGACAAAAAAAAAAAAAATTCATTCTATTGAATTATGTTATTACTGTATGTTTTTATGAAGTATAATTTTCTCATTAAAGAACACATTCAATTTTTTTTGGGTGGCTGGAACAGGTTAATGGCATTTCCATTCATATCAATGGGGAAAGAATAAAAAAATACACAATATATATATTTTTTTTGTATGTATTATGGGTGCTAAGTGATGCTACGTGGCTTTATGTGATCAAATCCCTTTGTGATGCTTGGTGCTGTGATGTGCCCAAATGTGAAGAAAGCTTCACTGTAGAATATTCAAATTCAAATCTTTTATTTTTATTTTTTTTAATTGTGTATTTGAGGTACCGCTCTGCCAGCCTCCATAAGATGTCGCTCTAGGCGGCGTGGTCTTGCAGGGCCATGCGGTCCAGCCGGATCTTGTCGTATAGCATCGGCGAGCACGGGTCCGCAGCGTGCGCACTCCCGCGCTCTTGCGCCACCTCGCAAATGTCTGCGTAGACCGTCGTGTCCTCCGATTTCCAGCCTATGCGATTGCAAACGGGAAGTGGGTAAAACGAGACAAGGAAAGAAAAAAAAAATCTCACAGAACTCTCACGTACACAATAAATAACCACAGTTCCATTTTTCACCTCAAACCTCCCACACACCAAAAAAAGACAAAAAAAACACTCACCAACTCACCCAAACAAGAACAATTCTCAAAGAATAAGAAAGTACTCCTACACCAAAACAAACCCCAAACAACTCTAACACACCCAAAAACCTCTGACACACACCCAAAAAAAAAACAACCTCACACAGACAATCTTGGGAGACATTTTGTGGCTTGTAAGGCCTTTTTCGTGAGAGTCAAAACTTCAGATCAAAAATTGCGCGGCCCTCGAGGCTTCTTTAAACTCGCGCGGACGGCAACCGCGCTGACGTCACTGCGGCTATCCCGCACGTAGTTTGCCTTTATACTCGAGCGCAACCCATGCGCGCTGTTTTGAAAGTGTGCTGCCGCTCTCCTCCAAGGCGGCGGTGTCCCTGCCACGGTGGAGTTTCCGCTGCGTTTTTTTGCCCATTTTTAACGTTCCTTTCTATAACAAGGGACAAAGCAATAACAATGGCGACCGTGGAACAGAGTCTGCTCGAACAAACCTAGATGACAAGATGATACGTTTAATTATGTTGCAAAATCGATCGAGAAGGCGGCGGCGTAGGTGCTATGTGGAACCGGGAGGAACGCTGATTACATCATCACAGCATGTGACACAAACGGACCAATCACCAGAGATGATCGCCGCGGCATTCTACGCGCAGCAACAATTTTTGCCGCGTGAGCGTCAAGCTACGCAGAGGGGCCGCGCGGGGCAATTGGTCGGTCACGTGATGCAATGCGGGTGTCGTCGGCCGCGCGAGTATGAAAGTTTTTCCGTGTGAGATTTTTTTCATCTGAGAGGTGAAATGTTATGTTTGGCCTGAGGTGACTCACGTGTTTGCCGGCACCTGCGGCGATAGGCGGCTGCGGCGACGGCGGCCGCCGTGATGAGCAGACAAAGAGCTGCCGCCGCCACGCCGACGGCGACTCCAAAGCTCGGTGCCTCTAAAACGATGACGTAATCACTGTGAATGGCAGTTCAAGTGTGGGGGGGGCGGGGGGAAATGAGGAGCGGCTCGGTCACCTGTCGCCGACGCGCTGAAGGAAGTGTTGTTGGCGCACGGCACGGAGGCGGAGGCGGACTTGGCGCTCACGGCGTTGAAGACGGTGCACGTGATCTCAGTGGCGGCATCCTGTGGTGGCACGCTGATCCAGAACGACGCGCCGCTCAGGCTTCTGTTCCCCACGCGCCACTTGTACTCCACCGGCCCCCCGCCAGCGGGGGCACTGCAGCGCAGCATAACGCTGCACGAGTGGTTGCCGGCGCACCACGTGGAGTTGACGGTCACCGTGGGTTTCGCCATTATGGGCTCTACAGGGAAAGAGCGAGCGTTAGCAAGGGTTTGCACTTATCTTGCGTGTAACGTAACGACTCGTGCGTAATTTAGTAATTCAAGTTTATTTGTAAAGCCCTTATTCATAAGAGATGCTGAAAGGGCTTCCCAATATTCTTTTTATAGGACATAAAACTGTCTACCGTTTGAATTCCTTGTTCCGGAAGAGGCCAAATCGGGACAAAAACAGCCCGATTGTCTTGATGTGTGAACCGGCCCCTAATTAGTCATCCATGCACCTTACTTATTTCCTTGTGACCACCAGGGCTGCACCCCCTTTTCCGTTGGGCATTACCGTGAACTCGCAGGGTGATACACACGGTCTCTCGCTGGCTGTCGTTGACCGCCGACACGAAGCTGAAGACGCCAGAGTCCTCTCGAGTCACGGCACTCAGCGTCAGACTGAAGTTACGGCGGTTGAGCTGCAGTCTTCCGGTGAAGCGGCCCGCCTCCGCGTCGCCATCCTCGTCGTCCGCGGACGCCACTTTCCTGCCTTGGTAGTTCCAGCGGGCGAAGGTGATGTCGTCGCCGGGTAAACGCGATGGGAGCTCCACCGTGTCACCGGCTCGTCGATGGAAGAGACGTTGGCATCCGGGCGCTTCTGTAAAGAGAAACAACAAGAACGCTGTCAAAGTAAACCGACCGCCAGTCACTGGTTTTGCCGCAATTCACAATTTGAAACGTAAGAGCCTCTTAAAATATCCACACTCTCCTTATTCTTGCTCCTTTTCTCTTCATTGTGGCCATTCGGTTCGTCCGTGACAACCGCACCATGTTTTTGTGGTTCAATAAAACAATCACACGTATCAGTATCGAGTATGTGGAGCCTAAAAACCCAATACAGGGTCAGAGTTTTTCCGTTGCAGCGCGTCTGTAGCTTTGCGGTGCTCTTGTTTTGCAGCGAAGTGGCCAACTGTCATTTTTCTTCGTGATGGTCCACTTCAGTCGCATTCGGCCTTGTCGCTTGGGGTGCGGCGGGTCTGAGTTGCGCTCGCAGGATACGTATGGTGCGTGCGCGACTGAGGCGACTAAGTTGCACTCAGAAGATTCCTAAAGCACGACCGTGTTTCTAATGACTCTTGCAAAGAGGAACAACAACAACGCTCTGGAAGCAAAGAGGAAGTGCGACCTCATGGACGAGCTGACTTCAGCGAACAAGGATGAGGACGCCGCACCATTTTTTTTTTTTTTTTTTTTAATGCACCGTGACTGTAAACCAGCGCAAACAATCCACTGCCAAAATGGTGTCATCATAAACGTACCGTGGAGGCTCGCCAGCAGGAGCCACGCGCCGCCGTAGCACAGGAAGTACCGCAGGCCACCGGCAACCATCCCAGCTTTTCCTCTTCAGTTGGCTCTGCAGCCTCGGGGGACGATGCGCCAGTGAAGACCCAAAGGGGGCGGAGGCTCACTATTTTGCCACATCAGGGGGCCGGCACCGAGTGAAACCTCGGCAAAGACCGTCACTTTCGCACGGACGCAAACTGCTCAACAGCCACATAGACAACTTGACTGCTCGCTATTCAAACAGATACACAACATAAGACGAGCGAAGTTGAACTCCAAAATGGAAATTTAGACTTTAATCTGTTGAGGACATGAACACAATATGAAATGTTAATGTTCAAAACTAAAAAAAAAAATGAAATTAAAATGACAAAACACAGTTCCGAAAGTGACTTTAGTGGCGTGTTAGTGTGTTATTAAAATGGCATGTCATGTGAGAGTCTGCCATAGGCCAGAAACCATGAAGCCGCTTCGTGTCAAACGTTACTAATGCGCACGCTCAGCGCGCCGCTGTCTCGGCCCCGCCCCCCTCGACCACGAAAGTGCTCTTTCGCTCGCGTCTTCTCTGTGTCCGTCCCTTCCTTGGCGGACGGCGGCGGCTGCGTTTTGGCTTTAGCGACCTTGTCGAAGAAGGCGAAGTCGGCCACGTAGCCCCCCGAGGTGGACAGCGACATGACGGGGGGGAATTCGTAGCCCCAGAGGATCTCGTCAGGGAGATACGACGTGCGCACCTGGCAGGTGGCCGACGTCGGCTCCACCGTGGCGCTCAGGATGACCAGCAGCTCGAAGTCCGCTGCCCAGCCGCCACCTAGTAGACGCAGGAGGTGTGGCTTTAGGGCGTCGGTTTTCCAACTGGGGTCCCGGGACCCCCAGTGGTCACGCCATCCTTACATATCTTCTTCGTCATACGGACAACAAGAGACGTGAAAACGATTCCGTTCGTGTCGGTTTCTTGGCGGCCATTTTAGGAAGGGCTCACCTTTGGCGGCCCAGGCTCGCAGGGGGCTGCTGTCGTCGATGACGTGGTAGAAGGTCAACGGGATGATGAGGAAGGGGCTGTCGCTGGACGTGTCCACCTGGAAGGAAACGTTCCGCTGGTCCAGACGCACCGCCTCGCCCTCCTCGCCGAGCGACGTCTGCAGCAGCTTCCCCGTGACCTGACCGCCAACACGGCCAAACGTTACACACGCTCAACTCACACTATTCGCGGGCGTTACGTGTACATTTACCGTCAACCTCCAAAGAACTCCACACACCGCCATTCGTGTCTAAATTGCTGGCAACAAAAGTGAGTACACACCTCTGTGAAACAACAAATTGGGCCTAATTAGCCATTTTCCCTCCCTGGTGTCATGTGATTTGTTCGGGCTGCCGCACGCCGAATGAGCGGCATCGCAACCTCGCAGATTACAGCCAGTCAAAACGCAAATAAGTTTATTTCAAAGCGCAAAATAAAATAAATGCTAAGAGAATATAAAATGATACATGTATATTTCACACTTTGTTAAATATTTTTTTCATTCGTTTTTTTTTTGGCACCTAATAAAAGATTAGATTCAATGAGATTCAAATCAAATTAAAGAGTGGAATAAACTATCCTACATATCAGGTATCATACATATTTTACATTTTTTAAACTACGCTGTTTTAAAAAAAATTGGTTAACTACAATTCGATGAATCACAAAATTATTTTATTCTGAAATTTAAAAATGCTACATCCATTTTTTTACATTTTTTTTTACACCTAATTTCTGAACGACCTGCCACATCTGTCCAGTCAAATGTGGCCTTTGATATAGACAATTCTAAAAAAAGAATTTAGTCTCTCCGTGAGGGGGCTCGGTCCCGAACCCCCGCTACCGATTTTCAGTTCGCCGTACCTGACAGCCCAGCAGCAGGCTCTTGCGCATGTTGGCGACGCGGACCATGAGACACGGCCGGCCGTCGTGCGCGGCCACAACGGCGTGCCGGCTGAACTTGACCGTCTCGCCTCGCTTCTTGGGCCGCGCCACCTGCGGGCACGGAAAGCGGGTGACGTCGGAGCATCAGCTGCGGGGCACGTACGGCGCGCTCGCCGCGGGTCACCTTGGCGAGGAAGGTGCCAGTGATGAAGATCTCCATCACCATGGTGACGACCAGCTGGAAGATGAGCAGCACGATGGCGACGGGACACTCCTCCGTGATGACGCGGAAGCCGTAGCCGATGGTGGTCTGCGACTCCAGCGAGAAGAGGAAGGCTCCCGTCAGCGTCCGGACCTCGGTGACGCACGGCGTGTGGTTGGCGGGCGAGGCCAGGTCTGGAAGGAACAAAACGGCGTTCACACGTTAAAAAAAATAAACCTCACACATAAGGGCTCCAGACTAGCTAAACATTTTAGCGGCGCAAGTAGAAGAATGAGGGCGCAAACTGTAAACGTATTAGGGTCACCAAGTAAAAGGAAAAAAAAAAAAAAAACCTGATCGTGATTTCAAGTCATCGGGATCAGATATAATGTCAACAATTGACGTAAATAATATATATGTAGACATCAACAAATGACGAGAGCGAATCCTGGCACAGCGCTTGAGTCCCACATGAGCGCCAGTCGTCAATAACCCGAAACCAAACCTTAAATTTCATCCTGACGACTTTATAGCTCGTCATGATGACTTCATCATGATGTTATGACACAACATCAAAACAATAAACAAGTTATATATGTAAACATAAAAAAATTCTGTACCTCGATTCCTTGGGCCACGGTTTGGTACTTTTTCTGTTTTGTGCATTAAGAGAACAATTTCTCTCTCTTTAATTTTGCTTGTCAGCAAAAATGACATTTTTTTTTAAGTGAACAGTGGACTCGCGCTATTTGGGGGGGATGAGGGAAAATCCGCACATCGGTGAATTTGCGAGTGCCGTACCGTGAAAATGCGTTTTTCTTGCTCAATACAACAACACATCCGTTTTCCACTCACCTGCCAAGTCGCCGTGCATGGCGGCCACCAGGTACCACAACACGCCGAACAGGAACCAGGTGCCGGCGAAGGTGGCGCAGAACAAGAAGAACTTGTAGCGCCACTGCATGTCCAGAAAGGTCGTCCAGAGGTCACGCAGGTAGAGCGCCCGGCGCCCGCTCACGTGCTCGATGAGCACGTTGCTGCGCCCGTCTTTGGAGAGGACACGCCTCCTGCGCTGGCCTTCGCCCGCGCCCTCCGCCGCCGGGCTCAGCAGCGGCGTGGTGTGGGAGTGGCTTACCATCTGAGGGGAGGAGTCTTGTGAAGAGGGGGGCGCGGCCAACGTCATGGCTACTGGTGCCTGACGGGAAACTTTGCAAATCATGAAACTTCATTTGGGACATCTCACGGTGAAGACATTTTGGCATTAAAAGTTTTCAAAAATATTACTTTAGAATAATGTTTTTTTTTTTTTAGAAACAACTGCCAAAAATTGAAATCGTCATATCAGTCAAATGAATTGGTTTTCAAAAGGAAGTTCAGCGGGGCCCTGTCATCCACAAGCATACTTTGTCTTGTTAGCGACAGGACAAAAGACGTGTTGAAAAAGACGAGAGGGGAGCGTGACGGCGGGTGCGCGTCAGGTGGGCGGGGACAAGAATGCGGCGGGACAGAAGCGACAGTCAAGACGGACGACGGCTCGCGCTCAAAGTCGTCGCCATGGCGATCAGGCCCCCGGACACCGAGCCGCAGGAGTCCGTGTTGTTAATGCCAAAACGCGTGAGTTACGATTTATCGACTTCAATTAATAATCGTAATGGCACAGTGGTGAAATCAGCTCGTCGACTATCGTGAGGAGCATGTGCGGCTTACTAAGCTGGTCATCTGAGACATCTAAGGGGCATGTGCCATTTGGTGAAGTTGCGCTCGTGAGATACAGTACATATAAAAAGTCTACACACCCCTATTCAAAATTCAAGTTTTTGTGGCATGAAAAAAATTAAAGCACAATACATCATATCAAAACGTTTTCCACCATTAATGTGAGCTAGGGTGAGAAGCTCGGTTATCCGGGAGGATCTCAGAGTAGAGCCGTTACACATTCACATCGAGAGGAGCCAGATGAGGTGGCTGGGGCATCTGATTCGGATGCCTCCCGGACGCCTCCCCGGTGAGGTGTTCCGGGCACGTCCCACCGGGAGGAGACCCCGGGGACGACCCAGGACACGCTGGAGAAATTACGTCTCTCGGCTGGCCTGGGAACGCCTCGGGATCCCCCCGGAAGAGCTGGATGAAGTGGCTGGGGAAAGGGAAGTCTGGGCGTCCCTGCTAAAGCTACTGGCCCGGCGACCCGACCTCGGATAAGCGGTAAAAGATGGATGGACGGATGGATAATGTGAGCTATAACCACAATTGGAAAAAAAAAAAAAATCTTCAAAAGGGGAAGTAAAAATAAACAACTTGTGGTTGCACAAGTGTGCACACCCTCTTATAAGTGGGTATTAAGAATTAACCAATCACATTCACATTAAGTGGGAGTGAGCCCACCATTTTAAGGGCCTCTTATTAACCCCAGCTAAAATAGTGGTCGGCGTAAGCACAAAAAAAAAAAAAAAAAAAAAAAAAAGTCAGGAAAAGCCTACTAGAACAGCTGTACTTTATTTGGGGTTAATCCGAGGCAACGTAACGCAAAATAAACGCACCTTGTTGTGACGAGCGTCCACGTTTCACTCTTTCATCGCGTGGCCGCGGAGCTGGCGTCCGGCGTGCTGGCGGCGCTGGCGGTGCTGGTGGTACTGGTTCCGGCAGCGCCTTGTGCAGCTGTAACGCCCCCCCCCTCCCCCCAACCCCCCTTTCCCATAGAAACCCACCACAAGTCACATTTTTCATTCAGTCATTCAACCCCCACCCCGTGCTGACTGAGGCCGCCTTTGTGTGTGTCATGTTGCCGTTTGATGTAATATATAATATATTCTATACACTGTTGTTCTTGTGTTTATGAGGCACGTGCTGTGTTTGTTCATTTTCCGAAATAGACAAAAGTCATTTCCAGTGAAGATATCTTTCAAGAATCATCAACAATTATGCTAGGTTTTTTAATGATAGCCAATTTATCGGACAAAAACACCACCATGGTAACGTTGCCGTGGCACATTGGCATTTTTCCTAAAGAAAAATAGTATTGTATTGGAAAATATAAATATAAGAGTCATTTTCATATAATTTGATTAATAGCGGCAAAGACATGGCTCATCGCCTTTCCATTTAAAAATCAATTAATTAACTGTACTAATGAGTATTTGAATTATCGGCAGTTGTTATCCAACAATATTTCTAATTGTTTCTAAGAAAAAACTTATTCTCAAGTAACACGGCAAAATAAATGGTGTTATTTCTCAGATATGAATGAGGTCCTTCTTTTCCCCCATTATGCAAAAAAACTGTGACTTGCTTAATAATGTCAAACAACGCCATAAAAAGCTATAGAATGTCAGAGCCCCCCTCAACAAAAGTGTGAAGTGAAAAGGCCATCCCATAATTCATAGCGCCTTGCTGAGTCCCTAAATGAAGACTTTTTTTCACACACATCAATCGACGAAAGCTTCGTTCCATCAACCCACCATCACGGAGAACATCATATAAAGTAAAAAAAAATATATATATATATATATATATATATATATAAGGTTTGTACCACAGCTGCCCTAAATTTACAGCATTATTTTTTTAAAGGATTTTCACTGATCATAATACATAAAAAGTGTATTTACACCTACAAAAGCGAAATGAACAACAACTCATGACAATTAGATAAGTTATACACACTTGTACCCCCCCAACACTTGTATGAGTGTTTACAGCTGCCAAATTAGTGATGATACATTTTGAAAAATGTTGTTGCTATGTGGGAGTAAACATGTAATCATCAGATTTGAAAAATGTAATAAGTTGTTTTTGTTGCCGATCTGTTTTTCCCAAATATATACATTGTGTGTGGCTAAATGAGAGACATTAAAACTTTGTACACTTTGTACGTTGCTTGTTTATGAAGTTTAGTGCATTGCCTTGCTTTAGTTTCAGGACGGATATGCCACATCAAATATGGCGGACGTGTTGACGTCCTACACCAAAAAAAAAAAGAATCCCAACCAAAGGCGGCGTTTATATAGACATGTCTATGCTAAAACGTTCACAATATTACTTTTTTAGTGGCTTACTTTCCTGTTTCAGTCTTCACGTTGTCTATGGTTTAAGTGTCTTATAATTTCGGCTCGTAACCAGCAAGTTTCGTTCACTTTTGACTAGCTATCGGTGAGCTAATTGCGAAGTTAGCGTGGCTTACCTGCATGCGCCTAAAATGAATCGTCCCAAACTCTTGAAAACCCTGTCTTCTGCGGTTACGATTTTTTTGTTAAATATGCTTTGTGTAGCAAACTTGCTTTGGGCCTGTAAAGTTCCTAAATTCCCCACTAGTAGAGTGTTCGGGTCAAATGAAGAAAAGTTTGAGGCAAGCCCAGTTATGTCAAGGAATGCCTGTCACCTCACTCGAGGACTTCTGTCGACATCTGGTGGACAAAGTAAGGTGTTACATTTGACACAATGGTACAATGCCCCCTTGTGGATTTAGCAGGAGGATTACTCTCAAATTTCACACAATAAAGGACAATATAGCAACACTTCATCACTTTCTAAATCGTTTTTCTTTGACAACAGCCAGAATAAAACGGCATGATGTATAGAAAACAAAAAAATGTAGTTTAAAAAAAGACGTTGTAAAGTAAGGCATTTTTTAAAATTACATTTTGTATGGCCAGGCTTTTTATGAGAAAAAAACGACCCCAAAAAAATCATGTATAGTCAGACTAAACACAGTATGACTATAAAACCAAGATATGCAGTAGAGTACGAAATCTTTAACAGATATGTATAGTCAGACTAAAAAATTACATGCATAGCAAGGAAATTAAAAAAAAACATAATGCAAGAGAAAATATGATCCGTGTACTAGCGACGCATTAAAGTGTAAAAAACAAACAAAACAAAACAAAAACCGGTATGTACAGTAAGACATAATAATGACACAATGTTCAGCAGAGTAGGACTTTTTTGTTTTAAAGATGTTAAGTACAGTTAGAGCAACAAACGAGATCCATAGTCAGGTATCTTTGACTAAAAATGATATGCTGGCGAAGGCTTTAAAAAGCATGATGTATTGTCAGTGGTTAAAAAAAAAAAAAAAAAAAAAAAAATGACATGGATGGTGAGACATGTACAGCATTAAAAGATCAAACAAAAACAAAAAAATGAAGGACTCGCTGACCTTGAGACAAAATTCTCTGTTCTGATAAAGTGATCCAGAACTTCTGCTTTTGAATGTACTGCAATGCACTTTATTTTGGAGTCAGCAACCAGGTGTCAAAATCCAAAGTTCACGGTTTTTTTCCCACTTTGCACTGTACTTAAAAGTATGGCACGTATATCACTGGTGGGATGCAGACTCCCTCTAGCGGTACTTAAAAGAATCACTGTCACTGTACAGTTGAATTTGATTTCAATTAGGTCAAGTACGTTTGCATTTGATCTTTAAAACCTGATGTTCAAACTGCACATCATGTTACAGTGACTTATAATATGAAATAGTACTTTTTATGAATAAAGTTCATTCATGGTACATGGAATGACAAGTGTGAGAACCACTGGCTCAGGTCACATTTTACAATTTATGCAGAAATCCAGGTAATTCCAAAAGGTTCACCTACTGACAGACAACACAAAGGTAATGTTCTTTTTTTTTTTTCTTTAAAACATGTACACAAAAAAAGGTAGAGCGACAAAATCAAGTTTTATTCTTTTGACACAAAAGGTGACAATATGAAATCAATGAGACATGCAATCTCACGCCTCAAATGATGACTTTTCATTTCGCACCTTGATATTTGGGTTATACAAAATCTATATAGGCACTCGTACAAAAAAAAAAAAATGAAATGTGGGAATAATGTGAGTCAGTAACACAAAACAAGAACAGAATTGTGAGGCTTGTGGATCACAGTAACTTAAAATCTACAATGTATTCCCCCTCCAGTACCGCTATCTGCATGGTTTTGTTTTTACCAACTTGTACCACAAAGCAGCCAACGTACAGTACACTTCACAATTCGATACGTGACAACAACACAAAAGTTGCCGAGCTATTTTTTGTATTTTTTTTTTTTACCTTTTGCGCTAGAGCTCGGTGTCGCGTGTTGAAACGGAGGAAGACGCGTACGCGTTTCATTGTCAAACAATGCCGTATAAAAACCAATCTTTCGAAGAGTGACGCCACGTACCCGCCTGGAGCGTTCATACCAACGCACCAAGTACGGCACTCAAAAACGGCGTCCCGAAAGGATCTGATCCTTCGTGCGGAACTTTGTAACCTTTAGTGTTCAAGAGATTTGCGCACGTTCTGGATTGCCTTGGTGTTTGAAAAACGACGGGACAAAGAGGCATTGAGCAACGTCCCGAAAAGGCGCGCTAAGGTTGATACGTTCCAGAACTGGAGTCGGACTGAATCAGATGAGACTACTATCTTAACTTGCACATTCACTGGTTGAACATCTTATTTTGTCAATACGTAACCCTGTTCTCACCAAATTCATTACAAGTGCCCTCGATCCAATCGGCCCTCGCGAGGAGCCCAACGAACGAGCGCCAAAACCAGCGGGAGCGTCGCGCGGGCGGTCTGCCGTCGCCGTGACGACTACATGACGTCCACGAAGAACTCGCTGGGGTTGCCCATGGCCAGGTGGAAGGACTGGCGGGACGCGGTCAGCTCGGGGGGCACGGAGCCCAAGTCGCGGGTGGGCGGCGCGCCGGGGGGTCCGGCGGAAGCCGAAGAGAGGGGCGGCGGCAGAGTCGGGTGGGCGGGGGCCGCGGGGAGCTGCTGGGCGTGCGGAAGGGCGTGAGCGCCCGCCATGGCCGGGTGCGGGTGCTGGGGTACCATCATCACCATCATGGGGTTGTAAGGCAGTATGCCCGGGGGGTAGGGCGACATGTGGGGGGGCTGCGGCATGCGGTGATGATGCGAGCGCTGGGACGAGGCGTGGCTGTGCTCGCTGGGAGCGGCCGAGCCGTGGCCCCGCCTCAAGCTGCTGCGGGTGGAGTATTCCGATTCGCTGCCGCTGCCGGAGCGCGAGTCGCCCCCGCCGCCGTCTCCCCCGCACGGAGACTTCTCCCCGCCGCCCACCGTGCTGCCGGACCCTTTTCCGCCGCGCCGCCGCTCGCCTTCGCTCCGCGTCGAGCCGCTGCTTCGGCTCCCTGGGGACAGACGGACAACGGTGTCAGACCGAAATGTTACTGCCTACAAGTTGAAAATATGTCAATGAAGTGGCTCAAGACAACGTTCATGATCCTTTAAACTGGCCCATCATCATTTAACCTTCGCTGTGCTGGCTGCCGGTGCTTCCGGGGGTGTAGCTGTAGCTGGTGAGCTCGTGGTACGGGGGCGGCTGGCTGGAGTAAGGGTGGGCGGCGTAGGGCTGATAGGGGAACGTGTGCATCATGGGCCACGGCGACGCCCCGGGCAGGGGCAGCGGCGCCAAGGTGTCCTGGTCTGACGCCCCGCTGGAGCCGTCGTTGTCGTTCAGGGACAGGTTGGCCATATCTGTGTGGAAGGCGACCAAATGTCATTTTAAAGGAGACGTGTCGTATTATGGACATTAGAACACATTCTATTATGTTTTGTGTTTGCGCATTGTGATAGAATGTGAGAGCTTTTAAAAACACTTGGGAACAGTTTGAAATAGCCACATAATTGAATACAGAGTATGCTTCCTTGACAACAATTTTTTTTTGCCCTCAATCTAATCAATCTTTAAAACACTGCATCAAGCACGTGGGAGTTCGAGAGCTCCCCACTCCAAGGCAGTCTGAGGTTTGCACGAGTTACTTACAATTCTCACAGTCACTTAAGTCCCCGAAGACATAATAGCATTGTTCCGAGAAGGTGATCTTGTTGACCGTGTGACGAATGAAGCCGGCCTTCAGCAGATTGCTGGCATACTTCCTGGCTTCACGGCGGTCCTGGAATCCCTCGATGTGGTGGAAGAGCCACTCCACCACGTCCGAGCCTGCTCACACATTACGCAGCACTCAAAAGCAATGTCGAGACTGAATATTCAGTAGTGACACAATTACACAAAAACAAAATAGGAGAACATACCCTCCAAAAAAAACAGTTAAGCTTGAAAATAAATACCCTAAAAGGAAACGTCATTTTAGAGGGGACAAAAAAAAAAAAAAAAAAGTCTAAAAATGAATTTTATTGCTCCACATGATGCAACTGCAGGTGATTTCAATTTAACAGATGTTTTCAGTCAAGACAAGTGCTCACACATTCGTACTTTGCCCCGCCCCCCTCCTCCCCCCTCCTCCCTTCTACAAATCACACGCTTTTAATTCCCAGAACATAATGCCTGCCCTGTGAAGTGCAGAGGTTAGCGCACTAACCGAGGAACGCGTTGGGGATGGTGATTTTGAGCCACATGCGGTCCCGTACTTCCAGCCCCGACTCCGGCGAGGCCATGGCCTTGGCGACGGACGCCATGTCAGAGTGCAGCGACAAATTGAAGTCGTCGAATCCTGTGGAGAGATTGAAGACATTTTCAAGCCAGATGACGCTCGCGTGAAACTGAACCACGTCGAGGCCAAAAGGTATTCAGAGCCGCATCGATTATCGCCGGACGCTCACGCTCGGTCTCTGTGACGGAGGAGGAGGAGGTGATGGTGCTGAGGGACGAGCTGCCCGGGAAGGCCGGGTAGGCGCCAGTCATGGCTACCGAGTGGCTGACCCATGCTGCTGGGTCAATTGGCCGGATGGGTTCGTCTACACAGGGAGAAGATGGCAACGGTTAGAAACCTGTTCGAAAACGCAGCAGGGCAAAAACTCAAGGTTTGTTCGTTCAACAGTTGGGTTCTTCTGCGACTTACTCCGCGGCAGAGTGAAGTAACCTTGCGGGGAGGGGTCCCAGCACTTGGCCACAGTGAGGATGATGGGCCTGGCAAACACCAGAGATACATCGTCATCATTGATCGCCGAGCTCAGGGATCTGTTCAGTGACGCCCCGATTCGCAGAGTCGTCCACTCACCCCGGCTTGTGCACAATCTCCCTCAGCACTCGCACGGCGTCGTCGTTGCTCATATTCTCAAAGTTGATGTCGTTGACCTCGTGGAGGAAAGAATCCAATTCGACGTGAGACGAAACAAACCGTCGTGTCGCCGACACACAAACCGCCGTGGAATGCAACTTGTCTCGTTACCTGCAACAGCATGTCACCAGGTTCGATGCGTCCGTCCGCGGCCACGGCGCCGCCCTTCATGATGGAGCCGATGTAGATGCCGCCGTCGCCCCTTTCGTTGCTTTGGCCCACAATGCTGATGCCCAGGAAGTTGTACTTCTCTACATAATGCAAAACCCAAGTCAATATCAAATGTAGTTTTACTTTTATGATAACATTTCATGTGTAACGTATGTGAAAAGTAATCAGGAAGGGGGCAAATACTTTTTCACGACATTGTACTGCATATACACGTCGAGAAGAAGATACACACCCATGTTCAGGGTGACAGTGATGATGTTCAAGGACATTGTGGAATCTGTCACACTGCTGAAGGAAGAAGCCTAGAACAGGAAATAACTCTTAATCTTGGCTGACAACTCCGCAGCAGATATTAAGAATTAGCAAACAATTCAAAGATTTGGTCGTACCCTCTCCAAGCGAGGCGGGCGCTGTTTCCTGCGTCGTCGATGCCGTTTCAAGAGTCTCGAGGCCGTGCTCTGTTCTGTCGCGCTGCTGAACCTACCGAATTACAAGTCGAATACATAGGGGAGCGGTCGGAAAAGCCAAACAAACGCACGTATTGCTTTTCAGAATCTGCGCCTCACCTGCTCATGGTGTCGTCGTCCTCGGAGTCGCAGAAGCTGGTGGTTTCCAGCTCGCTGCTCATCATCGTGCTGGAGCTCTCGTAGCCTGCCAAGTGCCGCTCCAGGCGACTCTGGCCGTTCATGCGAGGCCCTGAAAAGAGACGTCGCGGTTTGGACTTTTTACAGACTTGCCGCCATTCCTTGATTAGATCACGAGAAGCACGGCGGTGCGCCACATCTTGATAGCTCACCGTGCTGCTCCGCGCTCTCCCTGTGCCGAGGTCTCTCTCTCCTGAAGGAAACAACAGACTCCGTTTCGGTCTGCTCGTCCAAAGTCTCCACGCTGCCCGTCGCGTTGGGACTGCGAGAGATGTGGGATCAAAGTTGGAGAGCCACAACAACTTGGCTCACTCAAAAATTCCTTAATGTCAGACCCTGGTGGATTCCAACTGGCTAATTAGTAAAAACTGAAAAAGTGCAAGTTACATTTGTCGCCCTCTCGTCTTTAAAGGGATTTCCATCAACATGCTGAAATGAGCTTTATTTAATCCAGCGAATTAAAGTCTCAGCTCGACGATTTTCCCAAGCTGGTTGTGGTAATAAGGCCGGCACCAGTTTGTATTGAATTCATTTAAATGAGCCCTCCTGCTCTTGCACAAACCTGATTGTGGGGCTGCATGACCAACAGGTAAAAAGATAAAAGTTATTGTGGTTACAGTATTAAGTGTCAGTTAAACAGGGGTCGGGTGCTTACTGGAAGGAGGGCGGTCTGGAGTCTCCAATGCCGCCGGTCCTCTCTGCAGGCGGGGGCGGCAGGGGCGGCGGAGGGGGCGAAGGCTGGGCGGACGTCTCCGCGGGGGGGAGCGCCGCTGGGGCGGCAGGCTCTGGCGCTGGAGCATCAGAAGACACCAGCTGACATGACAAACCCAAAAAAATAAATAAGTTAGCGAGAGGAGTGAGAAAATTGAGAGGGATGAATGGAATTTGAGAAAAAAAGGGAGGAGGATCAAAAGGTAAGAAGTCAATTATTTTGACACACTTTTCAGGCGGGCGTCTCATGGGGATCACTGAAACACAATCCTCCATTTCAGCCCTCGTCAAACAAACGCACGTCAACATTGAGGTTAAATGTACAACATCAGTCTCCCTGCATTGCGTGTGCAGGAAACGTATGCACAAACAAAAGCTTTTACTGTACACACTGCGTTCTTGCCTCATGGTGTAATATTCAAGTTTGACGCATTTTCTCACAAAATAATTCAACTAAATACAGTTTAACAGCCACTGCCCAAATACACACACTAATGGCTGTGTGACCATGAAGCGCACGTCTTTCGGGATCCCTCCACCCTGCTTAGCGTGCGACTCACATATCGCTCCCCCCGGGTCCCTTCGCTTTAAAGCGCTCCCTTCATTCTTATGCACTTAACAGATGCTTGAGCCTCAAACCTGCTCAACCGGGCCAAGTCAGCTCGCCGTGTTTTGTTTCTTCTTTAAATGTTACCTTACGGGCTGGGGAACCAGCGAGTGAACATTTAAGAGACATTCCCAAGCCGTCCTCTGCGATCGATGAGGACCCCATCAGGGCAGTTTTAACAAATTTCAATCATTAAAAGGTAACCGCCTCACCTGGGATGGAACCGCGCTCTGAACTTGTCATCAAGTTCTGCAGCAAGTAAATGACAGTAAAAACAATTTATTGCCGGTTGTCACACAAGAAAACTCTATGGAGGTCTCGGAGGAAACAAAAGGAAAAGTGGTTGTCGAAAGCAGCATGTGATTTTGATGTCAAGCACTTACCCAGGACACCACACGACCATTGAAGCACGGCAATTTGGCGCCGTCATCCGAAATCTCTTCCTTCACGACCCTGGAACCGAAAGAAATAATTCACACTTCACGAAACAACGTCATAAAGAAAAACGCTACTCAGACTCAGCATTTACTACATGAGAGCAAGCTTTGGGGGTTTTCCGCCATGTTCGGCAGACATTTGTGTGTGTGTGTGTGTGTGTGTGTGTGTCTGCGTCTGCATGTCAATTCCCACCCACACCGCAGTGTTGTTATTAAAATAGTTAACAGGAAGACAAGGCTGGACGCACAGGATCCAAATGTGTGTGAGAGTCCGTCAGGCTTGGCTGGGTTTAAGCAGCTGTTAAGATCTGGGTTTTGGCGGAACGTCATTTCCGCCAAGTGGCCCAGCGGGGGAATCGCCATTGTGTCATCTCCTCGAGTGGTGGCTTAGGTGAAAAGGAGCAGGCTATACTTCGGTCACTTCTGGAGTAAACCATCCAAAGCCATAAAAACCAACCATAAAAAGACATGCAACATCTACATTCTTCGAAACAGAAATGTGCTATTAGTCCTGTCGGATAACCTAAAACACAGAAGTTGTCCGCCCCCAGACCCCATTTTTCCACTCCCTTGTAATGTTAAATTCCTCAAGCAGCATCGCATCTCATCTGAAGCAATGAATCTTAACGAGAACACTCCACGGTGCTAGCCCGAGGCTCAGCAGAACATCCACTGACAACCCCAAAAAATAAAAAATAAATACAAAAAAATCCTCCTCTCCCTACAGATGAGACAGGCACATAGCAAATGGTCCATGTCTGGCCCCAGTTTCCCAGCACTGGTCCAGATTTACCCATTCTCCACAATACCCCCCGCCCCTTAAAAACGCAGCTCACACTGCTGCGGCCGACAGCTGGCCTCATACCAGGGCGGATGAAAAAACACACACTATTGCGCACTCTTCTTGCTGGGTCGGATGGAAGGAGGTGTCCGTTCCTTTGATTGGCCAGCAAACTTGAAAGCTGCGTTTGAAAGTCTCCGTTGCAAATACGCAAACGAAGGCCCCGTGATGATGCCAGGTTGTACTATTGCAGATTCAATATTGGGTTGCAGATGTGACAGCAGATCAAATAAAAAAGAAAAAAAGAAAAACAATCAGCTTTTATTGAAAAAAAAAAAAAACAACACAAAATTAAATAAAAACAAAAAACAAAATAGGGCTTCAAAATAGTTATTGCCATTTCCAGTTCAGGTTTACTGTCAAACTGGACAAAAAAAATTACACTTTGTGAATTTAAAACAACCACATAGCTTAGCCTTCATATCTGCGAGCTTAATGCTAATGCTAGCATCTCCGTGGTAGTGCAGAACTCGTGATGCAGCGAAATGGAAACTCTTGCCCAAAACAGACAACCATAAAAAATTATTATGCCAATTATTATTTTTAAAAGGGCATTTATGGCTATGACATTACATTAGAAGCATAACGGCCATCGAACTGAAGAAAGTGAGACAAAATCTCTCAAAAAGAAGGAGAACGTATTTTTTTTTATTAGGGGGGGGGGGGGGGGCTGGAATGCATTAATAGAAAACAATTCCATGATAATTTATGTCCTTTTGACATGCTCAAACCTAAATATGTATTCTCAGTGATTTTGGTTATCATCAAGAAAACCATGGAAAATGGAGCGATATCAGCGCTTCAATTCAACTCTTTTGAGCCATGAGTTGTCAACCAATGCATCTTTTCTTGTACCAGGCATTAAAAATGAACAAGAAACTGAAGAAACAAGGGAGGGTCTGAGGTTTCCCGATCACACTCAAATATAGATTTCGATTTTCAAATGTACCAGCAATTGATCACTGCCAACAGCTTCCCAAAATACCCACAGTATCCTTATTCTTGCACGCTTCCTCTTCGTGACAATCGCGCCATGTTTTTGTGGTTGTATTAAAAAAATACAAATAAAATAAAAAAACACTTGTACGGCATCATATATTATAGCGTATTGCATGTTGAGCATCACAATCCGATACACTGATGGTCGCGTTTTACATATTTTTTTAAACTCCAAATGTGAGCGTAACCCGCTGACACTGCATAAAGCCCACAAACGCCGCATTCCTCCGCAGACGGTTGAGCAGCTGGCACAGCGAGATGAATTGATAGGAGAGGACAAAAATATCCCGATGCTAGCATTCTGGACTTAATCAGATGAGGGGGGTGGGTTTAGTGCAAAGAGGGGGCAGGTAATGCAGCCCCCCCCCTCCCAAAAAGATTGTAATGATGATGTTCGCTGAGATCCACGGTCACGATGCCCACGCAGTTCCTAATTAGGCATGTTGATTGCGAGGAGACGTGGCTGGTTGCAGCCCCCCCCCCCCCACCACACACACACGCACACACACACGCGCGCACGCGCGCACACACACACACGCTTGAACGTAAAAGTCCATGAGTTACAAACTTTTTTTGTTTTTGTCTTTAAACAGCGAACACAAACGCACTCCAACTCACCCAAAGTCTTGGTCCATAGATTTGAAGAAGAACTTGTAGTTGGGCTTGTTCAAGACTTGCTTGAAATCCAGCAGAGTGATACTTTCGGCGCCGATGGGTATCTTCACCAAATACGGCGTCTCCTCTTCATCGATGTGATAGATTATTTTGGTTTCCGCCATGTCCGCGGCTGTTTTTCTTCTTCTTGTTGTTGTTGGTCCTCGCCGAAGCCGACAAAAGTGGAGTCAGCTAGCAGGCTAGGCGGCTAACGAGACGGCAGAGGTGAAACGATGGTCGGTGGCCTCTGAGATTTCGTTTTTTTTTTTCTTTTTTTCCTTCCCCCTGCCTTCGCTCGAAGCCCACCTCGTCAAAAAAAACAAAAAAAAAAACAAACGGCCCGTCGCTCTTTCGGCTAAGATAAAGAGCCACACTCACATTTTAACTACAATCGCGAAGGAAAGGCCACATTTACGCGAACCAAACTCGGACCAACTTACCCCCGCCGCCCCCCCAACAAAAACACACCGGGGGAAGGAAGGGGGGGGGGGCGGCCCGAAAAAGTTTTTTTTTTTTTTTTTTTTTTTTTTTGCGAGCCAACGCAGCGTGTGACGCCATCACGTACAGTCCATTTTCCCAGGCACGTTCGAACTTTTTTTTTTTTTTTTAATTAATCAAATAAATTCATTTCTTCTTATCAAGTAGTGATTTCATTCATTGTAATAGTACAGTGGCTCTCATACAGTAGCCTAGTAGGCATAAGTGTTCATCGCCAACATTCTCCGAGGTTTAACGTGCACAAAATCCGTAATATTGGGGGTGTCCTTTTGATATGTTCAGAGGTTGAGGTGGGCCTGAGTCGAGTGTGCAATTGTACTGCTTGTATTTCCGGTAGCTGAAGGGCATAGTCACCGCCCAGAGGTTCCCCTGGGGTGGTGCTCGGGTCCACACGTCCTTTCTCAATGCGCCTGATGATACAACAGATGAAATAATGTTGTATCAAAAAAAAACAAAAAAAGATGATCACTATGTGCAGATAGATCACCATCGATATTTTAACAAGATTACACTTTTTTTTTTTTTTTACAAAATGTTTAACCCCCTTTTTCATGCAATTCAACATGATTTGACCCCATGAACTTCATCCAATGAGCATGATTCATTTCTTATTTTTTTTCCTCCTCATACCACAGGCCTTTCTCTGTTGTTTGAATTTACATATGTGATATTCATAATCAACTCTTGCCATATCTATATAAATAAATATATATATATATATATATAGTTGTTTTTTTTCAAAGCACTGTTATATATAACATCAAAAAGTGAACTATGATTCCCCGTGGTTGTTTTCTCTTGTGTTTTGTCCGACTGATGGCGTGCCATTCAGGAAGTAGAGCAGGTGAACGGCGTTGCCTCCAATCAGACTCCCGACCGGTTTGTTTGACATGCAAAACACACAACTAACCTTTTTGACCATCGCACAAGTCAAGGAGGAAGTTGCTCATAATGCCCCTTGTCACGAGGTAAATATCTGTTGTTTGCAATTTGTACAGCACTGTTTTGTTTTTTTTTCAACAATTTTTATTATGCATTACCGTCTGCAGACTCTTCTTTGTCTTTGTGCTGGTCTGTGCAGCTGTCATGTCATTGATCACACGCTCGCATTCTGCACGAGGTGAGCCCCAAAACCGGACTCTGCCGGCTCCACGTCGTCGGCCTCGAACGTTTTAAAATACGACGAGGCTTGTGTCGTCTCATGAGTTGCACGCCGAACTCTTGTTTAACACTCCTGTTTTTGTTGTTGTCATTTGGACTTGTTTTAAAGTTTCCAAAACTCAAAGAAAATATAGTTTCAAAACGTGAACAATATTAATCCTACAAAACATCTTTTACTGGCCTTAGTTCTTCTACTTGTCAGAATATTTGAGAAGCTACTTTTTCCGCCCTGTTTTATGTTCCTTCATTCAATTGTATGTGTGTGTATATGTATATATATATATATATATATATATATATATATATATATATATATATATATATATATAGGCACATTTTTATATATATTAATTATCCCTTTGTTGCCAGTCAACTTGCCCTGTTTTCAAGTAAAAAAAAAAAAAAATCAAATATTTTTTTTTATTTAAAACAATTTTGACCTGACCTTATTTTGGTTCTTTTCACTTTTTTTTTTTTTTTGCCATCTAAATTGAAGTTTTGTGAAAATTTAAAATGAAGGAAAATAGCATTTAAAAAAAAAAAAAAAAAAAAAAAAAAGTATTTTCTTCTTTTTGTATTTTTCGTTTTTGAATAAGTATATAATAAGAATATATCTACATAATGTAACATTCATGTTGTGCTGACAGTCAAACTGACCCATTTTAAAGTTTAAAAACCAAGGATATATTTTGTCCATTTAAAAAAAAATAAATAAAAGTGGTTAAAAAGTCTCCATACCCCCGTTCAATTGAGACCAAATTTAAGATACATTTCCAAATCTTTTCCACCATTAATGCGATCTATAACCTGCATACTCAAATGAAAATATATTCAAGAGGGGGAAGTGAAAATAAACAACTGCAAAATGCTGCTCCACATGCGTCCACGCTCTCTTACAAACAGGGGATGTGTTCAGAATTAATTAAACACAATTTCAAGTGCCTCTGATGAACCTCAAATCCATTTCGGCTGTTCTAGTAGGCTTTTACAGAAATTTTCAACTTTCTCGTAGGGATGTTCGATACCACTTTTGTTTTTTCCACACCGATACCAGTACGAGGATTCACTCTCGAGTACTCGCCGATACCACGAGTACCGTTGATACGTAAAGTTTTAATTAACAAAGTGACCGATAATTATGAACAAACAGCTTTCTTTCTTTAAGATTCGCCGATGTGTCAAACCGCCGCAGTTTAGCGTCAAATACTGGCGAGGAGGACTGAGTTGACGTCAGACATTTTTTTGCCTTAAGTATCGGTAGCTTGGAGCAGCAGCCTTCACGAGTACCTAATACCTTGAAATAAGGTATCGGCATGATTTATTTTTGAAAAACTATTATTCAGTTGTACAGGTAAACCACTTTAATGGAGGAAAAATTTATGAAATGTGTATCTTGGTGTAATTTATGTGAACAAAAACCCGGCATTTGAACAGGGGTGCACAGGCTTCTTATAGCTATTGTATTTTTGTTCCTGACATAACTGCAGGATGCATGCGTTGTTGTATTCTAGTTTAAAATAATAAACCGTTACTCTCACTCTCCCATCCCTTCTCACGTGTAGCCAGTCCAGTCAGAGTCCTTGGCGCTGACGTCATGAAGACGTCTTCGTATTCTCTGTACCGCCGGTACGATCAATCGAGCCAGCGACAGAACCCAAACAATGTTTTTCATTCCCGTCAAAAGAGCCAAGATTATAAACCGTTCCAACCGGAGGAGAGAAGACCGACAAACAACCTTTTAGTCAGACGAGGTGAAAACCTCGACAAGTACAGAGTGGTCATTCTTAAATCAGCTCCCAGTCATCCCTTTCGTCAGAGCTCCACGAACGCTGAAGAAGGTTCCAGATTTGAAGACCTTTCCGGAGCGGACGCTCCTAAAATGCCGGCGAGCACAAGAGATCAATCGGGAGCTAAGACAGTGCGGCAAACGTCGTCTGTCCTTTCAGCGCAGCCAGGCCGATATTTGTCTGGACGCCGCGTGGACACAGACACGCTCAACGAGATTCGACCCGGCAGATTTCCATTGAGACGTCCGACCGCCTTGAAGGAGAAAAACCTGGACGCCTCTGTCATCAAACGCACTCCTCAGCTCGCTAACGGTAAAAAGGTACCGCCCTTTCTCTTCAAGCCTTCTCTCGTCAAACCGGAACATTTTGGGAAATCTATGAATTCTCCGGCAATTCTCCGGGACGAAAGGAAAGTGTCAAACGAAGAGGATGACAACGCGGTCGATGCGGCTCAGAATGCCGCTCGGTACCGAGCCACCTCGAGACTGCATCGGCCACGACACTTCGCCGCGCAAAGTCACAAAGGTGCATTCTCAGCGCGTGTCCTGCCGCCTGTTGCTGCATCCAGATCGGTGGCCCGGACAACCAGGAAGCCCGCGCCGCTGACGCCCTCAAAAGCTTTGGGCAAGTCTCTGGGAATTCAAAATTCCCGCCGGCCAGCCTCCATTGCCTTCGCCAACAACTCTCCGCCCAATAAAGGAAAAGGCTATGCATTCAAAATGGCAAACGTTTACCCCTTTTTGTCATCCAAATACAGTTTCAGCCGCAGACAAGTCGGACCTCGGACTACAGCTGCTCTGTCCACGTCTGGATTTCGACGTCCCCAAAAACTGGATCGCAGGATGCTAAAGCAGCCGTCGAATCATCGAGTCGAGGGCGCCAACGCTGCAACTCGACCGTCGAACGAGTCTGCCGTCCGACAGATTTTTGAAAGTCTGGAGCGGAATATTTCTCAGGTGGCTAGCACGAGCGCAATTCCCAAAACGTCTCTGCTGCACCGAAACGCGTCCGGCGGAAAAGAGGTCCCGACGTTTGCGGTCGGGCAAAACGAACCGCAGACCCAAACACCGAGGGGAGCGACAGCAGGTCACGTCGTCTCAGAGGGCCTCGCCGAGGGGAGGTCCGGGCTCTTCAGCACGTCCACCAGCAGCACGGTGCGAGGCAGACCCGCGCACGGCGCCCGCCACGCCGGCCCCGAGCGGGTCGCCGGGAACTCGCCCATCGTCGGGCGGCCCAAAGGGGAGCCTAGGGGAAACGCGTCGACCACTCGGACGCCCGCCACCGCAGCGGCTGTTTCGGACGTAACGGAGTTAGGGGTCAGGTTCTCCGGTACTGAGGTACCGGTGGCTGCCAGAGAAACCTCAAGTCGTGGGGCAACTCTTGGCATGGAGAATGAAAATGAGAAGTCAAGCGGAAGTGAAGTGTCAGACAGCGGGCTGAATGAGGCTCCGCGGGAAGATTGGCTGGACCTACATTACCTCCGAATTTCGATGGGCAACGTCTCCTTCAAGTCCATGTGATCTGGGTAAACATCAGGTAGGAGGGTTTATTATTTAATAAAACGCATTGGGGGGGGGGAAAGTGTAAAACTACAACTGGCATTGTGGTTATGTCACTGAAAATGTCTTGGAATGTCTGGGAAATCACGACCGATCGGGCCAAATTAGAGCAGTGTTTTTTTTCTTCTGATTAGTCAGCAAAGGCCCGATTAGCAGATGATCCTGAGCGATTATCCTGTGGCGTGTGTTGAGATTGTCCAGGCTGACAATTGTAGATATTAAACCTGTTCAATATTTATGACGGCAAAATCCAAAAAGAAGTCCATTTTTCCTTGGCCATGGGTCCCCTCACAATAATAATAATCATAATAATAAAAAGTTAAGATGTTCACGATGATGCCGCTTCCTGAGAGAGATCCAAACCAAATGTAAACTAATTCTTCACACGATTTGAGACGAACACAAAGACTTAAATTCGACTGTTCCTCGTGCCCTCATCCCTCCCATGCAGGCGGCAGCTCCCGAGTGTGCTGACAGGGATTTTCCATCTCCTCTGCTGCGTGCTGCTGAAATCAGGACAAGATGGAAAAAATTATCTGCTCGCTTGTTCAATTCTGTTGTCGTTGTGGTGCCAGAATGCATCAAGACAAAGGAACCGGTAATTATCACACATGAAACGGACTATTTCGGGCTTGCGTTCGCAACAACGTCAGACGATTGATTCACCAATGACGTCACGGGGAGGTCGACTCAAATGTTCTGGAACGTGGAACTATTAAAAGGATTGTCCAGGCTTCTGTGTCCACTAGAGGGCGTTGCTGGCCCACCATTAATACAGCGAGTACACGCCATAGCGCCACAATGCTGCATCTTTTCGGGACGCACAGTCGAACAATGTCTGTGACAACAAAATCCCTCAAAGGTTCAATAATTATAACAGACGTCAGAGCTTGGGGGTCTGAAAAAATAAATAGAGAGATTATATATTTGTGACTTTTAATTTGGTGCTGTGCTGTGTTGTGCGCTTTTTCAAAAATACTGGATCTGCTTTGGCTCGATAAGGTCGGGAATCGCAAAATCAATAGTTTTGTCTTTTGAGTCGAAAAGCTCTCTCAAAGACACATTTTCAGATCAAATATTTCCTTGCTTGTTTCATTTCATACTTGACGGTTGTGCAGGCGCTCGCTCCGGGGCCCATTGTTTGTGCCGTCAATCAAAAGTACATTTTCCATAATATGTCCGCCTTTAAGTCGAGCCTTACAAATAAGTCTGAGGTTTAGTGCAGCCGACGAGTCGAGTCGACCGAGGGCATCGGGTCCACGCTAAGCCGAGACCGGAGCCCCTAACGGGGGCCGTTCACATCACCTGACCCCTTTTTTCCCCAGCGAGCCAGCTCCACCTAAAATACCAACACTTTCCCCGAGTCGCCAGCTCCTTGAGAGAGGGGCCTCACCGTGGCGGAGAGTGTGAGGGGATCTGCCAGTCAAACACATTGTACATTGGATTAACACCCCCACCCCACCAAGCCCCTCCACCACCCTCTGTGGAAAGTGGAGGGCTCCACTTTCCCAGCGTGTTGAACAGTATTAACGTTTGAGATGGGACCTCTCCAGTCCCAGTGTTTAGTTTACACGCTTCTTTTCATGTGTGCAAACGACTTCCTCCACATATTCGGCCGCATGGTGTCCTCTTGCAGGGAGCCCCCCGCCCCCGCCCCCGCCCCCACCATCCCCATTCCAGTGAGGGGGAATTCTGTAGCATGTGTCCACGCTTTTCAGGGTGCTTTCAGTCAAAATAAAGTCTGGGAATCCCCTCACCTCCTTCCTTTCTCAATGTGGCATTTTTCTGTCTGACTGCAAATTTTGATGATAAAGATGAATCGATAACGATAGCAAACTCAAATGTGTGTGTAAGGAAGACAGAGAGAGGCCTTTTTGTTTTGCTAAGTATGTAAGTGGAAGAGGAGGATGACGGGGGTTAGTTTAGTACATGAGCAAATGGCCGCTTCTGCATTTGCGCTGAGGGAGGAAGGGAACACAATGACCCTACAACGAGCCAATCGTAGCAGTTTTGGCCGTGACTGCCTGAGTAAACTCACTTTATTGAGTATAAAAGTTAAATGGGAAGATGTGGGCTAGGGGGGAAAAAAGCTTGGGGGGGATTAGCACAAGTGTCTTGCAGTCTACCAAGTGTAATCCGGGGGGTTTTAGTGGCTAAGGCAGACTGTTTGTTTATCTTGGTAAAACACACGCAGCAGACAGTTTCAAGATACCGGAAGAGAGAGTGAACTTTCAAAAAGTGTTTGCTGTGCAAATGTATGAGGTGAACGATAGGAAGGAAGCAATTTTGAATTGAGAGCTTCAAAGCAAAATGGCCGCCACCCGATTCAATTTCAGCCATCGGTGATGTATATGTCAAATTCACCCCCAAAATAGCGGCTTCAAACCAAAATGGCCAACGTCACGTTCAATTCCGGGCGCACATCCTGGCAACTCTTATCGTGATCGACACGGCTCCGAAATTCCCTCATCCGCTACGGAGACAAAAAAAAAAGCAATTTCCTAACGCTTTACATTCTGTCAGCTTCCCGTCCTCTGCACCTTGCAGGAAGTCATCAAGACAAAGACTTCCTGTAACGTTGCCACCACGGAGCGAGCAGGGAATTCTGTACGGGAGAGAGCGATGATTTCTCCCTTTTTGGAAAGCACGGACGCTATCATTTGGTTTCTCTTTAGGAAAGTGCAAAAATCACATTTTCTTTCTTTGGGAAATTGCAAGATAAGTTTTTTTTTTTTTTTGCAAAGCACGTCAAATATTTTTTCTTCTTTATAGGAAAGTGCAACAACTCTCCACTGTGTTGCAAATTATTATGCAAATTCTATTTTTAGATTTTCACTTTAAAAAAATAAAAAATAAAATACAATTCAACTACTACCAAAATACTCCCAATATGTTATTAGGTGTTTTGAATTATATTCTGACCGTTGATGATTTGACTATTATGCCGACTGTCATTTGTATCAACTATTTAGGAAAATCTGGGGGGGAAAAAAAACATCATTTGCATAATCAGTTTGGTGTGGAAGAACCCTTTTAATATGCAAGCAAACGTTTGAAATGGAGCGTGCGCAACATTTGCATATTATAAAGCGGAACTGCTGAATTATGTAACCTGAAGATGAAGCAATGTGTCATTTACCCCGAAAAAAAAAAAAACATTCCAAGATATTTTAGCAGCTATTTACACTTGGTTTAAACAGTACTTCAGTAATACCGATATCCACCTTATCACAGAGTATTGGCATTCATGTGCTGATTAATGATTACGGAGTACGTACATAAATCCAGAGATGATCCACCTGCTGGCCTCCATCCTGCGTCCCTCGGTCATTTGAACTCGGTGACCTCCCATCCCACAGCTCGACCTCGTCTTCCCGTTCCTCGGAGGCACGACGACCGCGTCGCCACGGTGGCTGGCTGGCAGCTGCGCTCTCTTTCCACCCCGACATCACTGCGAATGTGGAATGTGGCTAACATTTGCCTTTACACCAACAATGAGGTGTAACATTCAAATGTATCAAGTCTGGTTTTTTGGGGGGGTTTTTTTTCTTCTTCGTTTTACATCTTTCATTTCTACAGTCTGTGCACCGTCACTACCTGTTCAGGTCAGGTGACCTTGGCCATCTGTGGATGAGCCAAAAACAAACAAAGATAACAGTTGTCATTACCTTAAGAAGTACGTTTCTGGAATGCGGGATGAAACTACCCGGAGAAAAGCGAAGCGAGCACTGTTAGGACTTGATTTTCACACCTCCGCTCTTCTTTGCCTCAAGATCAGAAGCGTGCGTCACACATCCACGCCAGCGAATTGTGGCTTTTTTTTTTTTTTTTTTTCTCTTTCTTCATTCTGCCAAAAAGCAGCAGCTCAGTTTCACAAAAACAAAAGACACCATGAGTCCATCTGTTGTTTGACTGTAATTATTTTACTGGAGTTTTGTTGTGTTGCTTGTTTTGTTTGTCAAGCAACAAACCAACGGCAACACGAACACATTCTTGCCATTCGGTACCGTCGCACATATGAAAGACAATTGAGCAGACTTTTCACTACGAAGCACAAATAAAGTGTATTTCAAAGGAACATGCGGTGGGAAGGATTGTCGAGGGCAGTTTGAACAAATACTGGTGCGTTGTTAATTGAAGCAAAGTAGCGCTTGGGCGTTTACTTTGGGCTGTTTAGAGCAGGGATGGGCAAATTTTCGTCATCAAGGGTCACGAGAGAATTATCGGGTTAAAACATCAGCTCTTCGCAACAAGAGCCTTTATCTTAGTTAACCGGGGGGAGTTCCATTTAAAACAAAGGATGAGCGCCGTCTTGAGGAGAAGTTTCTCCTGGCGAGCTTTGGCACTGAAGTCTCCTCATCAGAGCCACGGCCGACCGAAAGGTCCCCTGATAGATCCGTTTCGCACCAGAGTTATATGCATCCAAAGGGAAGAAAATGTACAGAAAAACAGACGTGGTATATAGCACGACCCGTGTGATGGGTTAAATAAGACAAAACAGACAGGCACTTAAGTGCTGATGCAGATATTAACAGATGAGGTTGGAGAAGAGCTCAAATGCAACGTTCCTAAAAGCTAACAGGCTAGCATTTGCGTGAGCGGCAAACACGATTTCGCAGAACCACGAGTAACACGTTATTGTTCCTGAGAGGAAAAAGGATTAAGTGAGACACAGTCGACTAACTAGGAGGTGCCACGTTGGTCAAAAGTCGCACACTATTCGTGGATTTTGTTTCAATTTTTCACATTTTCTTCTCCAATGTATATTGTTTTCCTTTTTTTAAAAGGGGAGCCAATCCCGAAAACACTGATTCGAGTTTTATCCTCGCTTATTCAAGAATATTTTGGGTTTAATATAATTGTAATGGGCGCCAATTATCTGTGGATTTTTGGGGAATAGCGGGGGGTCCACTGCACCTCTCACATACACACACAAAACTTTCACAGGCACCCAAAAACTCACACTCAACAAAAAGGTTTTACCCAGAAACTCTCAAAAACAAGAACCAAAAGGACTCATTCACCCAAAAAAAACTCTTCCACGCTGACACACCTCTCACACATACACTCACCAAACTAACAACCAACAAAAGTCTTTCACACACACGCATCATAAAATCGCTCTCTCACCCTAACCTCCTGCACGGGGGATTTTTTTGTGTGAGTGAGGTTGTTTTTGAGAGATAAAGGTTACTTTAGGTCTACGCGGCACCTCCTAAGCGACTGTATGGCTCGTCCTGAATTGTACGGTATGCTGAGGCATTTTTTTTTTTTTTTTTTGCTACTAGTTTTCAAAATACTTGTGGCGTATGGCTGTAGTTCATGGCAAAACAAACTGAGTGAAAACATTTGAGGAGAAAAAATAAATGTGTCGTGGAATAAAAGTGGCAACAATAATAGCGGAAAGCTAATAAGCGGCCATGCCAATCGTCGACCGGACTGATGAAATCTGATTCATGAAAAATAAAAGCTCAATTATCATGCTTGACCTTTGACATGATTGTTTGAGGTGCTATCCACTGTTAGTGGGGGATTTAAAAAAAAAAAAAAAAAAAAAAAAAAAAAAAAAAAAAAAGCTCAAACGTTTCACACACACACACACAAGAAAAAAAATGTCTCGTCTGAAACAGGCACTTTTCACACCTCCATAAATTTTCTTTTCCATAAACTTAATTTTAAGATGAGAGTTGCCGTTTCGTGGGAGAACTTAAATTCCTTTTTTTTTTTTTTTAATCCTTTTACACTTCTGTTTGGCTCCCACTCATGGAATGAAAGCTAGGTTTTTGTTTTTGTTTTGAGAACATCACTCCGCACACATTCCCCATTGCTTTGCGCAACCGATGGGGGGGAAAAAAAAAAAGGAAAAAAAAAAAAATCATAATAAAGTTTCTCTCCGGGGGCGTGTCCCCCCCCCCCCCCCCCCCAAAAAAAAGGGAGCGAGCAGAGATTTGAGCGCTACCAGATTGTTCCTCCAAGGACGACATCGCTGGCATCAGCACTCTGAAAGCAGATACAGAAAAGTGTTTGGTTAGAACAGTAAACAAGTATATATATTTTTTTATTTCCTCATATTGAAGCACACTTTTAATATAAAAAGAAAGCTAAGTATTTTTGGACATGTTACTTGGTTTAAAAAGTTTGAGAAGCACTCGGTTAGAAGCATAACACAGATATGAAAGAATAAATAAATACCCTCAAATGCATATACAGCGCTGCTCGCCGATCAGGTAAATCGTATATAAAAGAATATATTGGCCAGGAGAACACATTGAACCGAAACGCCATAAAGAGCGTCGGTAAACACTGCGAACAAACAAACCGAGGAGGGAGGGGGGAAAAAAAAAAAAAAAAGTGATAAAGGAAAGCGCCAAGGCACTTGACGCTTGTTTGTTTTAACAATCAGGTCATCGCTGCTGCTACGAGGGCCTCGCGCTCAAAGTCGAAAATTCACGTTAACGCTGATGTGCACAAAAACAATTCTGTCTAAACAAACCCCCGAAAGAGGCTTTTTCATGGCTTCATGGACTCTAATGGAGCAAATTTGATTTGAAGAAGTGGAGATACCCTCCGCTGACTGCACTATTAGCAATCACGCGCTAACTCGGCTTGCGAGTGTCCTGACTTCAAAGTTTTTAGGAGATAGCAGCCGCCTTGAGTTGCGAGTCGTAGGTTATGAGCGATAGATGGCTGAAGCAGTTTGACAGATAGTGAACAATTCTTTAAAAAAAAAAAAAAAAGAGAGACTTCTAGCTGTTTACTGTTACTCCAACTTGAGGTTTACTGTCAAACTAAAAGAATTACATACGTATTTAACTAGACGACATAACTTTGTCTGATGAAAGCGTTCTAGCTTCACGCTGACACACAATGTCAAACGACATAGACGGGCTAACGAAACTAACATTAACGTCGTAGGATTACAACCTTTTAAGGAACGAATATTTGAACAATTCCCAAGTCGAAAGATAATATAACGCACATGCATTTTTTTTCTTTATCCTCTGCAAAACTGAATTTCAATCACCACACTGTCAAATGCGAGTGAGCCTCGCGCTTGCACGAAAATCAAGATATGGCACCGTTTGCGCTGTGTGTGGCTCAAGACGGCCACAAGCAAGCTGAAAGAGGTTGTAAAAAATAAAAAATGAGGCCTGAGGGTTAAATTGTGAACAATATTCCCAATATGTCAACAAAGCGGAGCGTGAAAAGTTGCAGAAGGCCACGAGTGGATGGATGACTCATGCTAAAAGGAGCCCAAACAACAAACGAGAAAGCCTCCAATTTTTCTCCAATTTCCCAGCACCGCTCGCGTCCTCTAATTGCTGCTCTATATTTACGTCCCTCCCTCTCTCCTGGTTTGTCGTCCTCCTGATGCGGCGAGCTATATTTAGCGCTCGCCCCGGCAGCCGTGACGGCCTAAAACAAGGCTCAGCTCCCACATTTCGCCCACCCTAACTCCGCACGCCAAAACGGCAACCGACGGGGACTCCGGCGACAGGTCGAAAGAACGCGCTCTGCTGCGCTGCAAAGACACGCTCATGCACATGAGACATAGACACTATATTTAGTCTCATAATGATGACCCTTCTTCAATGGCAGACATGTTAAATTATACAGGCAAAGACTGCGCACATCGGTCCGCTGCCTGAGGTTAATGCACTGACTCACACTCTCTTAAAAAAAAAAAATACGAATCTTCTTCACTGCCTTTTCCAAAAAGGATTTTCTTCAGGCGCTCGGTTGGCTAAATCAGCCGTACAGTTAGGAGTAGCATTAGAATTTTAAAATCAAACATGCACATGTTGAAATAAAGAGGTTACAGACAACATTGACAGCCTCAGGAGTCTGACTTTTGTCAGAAACTGCTCCCTGGCTTGTTCCTGTGTGTGTGTGTGTGTGTGTCTGTAATTAAGGGAGTCTGGGTCTATTTCGCAATCCTGTCGAAAATTTAAAGTCTCCCTGTTTTTGTTTTTTTGGGAAGCGGGGTCGTCTGTCACTGTCCCGCTGCCATAGATGGGCTACCATAGATGCCACGGTAACTATACGCCTCGAAACAACTGCTACTTTAAAACACACGGCGTGAACCGCGATGTAGCGGGGGAACACAGTCATTGAATCCACGGTACCTGAAAAGCTGGTGACAAATGCTGACATCACGTGGGGGCTGTGAACGCAGCGTGTGTGCTCTTCAAAGTTATTTTCCAAACATTGCGCTGAGCGCAGCTGGCGGGGCCGGAGCAAAGGGCTCGGAAAAACGAGTCCTGCGTGCACTTTCACCTCGGCGCCGTCAATCACTTTTTAAGCAACGCTGAGAGTTACGTAACAAAGCTATATGGCAAGTACTGTGCAAACAGGTCTGGGTGTGTGTATGGCGCATCAGACCAACACGGGCGGGCACATGGCAATGAACCTGGGTGTGGCTATAAGGTGACAAATTGCACTTCATTTCTATCTTGCAGTATTAAAAGACGGAGCATTTAAAGTGCTGGCTTCATTGTGCATTTCACTGAGTGGGCATTCCAGGAGCCGGAATGCGAGGGGACAGGAAGTCGGTGCACCAGCGCTGAGTGGGGGGGGGGGAGCATTTTCAGGGGGCAGTGGGGGGGGGGGGGGGGGGTCAAAAACGTCAGGTTATCCCAGTTTGGGATCACCAAAATCGGATTCTTTTTCAGAATGATTTTTTTCCTTCGGTACTGGCACACTAAACAAAGACACGCTCGTTTAATGCTAACATCCAATGGGAAACACCATAGGCACGCAGGCTAACAATTAGCATCTGATGTATGTAGTTGTGTTGTTACCCTTTAAGGAATGGACATCTGAACACAACGATGCAGTAACGCAATGTCGACCGATAATATAACAAAACTCACAGTATATATTCTTTATCCTTTGCAAAGATCTATTTATTTTGTTTTTTTTAAATGCTGCCTTATTTCATCCGAAATATCCCAAAAATGTAATGATCATCTTCAGAAAACGTTGCAAATCACAAAACGTCAATTAAAACATGAGCCGTACGCTCATTTTGTCTGTTTCTTGGCAGGAATTAACGTCATTTTTTTGCCGCTAAATTTTTATAAACTCGCTTTTTGATCGCAGCCATGTTGTCGGTGCTTTTAACGACAGAAGTCACAAAAAGAAACAGATTATCCTGATGACCACCCGGTGATATTGAAAATATGTGGCGTTGTGAAAACACGTCACGTGCCCTCCATTCCTGCACCGAATCTCTACATCGCGAGGGCAACCTGAAAATCTGCACAAAAATGCTGCCCTGGACGCTTGGGCAAAGTCGGCCAATTTGCTCGTAAATATGTTGTTCTTGTGTAACGCAGGTTGAAATGTGACATGGGACAGCCAGTCCTTGGCCGCCACACATTGAGAACGAGCCAACACGACTAAAGGGTTATGGGCATGTCATTTAATTGCTCTCTCTTTCTGTCGCTACCACACACACACACACACACACACACACACACACAGACACAAATGTTTTGGCAGTGTGAGGCATGAATGATAACACAAACAGGTTGGGTCCTCAATTCAGAGAAACGACTCTCCCAGAATCTCTTTACGATCAGAGCGTATGAAATCCAAACCGTGCGTGGAATATCATTTGAGAAAGGAGTTGTTGTTTTTGTTTTAAGGGGGACATACACTACTCACAAACATTTAGGGATATTGGGCTTTGGGATGACATTTCAGCATGAACCTAAAATGCATTTGAATTTAATTTGAGCTTGTGTTCAATGTTTCAGGGTTAGTCCAGTTCAGTAGGTTGGAGAACAACCCCAAAACAGTTATTGGTCGTTTCCCCCCCCCGCTTATTCAATAATTCTTTGGGTTTAAAAAAATAAATAAATCATAATAATCATAATAATAATTCGGGCGGCACGGTGGACGACTGGTTCGAGCGTCAGCCTCACAGTTCTGAGGACCCGGGTTCAATCCCCGGCCCCGCCTGTGTGGAGTTTGCATGTTCTCCCCGTGCCTGCGTGGGTTTTCTCCGGGCACTCCGGTTTCCTCCCACATCCCAAAAACATGCATGAATTGGAGACTCTAAATTGTCCGTAGGTGTGAATGTGAGTGCGGATGGTTGTTTGTTTCTATGTGCCCTGCGATTGGCTGGCAACCAGTTCAGGGTGTACCCCGCCTCCTGCCCGATGACAGCTGGGATAGGCTCCGGCGCGCCCGCGACCCTAGTGAGGAGAAGCGGCTCAGAAAATGGATGGATGGATAATAATTCCCTGAAAATTTTGGGAAATGAGAGTGTGCGCGTGTATGTCATAGCCGTACACGACTATACATGAAACAGACACACAAACGAACCCATGCAAGTTCCCTTCTAATACATCACATACGCAGCATTGGGTGGCGGACTTCAGTGCGATGACGCGTGCGCTTACCGAGCTAGCGCGCGTGTGCGCCCTGAACAAAAGGTGATTACTCCTGTGCACGATCTGCCAGGCCCCCCACCCCCCAAACAAAGAACAAAATGTCACCAGCTGGCACGCACGCTCACGTGTCCCTTTTAAAGCTGATGACAATTGCTTCGGAATACAAACCATGTTATTACTGAAGAAGCATGGGCAAGGTTAGCTTCCCGCTTCTTGACCGCGGATCGCTAATGAGTAAACATTAACTACTTATGCACCCCTGTCTCGTCTTCTTTCACGAATTGGAGGCTTGCTGTGGTGAGTACATTGGGTTCATCGCTGGGATGATGCAATCGTGGGGCTTTTGGTCGAGAAACAATTGCCCCCCATGCAGCCTGCCAGCCATAGCTTGGACCGTCGCAAAATGGCCATGCAGCGTATGTAACGGCGCTTCATTTAGACAAAACTAGTGCTTTGGCGCCCTGTTGTGACACCTTAGGGCCAAGGAACTATGTTGAAGTTAGTTGAGGAGCTAGATTTAGACAATAAGCAGCGCTTTGCCGCAATTTCGTGGCAATTTGGCGCCGAGGAACTCCGATGGATTGAGTCGAGGAGCTTCATTTGGACAGAATAAGAGCTCTGCCGCCATCTCGTTGGCATCTTGGTGCCAGGGAACTATGTTTAAGTGAGTTGAGGAGTGTCATTTCGACAAAAGTAGAATAAAATGTGTAATATTAAGAAAATAAACTTTGAATTTGAAATCACGACTTTATCTTGGAAAAATATAATACTTTACTCCCGGAAGATTTTTATCCCGATAAAATACGTCTTTGTTATTGTCAAGACCAGGATTATTTTATTACACGCACGCACGCACGCACGCACGCACGCAGTGCCCCCGGGAAAGTGGGCGATTGAATAAAGCGAAGGCCGCAGGCAACAGGAGGCAGTTAGTGGCATTACGTGGCCGCCGTTGACGCGGAGGTGAGCCGGCGCACGAAAAGGTTAACAACCGCTCTCCGGACATTAGCGGCAGCGCTGAGCAAACAGCTGCCCTCCTTTCGCTTCGATCCGCACTCACCACTTACGTAAGATCTGCCTTCCTCTCGTCCTTGGAGGAGGAGGAGGAGGAGGAGCAGGAGGAGCGTTTGCACGCACGTTTGCGACTGACACACGTGGTTGCGGCAACAGTGTAGGTCAGTGTTGCACCTCCGTGCCAACTTCCCTCAATCGAAAGCAGACTCTCAGCTGCAGCCTGGTACGGCATTTAATTTTGCACTCCACGACACTATGACGCAAGAAGAAGGCCCCCGCTGGTCCCGTGGTCTTTACGTTTCTAATTTCAAACACACCACGTCCAAATGTCACTTCCTCTTCTTTGCACGATGCTCTTTCACCGAGAACATTGTTGAAATGTGCAGGAACAACATTTGAGGTGTTTTTTTTTTGTTTTTAACAATGAAAAGAATCGACATAACGGAGCACCATCAGAGATGTTAACTCAAAGGGGACATTGTGGAAATTAAAGTCCGCTTAGCTTGATGCTAAGAAACAATGCAAAGCGGCATTGACATGCTAACGGTTAGCATTGATGGTTGCAGTTTTAGAAGCAAAGGATATTTGTACACAGTGGAGCAACACATTTAGTCTGATAAAATAACAAAACCCACATTTAATTCTTTATCCTCTACGAAAAATGGCTAATATCATAGCATCTTACAGACACTATTCGTAACAGAAGTACGATTCTTCTTCGTTTGTTCCTGCCTGACTGTATTATACTGCCTCCCGGTGGACAAACCAGGCGCTCCAGAAGGAGCAGCACAATGAGACGAGTTGCAGCATTCAATCGTGATGCACCAACTGTTAAATTCTTTAGATTATATTTGTCTTATTACTCTTCCAGTGTGTTATTTCACCTTCTGTTCATTTCAATGAGGAAAGGTGATTTGAGATAAGCATGAACAAATTCAACTCGTATCTCAATGGCACCAGTGTATATCAGACTTTTGATTTTATTTCCTTTGCTTAACCAGAGAAGGCAATTGACAACAGTTTCTCCATTTCCAATGCCGACCTGGAGGCAATTTAGCGGTCAGCATCTTGCCCAAGGACACTTCGACAGCAGGCGGTCGGAGCTGGCATTTGAACCACCGACCCTTCGGTCAGTGGATGACACCCGCTCTACCGAGTGAGCCACGGCCAATAAAACACCCGGTCATTTTTGTCATCGTCATTGCACGTTTTTTGTACGACAATACCTTGAATCATGTTCAAACCGGCGCTATTTTCACCATGCTAGCCGCACCTGAGCTGACCCCGAAATCAACTCTGACCTCATCGCGTCCGCTCAGTCGGCTCCGCCCGCTTAGCTCACGCGCGCCGAAATACGCTCTACGATTCGCACGCAGACACGTGAGCAAACACTATGAAAGCCAGACATGTCCCTTGTGTGAGAGCTGCCTTGTTAGTAACACTTAATCATCTTAGCGCTCACCATCACCCACCGGGGAATAAGCGCTTTACGGAGAAGCGCGGTCAGCGGCGCGGCTCGGTGATGCCCAGAACACACGCAGATCAGCCCGGAGACACGGGGAACTCGGGCACAGAGGTGTCGAGTAACTAAGTCCAAATTCTTCGTTACCTGATTGAAGTCGGCATTTCCGGTATCTACTCCACTGGGTTGTTTAGTTTTCATCCTACTTTTTACTGCTGCTCTGCACATTTGCACACAAATAATCTGCACTTTCTACTCCTTACACTTACAGGTGCAACGATATTTTGTGATGTTTTTAAACACACACACGTCAAATTTTGATGACAGCAAACGAAAACCCCAAATTCACCATCTGTAGAAACTACAATATTACGTAACAAACAATCGAGAAACAATGGAAATTATTTTTAAATGAGGTGGAAAATTGCCCTCTGAAAGGTATTTTCCCGTGTTTAATGAATCTCTATTATGAAGTACTGAAATAAACGGACCTTTCGAGAAAGTTCAGTCAACCCTTGAATTGATTCCCCCTTGCATTACTGTACGTAGTTTTGCAACCATGACTTTTACACTTTCACTTGAGTAAAAAGGTCAAGTTGATACTTCAACTGCTACAGAAGTTATCTTAAACCCAAACAGCTTCCCCTTGAGTCATGAAGTAATGAATGTGTGTCGGGTTGGACGGGCAAATAAGGAGGCGAGCGTGAAAAGAGGGAGAACCGTCTTCCTCGTCCTCCTCCTCCTCTTATGCACTCAGTCACCTCGGCGGGTTGGGTGGGTGGGTGGCTGCGTCGTTCTTTCAGGCTGCGCCCGAAGCGTTTCCAGAGCCGGCACGCGGCCAACGCCACCGCGCACAATCGACGCTCTGTGGCCGACATCGCGATTGTACGAGGCGCTGGGGACCACGCCGCACGTGCACGCGCAGTTACACTCTCACACACCGAGTCACACACGTGCACACTTAAAAGTCACAGTCTCGCCCTTGCTCTCAGAGCTAGCGAAAATAAGTGCAATCAACCCCCCCCCCCCCCCTCCCCCCCAATCGATCAAATCAAGCGACGGCCCTGCTCTCAAAGCTAGCGGAAATAAGTTGGGGGGGGGGGGGGGACAACAACAACGAGAGGACTGCTTCTTCAGGAAGAGGAAAAAGGTCAAATGATGAGACAGAAGAAAAGCCTCCAACTCCCATGAAAAACGAGCCTGCGTTTTAGGGACAATATCTGCAGTGCTACTTTCAAAAACGGGTTCGTCGCTACTGGTGATTCTTCCGCACCGAGGCCACTCTGCACAATACGGCCTCGCAAATGAAGCGATGAGGGCTTCAGAACTGTCCCCCCCCCCAAAAAAAAACCACTGAATACTGTGCTTCCATTTTCTGACTGGACATTAGTAACACACGTGTCTCACATTACCCCCAAGATGGGACCAGCTTGTTGGAGAAGACAAGTGCAGGCCTCCACTTTACTTACCGCCACTGCAATCAGCAAAATAGTCAATTGCATTTTTCATCATTTGTTTTCATTTCTTCCTATATATTACAAAACAAATAATACACAGAATTCTGGGAATTGTGTTGCGTTATTTATTTCTGCCTTTTTCCTGCATAACTCAGCAGTTTTTCCCTCCCCCCGAGCCCAGAAACCGCTTTCTTGTCCAATCCTTTTGTTGTGAAAAAGCCATATCAAGCACCTTAAGTATTTGCACATCACTGAGGCATAACGGGAAAAAAAACAAAAACTCTTTGATGCAACCCACACAAATGGCCGGAAAATAAACATTTCAGACATCTATGCAGAGTTTCAAGGCTGACGAAAGGCAAGGCAAGATTTATAGAGGAGCAAAGTTTAACCTTAGTGCATTATTAATGAGAATTCATATGATGAACACACAATCCGTGACTGTAACCCTGCTTGCGTTGTCCTCCCCCCCCCCACATGCAGCAATCAAAATCTGGAGGACGCATTCATGTTAAATATTTTAAGAGCTTGAGGTTCGACAGGACCCGTTTCGCATGGGTTGCGTGTGTCGAAAAAAAATTACCCACAAAAAAAAAATTACCTCAGGCACAAACGTGTACAGGCTCGTTCTGACCACCTGCAGTATTTGTACTGTGGCTTTTTCTTTTGTGTGCATATTCAACTCAGATTACGCCGACCAGCGTTTGGATTCGCCGAATTGGACAGAGGCGCTGAACTGTGATGGGATGATGTTCCTGTCGCGGCACACGCGGATGACCTCATCAAAAACACCTTCGCCTTTTTATTATGGGGATTAATACGCACACGCACGAAGCCGTCAACATTCCCCCAAAACCCAAACAGAGGCCAGATTGCCGATTTCCCACCCAAACAAAGCGAGCCTGAGACTTGAGCAAACTGAATCTCCTTGAGTTGCACAAGAAATCTTATCTGACCTCAAAGAATCTTATCTTAAAGGGGACATATTATGGAGAAATTGACTTTTTAATGGCTTAGATACAAATTGTTGAGTCTCTGGAGTGCCTGCCCATCCAGCAAGTGTGAAATTAAACAACCAAGTAAACTGTTCCAACATTGCACGTTTCAACAAGTCAATCATCTTCACGTCATTTTCAGGTCAGGCTTCAGCAGTGAAGTGCTGCCTCCACGGATGAAAATCCGATCAAATCGCCATTGTTGATGTCGCTATCTTGGCCGCTAATTCTTCAAGAGTCAAGGAGGTTTAAAGAGACACGCGCACACGTAGCGTGGGCATGGGGGAGGGGAGGGGGGGGGGTCGAGTAGGGGGATCATGCACCGTCCACATGGTTGCTGTTTACATAACGCGCTGTTAGCCTGACCTGGATTTCAAAGTCTGTCATCATAAACAATCAATACTGTTCGAGTGCGTGTTTGAAAGCCTTAAGAAAAATGCACGCGCTTGCATGAACGCAGCCACCAATTAAGCAGATGTCATTCGTTGCCCGTGCAATAAATGCCGCTTTTCTAGTGTACACAGACTATTTCTAAACTACCAGTGCTTGATGGTGGCAGAGAACCTCACAACAAGCAGCGGAGAGCGAACAAGTGCTTTCTCTAAATTGTTTTATTGCCACTCCCAGTTGAAGTTTCAAAGTAAACATAAAACAAAAATAATGACATCTTGTGTATTCAACCAAACCACATAACGTTTGCTTACAAAAGTCCACTAGCTTAATGCTAACACGTAACGTGAAACGCCATCGAGGGGCTGAAAACACGAGCATCGATATTGCGGTGTTACACCTTTAAACGACTTATAGTTGAACAAAAACAGGAGCAACACATGGACACAATGAATGGCCTTTCCATTCATTTCAATGGGGAAAGATGTAGAAAGACAGTACTGTGCAAATTCAAGCGTCTTAATACCACTTTAAAGGAGAAAGTGGAATAAAATTCACTTGACATGATGCAAAGTGTCTAGACGGGAGGAGACAGAAAACACACATGCAGTCGATAGTGATCCAATTGGCCAGTTATGCATGCGTTTTGTCCAATTAGCAGAGAGAACAGACCTGCCTCTGTGCACTGGAGACACTGACTTTGAGAATTTAAAGAAGGCCTGAGGGGACTGGGGGAGGACTATTTAGTCAGGTAAAGGTTTATACAATTATGTGCACATGGTTGCATTCAAAACCTTGATCCCAAAGTCATGTGATGAAAGAGAATTAAAAAAAAAAAATGATGCGGACGGTTAAGAAAGATGATAGATGGTTAAGACGTAAAATATTTGTATTTTGTGACAGGGGCCTCTTGGAAAAGTCATTTCGGCCCTTTGCATGCGTGTTCCGTACCTATCGAGGACTGACAGTAGCAACCACACCATATTTGTTCTTTCCAAGGGATAAAGACGATATGCCTGTGAATATTTGTATATTATCCGTCAATATGTGCCATTCCACCATTTGTGTTCAAATATCCGTTGCTTCAAGGGTCATAACACCGGCATGCGGATGCTATTTTTAGCACGTCTACGGTATTTCCCATCATGTGTTAGCGTTAGCATTAAGCTAGCAGAGATAAAGGCTAAGCTATGGGGTTGTTTTGTGTTTAGTTTGACAGTAAACGAAGTGGAGTGCCAATAAACAGCTTGAATGTTTTTTTTTTTTTTTTTTTTTTTAATAAGTATTGGTATCTGATTCTATCTGCCAATCTGCTGCTTTTTGTGGAGTTGAGTTCACTGCCACCAGGAAATGTGAGATCATTGTAATACCATTCTTATCATATCAAAATTTTATATCCCGATAACGACTTGCTGGCGGCATGTTTTGCAGATTACTGTTATCTGGTAGGTGTTTGATTTTTGATTTTTTTTTTAAACCAAAACACGAGATTACGGTTTCCTCTTTTCGGCACCAGCTCTTCGGGCTGTTTGCGCTTTGTTCTCTGCGCAACGCTCCGCGTCTAGCATGTTGTTTACATCTATGCTCCCCGCTAGCATTGGCGTAAATGAGTATTTGCGGGTGACGCAACCATCGTTCATTGTTCGAAGTTAGAGTAGCGTCCGATGTTTAGGGCATTTAAAGTCACTATTTGTCACACAAATACTCACAAACTCATATTCACTTGGAGCGCAGGCACACTGCATACTGACAAGTGATTTGAGTTCAGAGCATGGTCACACAACAAACTTTTAAGTCAAGGTGACAATGTATGTACTTTTCGAGAGAGATTTTTCTCCATAATATGTGCCTTGGCTCAATAAAGATCGGGTAACACTCGGCTGTGTTATCAGGGTACGAAATGATGCCAATTTTTTTTTATGTGTGTGTGTGGGGGGGGGGGGGGGGGGGCAGCGTATATAAAATCCTGTTTTGTTTCTAGATAAGATCCCTGTCATTAAAGCAGACATAACATTTAAAACGCGTGACGAACAAGATAAGTCACAGATTCTAAACATGTACCCTTTGTTTATGATCATTCCTGGCTCATTGACGTCAGCCCGCCCGATATACGAGACGAGTTACAAAAATGCCTTTAAAGGATGAACTGAAGTAAGAGAATAGAGGTGGTTGGTGAACCATATCGGAGGGAGGGAATTTCAACAATCCATCAGCTGAGGACAAAGTCACAGAGAGAATGATACAAGATGGTAAACATCAAGACACCATTCTGGGAGTGAAAGGGAATTCGGGAGATCGCGAAGGCCTGGATGGATCAGACTGCAAGACAACCTAGCTAATGTTAGCAGTAAAGTTTGCACGTAAACATGCCGGCGTTTTGTCAAATCATGCGCTAAAGCCTCGGTAAACATTGGTTTGTGCGCATGACAAAATATTGACAACGGCGACCAAGTATGTTGACATCGTCGAGCAAGGGGGGCAACGCACCGGACGCATTACGCAATCCGATCTGTCGACGTCAAGGCGCGCTGTCTGAGAGTTGACGTATGTAGTATGTCACATGACACGGAAGACTCCCCCCCCCCAAGAAAAAAACATGCTAGACTTTTCATTTTGGCGTCTTAGAGCTATCCGTAGGGCCAAATCGTTGGCCGTGGATTATGTCGCACTACAAGAGGTTTTGTCGTTCCCGACAAAATATTTCGTTCGCTATCCGGGAAATCGGGCTAATAACGGGGCTAAAGTCCTGCAGTCTGATCTCGACACAAGACTCTTAAGAAAAGGATCATTTATTGGCAGAGGAAAAAGGGGGGTAAGTGGGATGCGGGAGATGAAAGTGGGCGAGCGTAGTCCAAAGGCATTTGCGAGACTGTGTGAGTGAAACCCTGGCCCCATCTCAACATTCACAGTCGATGTGTAACATTCTCGCCAGCCGCAGTGGTGGCCTGCAAGTATTTCTATATAAAAATTCTCAATCCGTGCGGTTTTCAAGGGCGACCTATGGCAAGCTTGCAACCAGCTTGGTCGGCACTCCCGCGCACTCCCCCCGCCCCCTCCGTCGAATCGAGTCAAGGTACGAAATGCTTGCGGTGAATGCAAGCGAGGATGCTATTCGAAGCGGGAGCTCGCAAAGCCACTACGCAAACAGCGAGGCTTGGCAGGGCGCAGCCATCACAAGAGCCCCACTGTGGAATGGTTCCGTAAGACGGCCCGAGCGTTTTACTGATGCACGTAAATCCACACGGTCGTTTAAATGCTCCTCTATCTGCTGAGGCTGCAGGCGCCGACCTCCTAACAGGGCAACTCAGTGCAGACTGTGGCTCAAAAAGAATGTTTTGCTATTTGGGGCTGGGGGGGACGTCTCACGGGGTTTGGGGCCTTGTTTAGCTGTGGTGGTCCTCCCCCGAAAGGAACATTCTTGGAATGCAAAGAGCATAAATTGGAGTATATGTGCAAATTCTTCTTTTGGAATACGGGAAACTACGGTAACCCAAACGTAAAGTGGCGAAAAGCCAATAAAATACTCATGTCACACTACAAGATCATCGGTTCAACTCTGAGTGGGATGCTTCGATGACAAGTCTGAATGCTTCCTTTGTCTGGAAACGGTGCTGCAGTGAGATGTTTGGTACGAGAAAACAATGGCTCAAGCCGAGCGGAAGCGTTGGCGCTTGTATTATGTATAGAACGATAATAAGGCTGCACAACTTCAGCATCAAATAGAGAAAAGCCGGTCTTCAACATGTCACATCACATGAGATGACGTCAGAAAATAAATCGGTGGCTATGAGTTGGACCTATAAGAAGGGGCCATATGGTCAGGCTCATGTATCAAAACAAATTTTAAAAAATGTTACCTGTTCCCTCATTATTTGCGTTCTGATGTGTCCGCAGCTCCTCGGACTTGTAGAAGTCTATGCTGGCGTACGTGTTGACGCTGGAGCTGCTACTGTTGCCAACCGCTGCAGCCCCTCCTCCGACCCCAGAACTTGCACCCAGCACCGAAAAGAGGCGCGCTGATGCCTGGCTCCCCGGGGGCCCATCCAGGCCTAAATGGGGGCTCTCGTTGTTGGCCAGGTCCAAGTCTATGTAGTTAAGGCCTTGCTCTGTGGTGGGTGTTTGAGTGGCGATGGCCTGTTGCTGTCCAGGAAGGGGTGACTGAGTGGGGGTATCTGGGACAGCACAATTACGCCACGCCGTGCCTTCAAAGCCCTGCCGCCGGGTGGCGGCTTGTTCTGGGAAGAGTGAGGCAGTGGACGAAGAGGAGGTCGAACCCGGAGCGGAGAGGGAAGATGTGGTGAGGAAGCTTTCGGAGCAATGTCGTCTACGTCCTTGGGGGTCGGCACGGATAACTTTAGCTCCGTGGTCTGGGTTGGGGCCCGATTTGGCTAAAGGAAAGTCTAGACCCCGTGATGCAACGGAGGGTTCAGTCCTGGGCGGGGAAGGAGCTTTTAGTGAGACACTGGAGGACAACCTGGAAGCGGTGTTGTTGTTCAGGCTGAAGGCCATCTCTGTGTAGTCCCCGCATGATGTGGGGGACTCCGACTCTGGGACATTCTCTCCGATTTTCCTTAGCGGTGCCTCTGCAATCACTGCCACCTCTTCACAAGGGTCAGTTGATCCGGCGTCAGGGATTTTGGAAGCAGGAGCAAGAGTTGGCGGTGTGGGAGGGGTGTGGAAAGGAGGGAAAACAAGCGGGGTATGGGGTGAGGGCGAAGGAGAAGGGCCCAGGTCCATGTTGACATACTCAGAAACAGCTGTGGGAGTAATGGGGGCAGATGGGCTGCAGGATACGGGGATAAAATTCCCGAGGCAAGACACGGGCCTGTGTTGAGGATGCTGGTTGTTTGTACTATGAGGGTTCGAAGACCTATGCCTGAGGCCCCGCCCACGCCCTCCCCCGACCCCAGGCTGGTTTCTGCTCTCCCCTTTAAACTCAATACTGACATACTCGCCAGGGCTCTTAGGTTCTGGGGGAAAAGGGTTTTCACGGACCCTGGGAAGCGTGTTGGCCTTGGATACGTCAACAAACAAGCTCACAGGTCGACTTCGAGAGTGGATACCGTGTTTTGGCAACCCACCGGAGCCTCGTCGCTGCTGGAGCTTAGTTCCATCTTTAGAACCCCCACCCATGGCGCTTACTGCTCTTTCCTCACTTTCTCCAAGGCTCTCACTGCTGGCTGAGCTGGACGAGTATGAGGAAGAGGAAAGCGACAGGTGCCGCCCCGCCATTGAACTGCTCGCAGCCGTTTGCTCCTGACGCCCACTTATTGTCCTACCTCCACCCAGTCCCCTACTGCCGCTCTCGTTCGGCCTTCTGCCACGTCCTGGTCCGTCGTCGAAATGTCTGGAAGAGGGATTGTGTTTGTATGACCGGGGGAGGGAATAGTAAGAGTACACCATCTTGGGGACTTGCTGTTGAGAACTGGTCTCTGAATGACTGGCGTGTTCTGAAGGCGGGGGGCTACCATTTACAGAGCGAGCACTGATGGGTGACATGTTCATGTAGTCACTGCCTGCTCTGCTGTCCGCACTGCCACTGCCCACCCAAACCCCTGAAGAGAGACCGCCACGTTGATCAGGTGAGCAGCTACTATTGGGAGACATGATCATATAGCCATCAGAGGTCGGCGGAGGTCTGATCTGCTGTGGGGGGGACACACTGCTGTTCGGGGTCATGGCCATATAATCATCCGCAGGTCTAGGATCCAAGTCCGGGACAGAAACCGCCAGTGATTGGGACAGGCACACGGGAGGCTGTGTGACTCCTGGCAACATGGACATGTAGCCATTATCCACTCCTAAATCCACAACACTACCTGATCCCGCACCGTGTTCACCTTTGAACTCTCCTGCTACATCCAAGTAACCCCCACCTCCCCCTGATGACCCAGCACCCATGAGGAATTCCCTCTGCGTTGTGGAGGACGTGGACGAAAATGATTCACGGCTGGTGCTCCTCGACATAACAGCATAGTCAGCGGAGTCTTCCTCTGCCGGCTCCTCACCTCTGTGCTGACACGGGACCAGTCTCTCCAAGGCCATAGGAGGTAAGGAGGCACGCTTGCTCAGCAACCTACGTTCCGTTTCGCACTCCCGGCTAGAGGAACGGCGAAGCACTCTCCTTGTCTGGGCTTGGGAGCCACAGATTTGTCCTCCAGGTGCTGGCAAGGAGCTGGATGTCCCACTGCTGTGATTGCTGCTGCTATTGCCACTGCTATGCTGGCCCATTAAAATATAATTAGCTCCCTCCTCGCCAAAGGACTGGCTGCCAACGCTACCAACCGAACTTCCAGGCAGGCTCGGGGAGACTAGGAGCGTCTGTTCCCCGGGACTGGAGCCATATTCATCTGAGGAGCCGTAGTCACTGGGTGAACCTGAGACAGAGGCGCAATGCATCGGGACACGACTGTAGGGGCCGGTCCCTGCCCCAGGACCAGCACATGGTGCTATGCCCCCAAATTCCGATCCGTGCCCAGAGCTGGAGGACAAGCTTGGGGCTGGGGAGGGTGCTGGCGTGGAGACTGAGCGCATCAGACCAAGAGGCGTTTTAGCGTTTGAGGTGGGGACTGAGCGCGTCGACTTTGACCTGAGGATCGGTGTGGTGGAACAAGGACTATTGGCCGAGGGACTGGAGCTGGGGACTCCTGTCAGGCCCTCCTCAATTTTGCTCCCATCGCTGGCAGTGCGAGACCTTGGAAAGCTGTGTCGAGGGGTGGGAGAAGCGCTGGCACTGCTAACCCCTGTTGCGCCGTTAGCTCCTCCGGGAGGCTCCGTTCTGGGTCGGCGGGTGAAGCCCACCTGGCTGGGCGGAGGGTTCGAGTGGTGGCGCCGTGTGGGAACACTGATCGGGTTTGAGGCGGTTGCACCTCCTCCTGGACCGGAGTTCGACTGAGATTTACTTCGCTGCCGAAACTCCTCGCTGAGTGCCTTCATAGCCTCGAGCAATGTCTCATGCATGTTCTGGGCAACCACTGAATCATCCACCTAGATAACAGGCCAAAACACAAACAGCACACACGTCACAATTTTGTAGGTCTCAAAGCAAATACAGTGGTTGAACAGTAATACAGTGAACTCACGCTATACCACAGGTCTTCGTTCGCGCGCCCGCCATGCAACACATTGTGAAGCTTGACAAAGTTGTCTTTTTCATTCATTTTGGTGTTTGAATGCACAATGCTTCATTCTCCTGTTTGATGTGTCAGCTTTACAGTAAACTTCAACTGTGAGTGATAAACAGTTTGAAGAAAGCAGACTTTTTTTTTTTTTTTTTTTTTTTTTTTAAAAAGATCATAGGGATGCTTTTTGGTTTCAACATGAAGGGGACTGGGGATAAGAGACTTACCTGCATCCAGAACTCGCCCGGGCCTGTCACAGCAGAGCGGCCAACCTCGACAAAGAAGAAATTTTCAGAATGCCCGCAGCGCCGGACGTTCATGAGCTGCAGTACCACCGCAGCGGCATCGGAGTTGAGCTTGACAAAGTTGATTGTCTTTTCAGTCAGGCAAAGGCGGTAGATCCCCACCAGGTTCTTGGCCTGACCCAGGCCTTTGGGCCATACTTTCACCTGCCACACCTCCTTGAAGGCCGGCCCAGGATTGGGGACGCCATAGTCCCCAGCAGGTCCTTTGTCAGAGGGGTTCTTACCTAAAAAGTAGAGGACAGAGGACATGCAGGCTTGGTTAGATTGAACCGTGGGAAGCAACATCGCGCTGATATGAACACCGCCACTATTTACCACGCTTTGCCTTATACGCTGTGCTGCAGCTTTTCAGATTTTCAACCAGATATTAGTGCAAACTGAGCATGCATCAGCTTGCACGACTGGCTCGTTACCTGCGGGCTCCGTACCTGGGGGTCTCGTTTGTCAACCGCACACACAAGCGCACATACCAGTGTGGAAAGAGTTGCATGTTGACAAGTGAAGCCAACAATGATGAATGATGAGTTGAGAAAACCTTAGTAAACCAAGATTTAATGATGGAATGCCGCTCCCCCCCCCCCCCCCCCCCCCCCCCCCCCCACCCTCCCCTCCCAAAACGTCCCAAAAGGTCTGGGAAGGTCTTAAAACCATTCAACGGAAGTTTCAAAAGGCTCTGCTCACTTTGTCAACTCGTAAAATCTGTCTTTTCATTAGCACTGGCAGCCCATTCACCTTTTTGTGTGCCTCCGCAAAGTGGCAATTACTGAAGAGAAAGCTTCTGATGAATGACTGACAACATTTGGCTGCTTAGTTGGCGCTCACTGATCGGAAGCAGGAAATCTATCTTCCGGTTTTCTTTTACTTGGAACCAAAAGGGACCACACATTCGCTGACTGAAATGCTGAGATGAAAGAAATACCGTGACTCACGCGTGCGTGAGCGCCAGTGTTGCCCGACGCATCTGAACAGGTCTCCTCAAAACAAAGACTTTTACAGTAAAGCATGTGCTGTAGAACAATAAAAGAGCTTTTTCAAATGATACCCAATTTAGGTTTCCAAGTGGTGTCGTGTCAAAGATTTTCAAGTTTGAAGTCAAGCGATAGCTCGAATTAGCCAACGGTTTGGGAGCCTAGAGCTCGCTAATGAAGAGGTTTCGAACAAAAATGTTTTGTATTCTGTTCTGGTCTTTTCCATTCCAATTCCAACCCAAATTTGAAGACAATCTGAGCGGTGGAATGACAATTCTTGGCGCATTTCATTTGGAATGCCCTGCATGAAGGTCTCGTTTCAACCCTCAGATCGTGTTCGATTTTACTTTGCTTTCAGTTTCTTTGTGGCCATTTTTGGCCACATAGAGACACAGTCTGTAATTTGAAAGACTTTGCTTGAAAAATGTCTTTTTGCTTCTTTTTTTCCTGCATAGTTTTTAAGTAGCAATATCTCTACATTTTTATTTTTTCAACCCTTCAAATTCCAGTTTGTTTCCACAATGAGCAGGTTATAAAATAATCACCAAAAAAAAAAAAAAAAATATATATATATATATATATATATATATATTTTTTTTTTTTAAAATATATTCTCAGTGCTCGCCATTCGTTACCGGTAATGGCAATAGCCAACGGGGATTCAGAGTCCGAGCTCTACCATTAACACAGCTCAAAATATATTGACAAAATGAAAAAATGTCTCGTTGCGTCCAAAAAAGTGGAGGAGCATTTACAAGTGAAAAAAGCGAAGCTGGAATTGATGCTGCGCTGAGAGTCAGTGGAGTCTTGCGGCTTCTTCGCCGTGCGCGTTGATAGTCACGCACGCACCCTACACACTGCATCAGATGACTCACTCAAGGCCATGCGTGGCTGTTTCGTGCTTCTCTCAGTGGGCCTCCATTAAGATTTACAACAGGAAGGAGTTGATAGTTGGGGATTTTTTTTTTTTTTTTTTTTTTTTTTAAAGAAGGGACCAAGGGAATGGGGGCTTTACAGGAGATTGCAAAAAAAGATATCAGCGAGTGTAAAAACAAACGATTTCAAATGCCGATTCGGAATGCAAAATTAGGGTTGAAGCGTCTTTTTCACTTTGAGAGGCTACACACCAAGAGTGTCGTTTGTTTGGAGAACGGCACAGCCTTAACCTTTACACACACAAACACACGTTTTCATCAGGAGGCCACTCAGGCTCACCAAAAAACAAAACAACAACTCCAAAACCCTGAAGTACAGTCTATCTACTCCATCCTCACTTGGTTACGTAAAGCAAGAATTGATCCTTGGCAGAGTAATATGAATTATGGAACACCTCTGTCTTTCCTCTCTCTGGGGGGTGTCTTCCCGGCAGTCTACAAAGATCAAAGATGGCAGAAAACCACTCGTTTTATGCAGCAAAAAAGGCTGCATAAAAACTAGAAGGGGGGACTCATGCTGGATAAAGCCCAAAAAAAAACAAAACCTGGATAGTATGAAGCATTTGCTTTGAGCCTGCTGACTCAACAACAACCTTGGGTTCTATCGGATTTGTGTTCCTCCAAAGGGGACGGAAATCATAACACTCAAAGTGTGTTACAGAGTCACTGGCCGATGTGCAGATCAGTTGTACTTCACTTTGAAGTGCAATACATTTGCATTTAGTCATTAAGAGCCGTTTACTTTGAAACTTTTATTTTTGGTCCAAGTTTGTTTTACTTTTAAGTGCAATACAGCGTTGCCTTGAGAGTTGAATTCGTTCCGTGACCAAATTTGTAACGCAAATCACTTGTATCTCAAATCATCTTTCCCCATTGAAGTGAATGGAAATGTCATTAATTCGTGACACCCTCCCAAAAAATAAACAAAAGACATTGTTAAATGAGAAAAAACAGGACTCTATAATATTGTATTTTATAAAAACAATGACATCATTAAATATCTTCGTATCTCAAGGCATCACTGTACAATTTAATTGAATCTTGAGCTCAGTAGTGGGGGGGGCTATTTCCAAATGGATGCTTGTCATTGAGGAACTGTGCCACCGAGTGGGAGTAGAACAAATTGAAGTGCCCCCTTTCAAACCACAAAAGCAACCAAAAAAAATAAGTCTACATTGCCACAATTAGGTTACAAGTCAATAAGCCCGTCGCAATTCATTTTTAAGTGTTTGCTCAGGCGCGTCCAAGTCTATTCAAATTTACAGCATTATAGAATTTCCTTTCATAGCCAGCATCCTGTAAATCAGTGCAAACGACTGCAGTCGGCTCCCTCGCCTTTCCGACGCGTGACCTCATTGCCGTAGCACGCCGCCATGCTTTTCGACACCGCAAAGACTGCAAAGAAGATTCTTTCCCCCCTTCTGCTGTTCTCAGCTACTACCTACCCCCTCTTACCCCGCCCACCCTCAATTCACGCTTTGTACTTTTCCCAGGGCTGCCATGTGTGCCCCTTTTCCTCGTTTCAACCTCGGCACTTCCTAAAGCTTCACCAAGGCGGACCGTGCGTAATCCCTCTATCCGGGCCCACACTGGAGAACACAACGTTTCCCTCTCCGACGCCGTCATCTGCCTAAGGTTAAACTCGCATGTGTTCCGAGTTATCCAGACAGCCAGAAGAGGAGGCATCTAAGGATGGGACACAGGGAAAAAAAATAATAATAAACACGAAAAGAACCTCAAACTACTGGCAGGTCTCGGACTTGCTGGTTAGCCTGGTGTTGAGGTAGTAAACACAGCGGCTGGGAACAGAACGTTCCCACATTCTTTGACAGACCATCTCAAGTCTGTAAAAATACTGTACCAACAAAATAAGACCATTAGGTAATTGAGGATGTAGCAATTGAGGAATTAAGTTAGCTTTGCACAGCTTCAGGAAAAGAGCCAATTCCTCAGGGGCGACGACACACTGAGCGAGTGAATATTTCATCCCACCTAAATTTGAAAACTCCTGAATTTTTAAGTTGTGCTTTGGTGCGGAAGACGTGGGGAGGGGAAATGGAGCACCCGCATGAAATATACAAAGCACCGCATTCACCAACTATATGACTTATATGGACTGCGTGTGGACATCAGTGCATTCCAGAAAGGGAGCGTATTCAATTGCATCCCAGAGGACGTGAGCAAATATTGGGGGCGGGGCCTGTAATGTAAAGCTGATAAATTTGGGGCTACTTCCTGACCGCCACAACCACAGAGCTATTGTGCTCCATCGGCAATAATCAATACATGCCACTATAAAAAGGTGTGGTCGGGGTTTGAATCTCAGCGAGAGCGGAGATTCAAAGTCATGTCATGTAAAATAGCACTGTATTGTATTAAAAACATAATAATAGTGAATAGTATGGTCATCCACCTAACAATGAAAGTGTAAATTAAATTTAAGGAAGATATTACCAAGAGGTAAGATTTAAGTGATGAAGAGGAGGAGGCCCAAGACAGACCCCTGAGGCACACCGGAAGAAATGTGCCTCTATGGAGGCGTTGCCTAGTTCGTGATGTAAATAACTTTAGACTAACTGTCAACGGTTAGTCTTCGTGTGAGCTTCTGGACGTGAATTTTGGCTAACTGTAGCTCTTTCCTCGTGTTTACATTTTGCATTTGTGTGTTTGCCGGGTTGACTCAACCACGGAAAGTGCATCGGTGAATGTCGAGCCGCTGATTTATTGATTTCTTTTCTTCGCTCCAGTGGAAGAGTATCTGAAGCTTGCGTGTACCTCATATTTTGGCTCACAACACAAAGTAAAAAAAAAAAATAAATAAAAAAAAAATAAACACAACAACAAAAAAACAGCCCAAGACGCCAATAATAACTCTCAAGACTTCCTGTGGTGGCTTTTTCAGGACAAAGCCCACACTGTGCCACCAGCAGAGGACACTCGAGACAGCAATTAGTGCCTAATTAGGGGGATGAGCACCGCTTAGTGTGGTTTAACGCTTAATCTGGGTTTGCAGAGCTCATTGGCCCATGCAGGCGAGCCCATCCTCCAGCATCTAAACACTCGCACAGAGAACCATTTGATTGCTATCCTTAAAAATAACATTTTACCCAGTTTACAGCTTTTATAAGCCTTTACAGCATTCTTAGCCTTGGTGAGGCTCTTTGGTATAGCGGTGCGGAAATTTAAAAACAGATGTTACCCACAGGAGAAATGTTTCCAAGGATCCTCTCATCATCCGAACGCCAATTAAACATTACCTCGTGTACCCCCGAACGTCAAACATCGCTACATTACTTTCGTAGATGTGTTGTTGCGGTACGTTGCACTTTATCTTCCACGTTCAGATGTAAACGATGCCAAACTTTGGACATCTTTTACGAACTGGTTTCTACCGGCTTGCCACCATCTCGCCAACTTATTTCGACGCCGCGTGGCGCGTGCGACTGCAGTAACATTAGTCCGTGTGGAAAAATGATCCCTGTGAAGCTTCAAAGCGGTGATTTTGCATCGAATTATGCAAGTTATTCGCCCCGGCGGTGACGTCAGGCAAGCTTCGAAGGAAAAGAATTGTGGACTCTGGAGAGCAACCAACTCGCTGCTGAGCCAAGTAGCGTGACACACTTTTATGCACGCTAAAGGACTTGTAACAACACTTTGGTGTTGCCAACGCAGCGACATACACGAGCCTCCGTCTGTGCGGCGATACAATTTCCGTCTTGTTTATCGCCGGCGCTGCAGCTCCCAATTTGGAATCTGTTATTTGGTTTTATGGAGGTCAACAAGTCCTGGGGTGTTGGCAGAGCCGTGGGGGCAATTTTCCTGGCAAGCGGCGAGCGCGGGGCCGCACCTCTGTCCTGTTCTGTCACGGTTAGGCCTTTACACACTCCACTGACTCCTAATAGCTGAACAAATAGCTGCCCTCAATGCTGATACTGTACTCGTTGCCCGAAAGGGTCTCACCGGGCTCAGGTGAATAAATAACTGCGATCCGCGTATCGTGTCGGTTTAATTAGCGTCCGGTCGAGGAGAGCCCGTGTGGTACTTCACGCTTTCTGGGCCGCTTTCCCAGGATCCAGTGAGGGCGGGCACGATACGGGTCGCTAGCTTACTGCTCAAGACTAAAAATGCCGCGGCGCTTTCAGCAACGGATTGAACACAAATCGTGCGGCTACATGTATTCTTTATCCTCTGTGAAGAAGGACTCCTCTAGTGTTTACCGTGCTCCCCCCCCCCAGAGGCGCCTGACTATTTCAAACTTTAATCCAAAACTGTGATTTCACCTGCAGCGCACCACGAGGCCAGTCCAAGGCTTTGGCAGCTACGCTTTTTAAAAAAAAAAAAAAAAAAAAAAAAAAAAAAAAAAAAAAAAAAAGCTCTCACAGCAGCTACGGCGCTGAGGGTGTGGCTCCAAGCCGAACAGCGCAGCATCTCTTGGCGGCGGGCCCCGCCGCGCTCGCAGTTTGCAAGATGTGAATTTTTCAAGTAGGGGACAAGTTCTTCACTGCGCTGACGGCTGTGCGGCGCATACCAGAAGGCCGGTTATTAGCGGCAGGAATCCTGACAGTGTTCAGTGTGTGTGAACGCAAGACCGCTCGGCCACTGAAGGTTTTGGCACCTTTTTTGGAAAGGTGAAAAAATTTGCCTCCCTGTAACCAGTTTCAACGGTCTACATGTCGACATCTGGTGTACACGTGGATCATAACAGGACGCATGAAAAAGTCTTAAGGACCCATGCCCGAAATTGGAAACGAAGTCAGCCATGTTTGTTTGAAACAGACCGTCTCAAGGACCCATGCCTGAAATTAAACAGGTCGTCGGACATTTTGGGGTGAATTCGATGAACACGAGACCTGGACGTGAGAAAGAAATTGCCCCACATCACCAGTTTCGTGGGCGGACACGATAATTTGGTGGACATGTCTATCAGAACAAGACGCACCAAAAGGTCTCAAGGACCCATGCCCCAAGGTTGAAAAGGAAATCAGCGAATTTCATGGCTTGGGCTTGTCAGTGATGCTAACAGGCCGGCAGGATGTGTGGACACACACATTCCCTACAGGCTCGCAGAAACGTGCTAACCGCTAGGCAAAGGTGACTTGCACACAAACACCGTCGTGTTAAAACAAAGTGTCCTAGCCGCCGCTAATCAGCTGCTTTATGTAACAGAGCCGCAGGTCATGTGCGAGGAGCTCCTTGAACTCTTCGGCTCTCGTCTGCCCGGATTGCGTCACGCGGCCCCGAGAGGAGAGGCGAGGGGAAGGTCGAACAGGTGACTCCGGGGTGGCCGCGCTCCGCGCCGCCGCTTCGACAGCTGCGTTTACGCAGCGGAACACGCGCGTTCGGCCCGCTCGTGACCACGTCACCGGCGGGAAACTCGCCTGAGTGCGTTTTGCACCTTTGTGGGCATCGGTGCGTGCGGCGATACTGTAACGAAACGACACACTCACTCGTGTGTGTTTGTGTGTGAGACGGAGTGTATAGGATAGACACACAGAGAGAGAGAGAGAGAGAGAGACCAAAAACAACAAAATAAAGAGCCCGACTGAGGCCAAAAACAACAAAATAAAGAGCCCGACGGAGGCCAAGAACAATATGCCAACTTGATCATGTTGGCATCCTCTGACGTAAACAAGTTGAAAAATATCCCCCGAGCGTTGCCAAACTCTCCTAAATGAGAGAGAGAGAGAGAGAGAGAGAAAAAACACAAACAGAATAACATGCACCCCTCTTCCTACTGAAATATTTGACGCCGTTTCCCTGGATATTTATAAAAAAAAAAAAAAACTCCTTTCAGCAGCAACTGCCGAGTAGAGCGCACGCGCGCGCGCGCGCAGGCTTGTAATGGCCCCTGCCTAAATTTGCTGGGTGCCACGTTTGCCTCTCCGTGCGCCCGCTTACTTTTGCACTGCAGGTCCACCATGGCCTGGTACCAGTCGTCCTGGTCGGCCTCGTTGTCCGCGGCCACGGCGAAGCTCTCGGCCCGGGTGTAGAGCACGATCATGTGCTTGTTCTTGGAGTCGGCCCGCTTGTTGATGTTGAAGCAGGTCTCCAGGAGCACGGCCTTCTTCGGGACGGGGGCCTTGCTCCGGAATTTCTTCTCGCTCTCGTAGTACTCCAGGCGGGCCGCGCCGCCGCGCTCCGAGCCCGAGCGCAGCACGAAGTAGCGCCGGTGCATGGACTTGTGCTTGCGGAGGTAGCCGCTCTTGCGCACGTCCTCGCCGGCGTTGTCCGCCGGCGCCTGCTGGCCCTCCATGGTGCCCCCCGCCGCCGGCGCCCGCCAGCCGGGCGACGCGTCGTGTCCTCTCGGCGAGTTGGCGGAGCTCATTCAAACATCTCCCGGCCCCCCCCACTCGGCCATGTGTGGCGCCCCGCTGCCCCCCTCCGCCAACACTCTTGTTTACGTCTCTCCTCCTCCTTCTTTTTCAAGTTTTGCACGCCCCTTGCCACGAGCGGTTCCGAACGTGGACGAATCCGCCTGTTTACCCCCACCGGCTCGGTTCCGCCTCCGCGGTGGTCCGCCACAGTGGGACTGTCACTCAACTCGACACGACACGATGCGCGAGTAGTAGTACTCGGCGCGCGGTGCGTTCACGGACCTCGGCGCGAGCTCGGAGAGTTGAGCAACTTCTGTGGAACAATTCAGTGAAACCACACAAACACACACACACACACACACACGCACACAGAAGGCTGGAAACACTGAATTCATTCCTGTACTTAAGTCAAAGTAAAAAAAAAAAAAGTTCCAGACTCCGATTTGTAATAATACCCATTTTGATAACTTTGCACAATGAAAAAAAAAAAAAAAAAAAACGCCCATAAAATAGTTTTCCTTTTTAGTTAAAAAAAAAAAAAAAAAAGACCTACAACTTATACTACAGTAACAAATGATTTGTACTTTGTTATTTTCCACCGCCGTCAGTCGTCACGACGAGATGTACTTCATAGTAATCTGAAGCGTGGTGCGTTTAGGGACTTGAGATAACACATTCCTCTCATTTCGTAGTTGCTGTTAAACCATTAATTAAAATGAAAAAAAACTGTTAAAACTGTTTAAAAAAAAAAAACTAACAAAAAAAAAAAAACAACTTCACAAACTTAAGAACATACCTGAGAATTTTACGTAAATCCAGGAACGAAGTGAAAATACTCCAGAAATCAAATCCAGGAATACTCAAACCGTTTGGTTCCAGGAGAGAAATTTTCACAATCCCAAAACCGATTAAAATTGGCGCTAAATTGGTTAGCGCAGCGATTTTCAAGGTGTGGCTACATTGGCTCCCTCTAGTGGTACATGAAAGAATTACTGAATTAAAAGTTCAAATGGTCCATGTAAGTTGCTTCAACTTGTTTTTTGTTTTTTGTTTGCAGTACATTTGTTTTGTAGAGTTCAGTTGCATTTCATCTTTTTGAAAATGTATTGCGGTACAATAATTAACATTTACGTGTGATATATTTATTTTTCTTGAAGCGCAGCGTTAATATTCAAACTCTGCACACTGCTACAGTGGCTTACAATGACTTTAAATGTATTTTTAGGAATAAAACCGGCTGTTTTTTAATGTCGGTCCTGGTAGTGTTACTTCATAATTCACGGAATATAACGGCAAGCCATGCATCCCATAATTCCGGTGGCCTTCTTAAAATAGGAGTACTATTCCGAATGCAGGCTGCATGTTATGCAACGTGCATCCCAAAGTAACCTGGAGCATGAGGCTGTGAGAAAAATAAAATAATTAAAAATAAACAGGGCAACGTGCGCCCCCTGGTGTAAAAATATAGTACCACGATCGAGCGTGTCATGTTGGTGGAAAACTGCTTTTATTTTCTGGGGGGGGGGGGGGAATTCTTCTTACACGTAGCAGTAAAGCATCAAACTGATTTTATGAATACTTGCCATCACAAAGATGTGGTTACACAAATCTTTAACGTCCACTCAACAAACTTCACAACCCCGTGTAAGAAAGAAGAAAAAACAAAAACAATTTTGGTCCAGTATAAGAAGCACTGTCGTCTGATACATTATTATAAATTATTCTGGAATTGCTTTTTTTTTTTTTTTTACATTCAGTAGCTTTTTTTTTTTTTTTTAGCCCTCAAAGCTCATGCAGCCCGGCAGTAACAAGGAAGGAGAAAAAACAGCAACAAACATTTCTCGCTCGTTTCCATACATCGGCGCATGCACCGGGAGGCTTGAAGAAGGCGGCGATCCGTCTTTGAAAACTAACACTGGGGGGGTCGAATTTCCATTTTGGCAAACAGATTGAAAAAGCAGAACTACTGATGTATAGCTCTCATTATGTTTCTTTTTCTTTTAAAGCGGGAGGATGAAAGCAAAGTAGCAGCACTTTGAGTGTATATTTCTGCAAACTAAACAAAAACAAAACGCTTGAGGCTTTAAAATAGATCTCACAAGAGGAGGTCATAATTGCATTCAGGCTTTTTTCTTTTTTTTTTTTTTTTTTTTACACGCACACGCAAGTAAACACAGACATAAATAAGAGGACATTGGGAGGAGGAGGAACGGAGGGTCTCACCCTCCCTGAGAGGTTGAAAATACTCCAGAGGCGTTGAAATGGTGACGACAACTCCTAGTTGTCGTCACCATTAATGGCGGGGAGGCTTCGTCAAATGAAAGGGTTTCGTGACGTGCCCCGACTGGGGTAAACGTTCCCCTGAAAGAGAGCAAGAAATAAAGCAAGTTGCTGGACGACACCCTCTTACATTTCCCGCTGGGGTACTCACTGTAAAAGGGTTGACCGACATGGGCCGGGGGACTTTGGGCTGGGAGTCGCACGCAGGGAAGGCGGCGAAGCCTGAAAAAAATTTATTTAAGGAAATTAAATTTAAAAAACACCAATACTCCTTTTCCCTAAAATGTTGAATCATGTACGTGTGCGGACAGATAATGTAACAATACTCTGAGGTATATATTCTTTATCCTCTGCGAAGAATAACTACTACCATCTTACTGAGGACCAGCACAATGTCCATTGAATTGAAGCAAAAAAACATGGCAAAAAAAAAAATGCTTACTTTCTTTACGTTCTTGAGGTACACGAAACAACACAAACGCAACAATTTAGCTGTTCGTGGGCTGAACTCAAAGATCTCGAACTTTTTCCGATGTACACAAACGGACTGCAGTATTTGATAATATTGTTCACAAATCTGTGTGCAAACGAGCACTTCTCCTTTGCCGAGATAATCCCGCCATGATGATTGCACAGGTGGGGCTGAGGCTGCCCACAATACAAAGCACATTTATTGTCTCTCATGTCAAATACGACAACTGAAAATTGCTCTAGATATGAAGAAAACGTGCGTTACCGTTGGCTTCCTGGTTGCCGGCGGCCTCTTGGGTAAGCGAGCCGGGCGGCGGGAACACCGAAGCGGGGGAGGTGACGAACGCGCCGGCGCCTGGGAAAAGGAGGGACCGTTTCCAACAGTTTTGTTTTCTTTTTTTAATTGGTCAGTTAAATAGCAGGATTATGGCCAAACCCGCCCCCTCCCCAAAAAAAACTCACCTCCTGGGGAGCTGCTGAAAGGATTACTCGGGGAGAGCGCAGCGGGCTGCTGGGAAGCGGAGCTGAATGGGTTGGGGAAATCTAACACACACACACACACGCGCGCGCGCACGCACGCACACACACACACACACACACACACACATCGGTGAGACGAAACGACAGTGTGTGGGGTGAACAGGCTACATTCCACGCTATTCAGCACGACGCCGCCCTGAGACACACGATCACTCACAATCTCACAAGCACACTCCAACTTTCACTCTCACACCATCTCGCGCTCTCTCGCGAGCACGCTACCTTTAGCCTCTGTCACTATTGGTCCGCAACAACGCAGATAAAGCACCGTGTATCTAGCATGTACGCAATCAAAAACCCATGTTACATAAAATCGGCTGCAGTCAGTGGTTCGATGATTCAACACGAAGGCACCACCTTCACGTGAGGCGCTCATCGGGAGTTTTGGCGAGCGCAAACTTGGGACGACTCTGGCTGTTCGTAGCTGCGTCACGAAAGAAGCGAAAACGTACTCTAAATTGGACTTTGACTGTGCGTGAGATGCATTCAGGGACCCTCCGCTCACCCATCAACAACAACAACAAAAACATCAATGAATTCAACCTCACAACAATATTCCACGAGATGGCGCCAAAACGATACTTTTATTGCTTTCGCAGCAGCAGAAAAACAGCCGACAGGCAAGTTTTGATGCAAATGATAGATGCTAGTTTAACCCCCTGAAAAAAAAAAAAAAGCCATAAATAAGAAAATTCGCAAATGGTGAACCGCGAATATGCACTGGCGACACTGTGACAGAACAGGTCACCTTTAAAGAAGAAGGGTCAGCTTACTTGCAAATGTTTGCGAGGTGGACAATGTCTCGGCACCTGGAGAGCTGGCGGGAGAAGAGGTCAACAACTTGAAATCTTCCGGGGGAAAAAAGGCAGAGAATTGATGATTTGACGAGATTGAGTTGAACTACCGGGCGGGAGTGGAGCCGGAAGAGAGCCGGCTGCCAAACAGGGCGCTGTACTGCGGAGGCCCGGCAGGTGGCGCTGCGGGACAAACATTTCACGCGCTTTGTTCAAGAGAGAGATGCATGGTTGAAATCGAATCATCTAATCTAATCTTGTCATGAAAACAAAAAATAAATAAATAAAAAAGCACTTCGAGCTTGTCAGGACACAAGTTCTCCAAATAAACCCTCCGCCTTGGCGGGTCAAATGCGGCCGTTTTTAAACCGATTAAAACGAGTCAAGGGGATCCTTTGACGGCAACTGTGCGTGATGTGGAGCAAACACAATGAGCGCAATTCAGCGGCTAACAGCTTTGGCATTTGGGGGAAGGACGTTACGCAACTCAGCTGAGCGCGCCGTGACAATCTGGATCGCACGCGCTCCCGACTGCACACCTTTTCTTAAAAACAACTAACTAAGTGACTTGCAATCACTCGATGATTACCGCTGTTCAGTGTTAAAAACAATGAGAGAAATAATGATTGGATTCCCCTTGCTGAATTTGTAAGTTCGGTCACTAAATCTGAAGGAATCGGCGGTCGAAGCTGATCGGCGTACCTGTTTCAGAGAAGACGCTGTCCAGGTGGGACACCGCGGCGTACCTGTCCTGGGCGTTGGCAGTGGTCTGCTGCTGGGACAGAGACTGAGGAAGAGGAGGCTTCGGCGTCTTCAGCGCCCCGAAGTCCAAACTGAGAGATTTGGGGAAGGCTCTGAAGGGCCCCGCGGAGCCCGAGGTTGACGCGGCGCGACCTGAGAACGAAGCAAGAAGAGGCAGAAGCTCCAGACGAACACGGACATCCCAACACGGGGTTGCAAATAATGTCAAGTTTTCACATTGAAAGAGATGTATAGGGCTACTTTGAATTATTAAAAATGTTTTTTTTAAAAAGTGGAAAAGCAAGCTTGCCGCTGGGTAGTTTCAACACAAAGTGAGCGACAACCATTAGCCACAGAGCATGCTAGCAGCAAATAAAGCCCGCGATCGTCATGTCGAAGACGCAATCTTTGCCGCCGTCCCCTGGCTCCGCCCCCGGTCGTCATGGTAACAACCGTCATACTCAGCCGTCGCTCATCAACACGAGACAGGACGAAGTTTTGGGAAGATCGCGGGGGTACAAACTTGAAACGCCACAGACGACCTCGCAGTTATGAAGTGACGCCAGTGCCGAACCGTCGATGTGTAGAAAACGTTCGACAAGATTCGACTATGCGTGCACCGCGGGATTGCATACTTATTTCAAGCGCTTCGACGCCGAGGGAAATGCCAGCGGGCCGCCGCCGTCCACGGGCGCCAGCCGCGGCCTCCTAAACATAGCCGAGCGAGTTACGCGTCTGATCCGAGCGGCGAAGGGACTCGACGCACGGACGGAGCTTACGGACATTCGGCATACGGCGAACGCGGCAGTGGGGCGAGGGCGGTCTTACCTAACGTGAAGTGTTTTTTGAAAGAGCTACTCGCTACAAGGTGAGGAGACACACAAACATACGCAGCATAAGAGACTGTTACTCTGGAAGGGCGAATGAAAAGCCAGCAGAAAGCAGTTGGGACGCCCACCTGAAGGTCGGGGGAGGGCGGGGAAGGAAGGAGGGCGAGCAGAAGACAGCGAGCCCGGCCGCTGTCTCTCAATCCCGCAGGCGTTCTGGTCTGCAAGAGACGGAGACCAAAAACAAACAAACAAAAAAAAGGCTGGATTGGATCACAGCGCAAAAAACGGTCACGCTCGCGGTGGCACCTTTGGGCGGGGCATCCCGGAAGCTTTGGGAGCGCGAGGGCCGCGCGGCCAACGCGTCGGCGGCCGCGGCTCGATCCCACTGCGTCGTCTGGGACTGCGGCGACGGAAATGTATGAAAAGCGCGGCGGGTCGGTATTACGCGGCGTGACAGTCGACGGGCAGAAGCGCTCACCGGCGTCCTGGCGGACCGGGCGCCGGCGGGCACGTTATGAAGGGGCTGGCCGGCCAGCGGTCCGTGAACGAGGACGCTCTGGACGCCCGGGCTCCAAGGTCCCTCCGCATCTCTTCGGTTCTTGCTTTTGGAAAAATGCCTGCAAGGGAAAACGTGCGACCAAACCGGAATGAAAGTTGCACGTGGCATTTTCAACCGTCAAGTGGAAATATTTGCGACGAACCATTGAGAATTTCTGGGGCCGATTTACGTAATAACCTCACCTGGCCACAACCGAGAAGAGGCCGATTTCGCTCAATTCAACTTTCGCAGAAGTCGCAGAGACGTTAATCGAACGGTTTGAAACGGCGCCCGGCGATCGGCTCACCACTTCTTCTTCTCGTATTTGTCCTGCAGGAACTCTTTGAACTTCTGCGAGTCCTTCATGTCGGCGCAGCCGTCCGTCTTGGGGTCAAAGGCGCACAGCCACGTCCTCCTGCCGACCTGACGACAGGGCAAACCGGCCGAAAATTTGCCGCGGCGACACATTAAAAAGAGGGTCTTGCGGGGATACAATTTCGCTTTGGTCCGAAAATTGAGAACACACAAGAAGAGTTCACTGCATACGCACGCACATCCTGGCCTGCAAACAACAACAACAAAAAAGCACTCCACCTAAAAGCTTCCGGATGTAATCGCCCATTAGACTTCCGACGGGATTCTTGAGAGCCAGGGAGGAAGTGGACCGACGTTTGTTTTTTTTCCGCTCGTTTGTTCGCGACGCCACTCACCTCGTTGCCGTGGTTTTGGAGGAATTCCACTTCCTGTTGGGAGAAGGTCGTCATGGAGATGGACTTGACTCTGTGCGGAGGGTTGAGGCCTCTCCTGGGGCACGATGGCCGGCGGTTGAAAAACAAACAAACAAACAAACAAATATCGGTTCGATCGATCAAGGAAAGTTGACATTAGTTTGCAAAAAAAAAATGTTTAATCCATATCGTAGTGAAAGGCAGTAGTGGAAAACAACTTTACGAGTAAGACAGTCATTCAACTAGTGGGCTGAATTGTCTTACCAGTGAAGAAAAAGAGCGTACTAGCTACTTACTACTACCTCACTAGTAGGTCAACTTTGGCATTTGGAAACAAACAAACCTTGACTCGAATGACTAGTTTCAAAACGCTGTGAGGAGACACAAGAGTGTGTAAATATGCGTGGAAACCACATTTCTCTCTCTCTCTCTCTTTTTTTTTTTTTTGCACCAGGGTTTGCAACGGTGGTGGTGCAATCCGCGGGCCCACTATGTCCACTCCGCTGCAACCACAACACGTCAAAAAAATAAACGCAGCACAGCACAGGCTACTCACAGCATTCCGGAGCACGACGTGCACACGAAGGTGCCCACGGCCACGTCCGTGTACGTCACCCCGGGCTGGTTGCACTCGAAGCAGTGTTTGTTTACTCCGGACCGGGCCAGCTCCCGGACCTTGCGTGCGCAGATCTCCTGGTTGTCCCGGTGCTTACGGTTCGACATCGCGGATGATCCGGAGAAGGGGGCGGAGGTCGGGTGTGGGCGGGGTGGGGGGGAGCCTCCGTCCGAGCTCCCTGGCTCGCCACCTCCGCCACTTCACCGCCGCATTGTGGTGGTGGGGGGCGTGGGGGGGGTGGTGGTGGTTGGAGACAACGCCGCTCCGTCCGCTCCTGCTTCGCCCCCGAACGCGGGCGAGTTAGACCGAACGGGATGCGTGACATACCGGAAACACGCTTATTTTCTTCAGAAGAAAAGCACACAACCGGAAGTGTGCAATAGCAGACATTTTGAAAAAGGTGTGGTTTTGAAACACCGACAATTATTCTTATTTTTGGGTGATGATGTTGTTGTAAAAAATATGCCATTTGATTTGTCCAGTTCAACCACTCTTTATGAGTTATCAGTTACGTTGCATTACGTTACATTTTGTCTCAGGACAACTATCATTTAAAAAAAAAAAAAAACGATTTCTATATTTTGTGCAAGTATTATTTGATACTCAATAATGGGGTGAAATGTCCTCCAATTCTGGAATGGAGCTTATATTTTTAAGAGCTTTAAAAGTCACATTTTTTGACAAAGTCGAGCCTTCTTTTAGGTCAGCAGGGGGAACTCGAGGCGTTCGTTTCATGAGTCACGTGACTCTTCACGGTTCCGGGTTTGCGACGTCATTCGTGTGGCATTCATGGCTCACCGCGAAAGTATGTTTTTATATGTGCGTGCTGTTTGTTTGCTCGGTGTTGTGTGTTGCGTGGGAAGTAAAGGAAAACCGGTTGCCAGACGAGAAAAACACGCCTCAATGTGTGCGCGTGTGTGAATGACGCGTCAAACGTGTGCGGAGCTCCAGTAGCCGCACATTAAGAAGCAACATAAGGAATCCGAGGGGACACAAAATGACCAAGTAAAACCTGCCACGACGAAGGAGATTTTTTTATTTTTTTTACTTTTATATTATTTGTTTGTTGTTTTTTGTATCCAAACGAAGGGGATTATGACCATTAAAGTAGCCTTTGAGGAGTGTTTGAAAGACTCCCCGCGCTTCAGGTAACACTTTTGACTTTTTAAAGTCCTTTGAATGAATTGACCTAATTCGAGCATTGCCATCGCGATTACAAGGTGTTCAACTAACATTTACTATTTGTGCTACTGATGTACATGATCAAATTTAGGACTTTTTATGAAAAAAAATGTTTTTTAAAACGTGATGGAAAAGAAATGGCATTGGGTGGATTGTATTTACTGACAGACAGTATATACAGTATTGTTACATTATTATTTTTTCATCATTATTTATTGTAATTTCACAATATTAACGATTATTATTATTATTGTTTTGTTAAATTATCTGTTTTTATTATATATATATATATATATATATATATATATATATATGGTGGAGGGTGAAGTCAGCAAGGATAGGATCAGCGGTCTAGAAAATCAGTTTTTTTTTATAGATATATATCTTTTTTCAAGTCAATAATATTTACGATGATTATTACTTGAAAATGTTAATAAACCCATTTCCCCCCCTTATTGAATAAACTCGAGAAGCGCATTTTCTGCATTTCTCAAAAAAGGATACATTGAGTCACATGATATTTTTTGCCCCCTCCCAAAAGAGCAATAATAATAATACTGTCCAATACACAAAGTGCCACACAGTGTGGTTGTTTGCAATTGTTTGTTGCAAGCCTGTAAGGTAGCGGAGAGGAGTTTTTGGGTGTGCCCCGGGTCTGAGTCACAGTGTTTTGCCTTGCAGTTGATCTGGCATCTTTCAAACATGACCCCCCCCCCCCATTCAATACACACACACACACACACACACACACGCACGCACACACCATGTTTCCAAAGACGTTTAACAGGGTAAAGGAACCGAAGGGAACTCTGAACACACTAAAAAAGTGACACAAAAGCAGAAGAAAGGTGTATAAACAAGGTGAAAAGTGTCTACAGGCTGGCCATTTTGTTCCTCCAAAAAGTGCAGGTGACAGTTGAGTTGAACAGGAAGTGAGTCGAGCGGTGCAGGAAGTGTGTGGAGAAGCGGAAACCTCACTTTCGGGTCACGCTTTGCATCACAACAGATACAAACGCAACGAGTCTAATTTCCACCCCCCATTTTGTACTGTTTATTTCAGATCTGAAATTGAGGCCGTCCAAACCGACGTGGGAGAACTCGAGACGCGGTTGGAAAAGGTGAGATTTGTGTGCATAAAATAAAAAGTCACATATATCGCAATTGCCCACGAATAGCGGGGTTGCACTCTATTGTCAAAACGAAAAAGATTAAGTCATATATTTTTAATTCAGTTAGACATTTTCAATGAAAAAAAATTCAAGATTAAAAAAAAAATCTTATATTTTCAAGATTAATATAATAATATTCCAAGATTAAATTAGTTTATTTTTGTGATATTTTTGAGATTAAAGTTTTAATATTAGGAGAATAAAGTCATATATTTTCAAGATTCAATTCAATATATCACGAGAATAGAGTTGTATGTTTTCAAGTTGTAAAATTAATACAATAAACTCTTATATTTTTGAGCTAAAAAGTGTTTGTTTTTTTTTTTTTTTTTTTTTTTTTTACCTATTACTGAGCACACGTACACCCACGTTGTCTTGTAGCTGCTGAAACAATGCCAGGCCATGCTGGAGGCCGGCCGAGTCTACTACCAGACCGGCAAGAACTTCGTAAGCGGGCTCCAGAGTCTGGGACAACACTGCTCCGGGGACACAGTCATGGAGGTGAGGAAAGCACGTGCTTATTATCATCACTATAATCACTTAATCATCATCAAAATAATGTTGCTTTTCTTACAGGAGTGTTTGCGGACATTCTCTGAAAAGCTGTCCCTGATTTTGGATGCGCAGGGGGTGAGTTAGTTTGTCTGTTTTGTGCACTCAGTGGCCAGTATGTCATTTTTCGGGAAGAGCGATTTGACCCAGGGCATTGGCATATGAAGAATGATTTGGCCAATACAACAAGGAACAATTTTCTATTTTTTTTTTTTTTTTTTTAATAATGACTGTCGTAATATTCCAATTTTAATCTCAACATTTTTTTGTGATAAATCATGAGTTAAAGCTTTAACTTTGACAGCCCTCATAATATTACGACTTTAATCTAAAAAAAATATCTGACTTTTCATCTCGAAAATATGCAAATTTATTCCCATATTATTACAATTTTAATGTAAAAATTACACGATTTCTATCGTAAAAATATACAAGGATGTCGCCGTACTATTATGACTTTTTATCTAAAAAATATACAACTTTATTCTCATATTTAGATTTTAATCTCGAACATACAAACATTTAATCTAAAAATACACAACTCTCAGATTATTATTATTACTCCCAAAAATTGTTGACATTTTATTTTAAAAATAGCCGATTTTAATCCTAGGGGAGGTTTCATGACATATCCGTGTACGAAACATCTAACCCCCCGGCGCCTTCTTTAGGAGGTGATTGAAACCACACAGAAGTCAGTCAAGACCAAGCTCCAGACTTTCGTGAAAGAGTGAGTCGTCCCAAAAGTCGTGAAGTCCAGCACGGACTTCCGCCAAGGTCACTCACCTTCTGGATTTTGTGTTATTTCTTTCTTTGATGATTATTATTATTTTTTTTAACGCCACTCCACAGAGATGTGCGCCGCTTCAAGGACGCGCGCAAGGAGTTTGAGCGCAGCAGCGAATCCCTGGAGGGGGCGCTGGCGAGGAACGCTCAGGCGCCTCGTGGGAAGTCCCACGAGGTGGAGGAGGCTAGCGGCGCGCTGCTCAACGCCCGCCGGGCCTTCAGGTCCGGCGCGCTGGACTACGTCCTGGAGGTGAGCAAAAGGTCATCTTCAAAACCTCCAAACTGGAGTTGTTGTTTTTTTTTTTTTTTTTTTTTTTGCAGATTAACATCATCGAGGCCAAGAAGAAGACTGAACTGTTGATGGCCGTGAGTTAAACCTCATCACATTCCCAAATGGAACTGGGACACGAGAACACTGACTTTTAAGCTTGAAAATATACAATTTGCACTTTCCTCCTGCCAGATGTTGTCGCTGATGGACTCGCAGGTGCAGCTGTTCCAGAACGGTCACCGGTCCTTGTCCGAACTGGACCGTTATCGGCAAAAGCTGAGCGAAGAGGTGAGACCGCTCTTCTATCTGATGAGAATGAATAAAGGACGAAAGTCATTTTCTACCATTGTCTGTCTCACACTTATCGTCTTATTACGATTAAAATATTGAAAATACGCAACTTTTTTTTTTTTTTATCTCAAACTTTAAAAAAAATATATATATATCCAACATTGTTATCCTGATATTTGGATCTTTGAAAAAAATAAATAAAAATCCAACTTTTTATCTTGAAAATATAAGATTTCATCTTGAATATAAAAAGACTTGATTCTCGTAATATTACGACTTTAATTGCGGAAATTATCGGCATTAAATCGGCATTCTATCTTGAAAGTATACAACTTTTTTCCCCTCAAATATACGACCTGACTCTATTTTACATTTTAATCTCCAGAATACATGACTTTAATCTTGTAAATACAGTTGTGTATTTTCAACAATTGTCATGTCTTATTGATATAATGATCCGATTTCTAATGTCGAAAACATTTCACGTAGTATTACAACAATGTATATAGGACTCCATTCCCATAAATGATGGCTATCATCTTAAAAGTATCTGACTATTTACCTCCAAAATATCTTTATTCACCGAATATTGACTGTTTCATCTTGAAAATATGCATCTTTCATCTCCTAAAAATATGAATTGAATACAAAAAAGACATAATTTTTGTTATATTTAATATTACAATTGTTTTTCTCAGAATTGCACTTTTCTTTCTGGAGCAATACGACTATTCACACGTTATTTTGACGAAAAAAATATACATGACATGACTCTCGTAAATGCATTCAATTCATTTGAATCTAAAAGAAATATACCCCTTTAATCTTCAAAATATACAACTTTATTGTCGTCATAAATGACCGTTTAGGTCTCGGTTCTGGATTCAACCAAAACTGATTTCATCGGCATTTCCCGAAAACCGCTACGCTCACGCAAGAGCGTTGGCAATGCCGCGGGTGGATGCACCGTGACAGGAAATAGCGGGCCACAACAGGAAATAGTTCACGTGGCCCGGTCTGACACTTTGTGTGTGCGTGTGGGAAAAGACAGGAAATGAATTTGCCGTTATTAAGTCAAATATCATATGATCCATTTTCAAGCACGTGCCCTTACGACTGGAAGGAGAAAGAGAAGACAAGAGGGAGTTAAGGATGAAGGCTAATAAAAAAATGTATCGTTTGAAACACATAATCGTTGGAAAACACACTTCTGATATGGTAATGGCCCGAAGAGAGTGGAATATTATTATTTTGCTTGCTGTGTTTGTTACGATTCAACAGCATACGCAGTTTGTCTTGAACTCTGCGCGGGAGAAGAGGGACATGGAGCAAAGACACGCCGCCATTAAACAAAAGGTTTGCAACATCCGCTGATGTTATTCCGCGCTGAAATTCTTAATAAAGCGGTGCCCCTTGCGTCAGCCGCCACTGTCCGGTTTCCCCATTTAAAGCGTTCCGACGTCCAATTTTCACAAAATTCAGACTCCGCATTTGCTCGGATTTCCTCCAGGATGTTTCTTACGACGACTCCATGATGGACTTCAATCCGGACGCGGCAGACGGCGTCGCCATGGAGGGTTACCTCAACAAGAGGGCCAGCAACGCCTTCAAGACTTGGAGCAGGTGCGGCCCGAGGAAAGAGAGAAATATTTGGCCTGCTGCGTTTCTCATCGTTTTCTCCCTCAGGCGCTGGTTCTCCATTCAGAAAAATCAGCTGGTGTATCAGAAGAAGTTTAAGGTAAACTGGCGAAGCCGTGGCGTCGAAAAGGGGAAATAACGACGACGTAGCCAAAAGGAGTCTTGTGGGCGGCGTGTGGTCTGCATGTTTGAATGTGCAGTGTCCCCCAGGACCAGCCCACGGTGGTGGTGGAGGACTTGCGTCTATGCACGGTCAAGCCCAACGGCGAGAACGAGAGGCGTTTCTGTTTCGAGGTGGTCTCCCCGTCCAAGTGAGTCCCCCCGCGGTCGCGTGCGACGGTGTCACGCCGACCGACGACAATAATGCGGGCGCAGAAGCTGTCTGTTACAGGCCGACTCCGAGAGGCAGCAGCGAGCGTGGATCAGCGCCGTGCAGAGCAGCATCGCCTCGGCCTTCCAGGAGCGCAGGGATGTCCAACACAGTCCGGTGAGAACGCACGCACGGGCCGCACGCGCCTTTTCGCCGTTCCTCGTCAACCGCGGCGTCGTTTCTCGCAGCGGCAGCGGTGCAACTCGGCGTCGGCGGGCGGCCCCGTCGCCGCTCAGGAGAACGAGTGCCTCAAGGCCCTGGAGGAGGTCCAGGCAGTCGCCGGGAACCGGGAGTGCTGCGACTGCGGGGCGCCGAGTCCCGACTGGGCGTCCATCAACCTCGGCATCACGCTGTGCATCGTGTGCTCGGGAATACACAGGTAGGCTCTCGCGCACTCACGCGGGCGCATTCGTCGGCCCCACGGCAACGTCGTGTCTTTCAGGAGCCTGGGGGTCCACTTCTCCAAAGTTCGCTCGCTCACGCTGGACTCCTGGGAGCCGGAACTCGTGAAGGTAACTCTCTTCTTCCTCTGTGCGAACAAAATGGAGGATTGAAGCTGCTGACATTCGATCGTGTCTCGCAGTTGATGTGCGAATTGGGCAACGGCGTCATCAACGGCATCTACGAGGCCCGCATGGACGAGATCACCTTGAAGAAGCCCCTCGCCTCCAGTCCGAGGTACGCGCGCTGCGAATTAAAAATCTCTCTTTATCGTTGTTTTCAATTGTGGTCATACTGTAGACAGATTTGTAGTTGGCCACCAGGTCAGGTCATTTGGTGTCTCTTCCAAATTGGAATAACGGTCTCCAGTCTTGTCCCACGGATCAGATACAGAAAACTTTGTTGTCTGTATCTGAACTTTTGACGTCTCTTTAGTCTCGCTACGGTACGATAGAGATTAGAATGTCAGAAATGGAATCCGAGCACAGGTGTGCCTGCTAGACGTAACCAGATGACACCGGGAGTGTTGCTCATTGCTTGAATCCCAGCTGACTTTTGCTGCAAGAACTCGACCTCGGCACATGATTACATTACTTCCTCATCGCTCCCCTACCGCAGCAAACAGGAAGTGCAGAAAGTGCCGGAACTAGATGTTTTGTATCGTGACCGCATGCGCTCTGCAGTACCGCCTCTCTCGTCCCGTTTTGAGTGCTATTTCATAGCGACGTCAACGTCATCTCCTCGTGTGCGGCTCAAGGGGGGATAAGGAGGCCTGGATCCGGTCCAAATACGTGGAGAAGAAGTTCATCCAAAAGCTGCCGGAGACGGCTCGGAAACCCTCGCAGAATCGTCCGGGCGCCAAGAGGAACAGGGCGGCCACGCAGGAGCGCGACACGCAGAGACCGCCGCTCAAGCCCAAACCGAGCCGAAGCACTCTGCCTCGATCGGGTAATGCGGAACCAGAAGGTAACAGAGGAAGCTGCTGTCAGATGGCCGCCTCGTCACCAGTGCTCTCTCTCCTCAGCGACAGGCCCGAGCGAGGTCCAAAAGGACAACGCGGGCTCCCACATAGGTCAGCAAGCATGTGCACGCGAAAAAAAGAAGCCATCTTTCATGTTCCGTACTGACAGAATACTACTTTGCTTAATGTCGGCCATTGTGGTGGTGCTTGGTGGGAAAGGTTTGCGAAGCGCGCGCGTCAGCTGTTTTCATCATTCTTGTTGTACCTTAGACGTGAACGGCGAGGAGGAGGATCTGAGCGGCCTTCATCCCGGGGCGCTGCTGTACCGCTCGGCGGCCCTGCAGAACTTCCCCGTCATGGCCGACGCGTTGGCCCACGGCGCCGCCGTCAACTGGGTCAACGCGGCAGAGGAGGCCTGCACGCCGCTGATCCGGGCCGTCTCGGCGGTGGGCGTCTCGCCGCGGAGCGCCGTGACACTGGTCGTTGGGTTTCAAACGGTTTTGTTTTTCTCTCAACCAGAATGCCCTGGCGGCGTGCGAATTCCTGCTGCAGAACGGCGCCGACGTCAACCAGGCAGACAGAAACGGAAGAGGGCCGCTTCATCACGCCACCATACTGGGTCACACGGGGTACAGGCGGAAACACACAAATACTTTGTTACTTACTTAACATTGCTTGGAAATATTACTCAGCCGGACACATAATAAACACGCTGCCCTTATTTCGGTGCTGGGAAGTCATGAAGTACAAATACTTTGTCAGCATATCACAGTAGCCAGTTCATTTTCAGATCTTTAACGAACAGGACAGTCAAAACAGTTGATATGTTACCACAGCAACTGTTAGCATTTTAGCAGGTTACAAAAGTTAGCGATCCCATTCCAAATTTCCGTGGGCATTTTGCTCGTTTACCACCGCTACCGCTGCACTTCTACTTTTACCAGAGTACTCCATCGTAGTGTGAGTACTCTCGCCACTTGCGGTGTGTGTGAACTCAGGCTGGTGTGCCTCTTCCTGAAACGAGGCGCGGACTACAACGCCAGGGACAAAAACCACAAGGACCCCATAACAATAGCCGTGGACAACGCCAACGCCGACATCGTCACTTTGTGAGCGGCGTGAGCAATGTGCCCCCCCAAAGCCCCAAACTAAAATCTTGACTAATTCTATTGTCTGTTTTGTGTTTAATCCCCACAGACTGCGGATCGCCAAGATGAACAGAGAAATGCAGGAGATGGACGGATGCCTGGGAAAATCAGGTCTCTCGAAGGGGCTGGCGGCCGGGAGCGGTGGGACAGGAAGTGGGCGGGGTCAAACCAGGAAGAGCCTCCAGGCTTTAAAGAGCCAAATAAGTGGCTGGGCTCTGGGAGGACAGAATGCTTAGTTAGACTCCGTCTGATAGGACTGGGCTTGTTTTGTTTTGTGGGTCTGAAATCTGAAAACACTGGTTTTACAGTGTTGCTGTTTTTTTTTACCATGTGGAATAATCTCATTTGAGATGGTTAAAAAAAAAAAAAGAGAACTACACCTTTACTGGGAAAGCATGAAAATCCAGTTTTCTCTTCAGAATCCATGAATGAAGAAGACTGGGCACAACAGCAGAACAAAGAATTTTCCACGACCACAAGCCATTCTTCCACTTTGCACATACGCCACTTTGGCACCCCTCCCCCCCCCCATATAAAATGTCAAAATACTGTGAAAAATAAGTGGGTGTTGAGCTAACTGCACATAAACGCACGCTCACGTCGCGTTTCGTGTTCCGGCCTTCGTGGGCTTTTGCTAGCCAGGCTTGCTTCTTGTAGCTTGTTGCGTTTGTGTGCTTGTTTCAAAACCCAAACATGACCCTGCTGGTCAGCATTTTGACTTTGTCTTTGTGTGTCTTTGCACTCGTGAGACACGGGGCTGGTCTCCCCAGCTTCAGCAGTGTGACGCCTGCCAGCAGCCATGAGGTAAAGTGCATTGCGCATGCATCCTGCTTCCTACACTTCCTGCTTCGAGGCAACCCGGAAATACACTTTCAAAAGGGCTTTCAAAAGATCCAAGTATCCTCTTTGTACTCATACAGCTTTTGGCGAACGTTGCTACATCCTGAACGCCTGTTTTTACTCATAACAAATGTTTTATTGACATGTTTTACCTTACTGGTGGCCTCGACTTTTCTCCTGGCAACACGCTCTTTTTCTCCGCACTTGTGGATCCAACATCGCCACCTGGTGGGGGACTAATGACTTGCGCCACGCGTTTCAAGCTGTTCTTTTTATTTATTTATTTTTGGTTTAACTCATTTATTTTTCCCTTTTTTGTGTCGCGCAGGTGACGAAACCTACCAGCACATCTTCAGAGACTTCTCGCAAATGGCTTCCAACAACCCGGAGAAGCTCAACCGTCGTAGCGCAGACGGGAAATTCTAATAATAATAATCATAAAAGCTTTATGAAATGTAAAACATGCTACCTTCTGCCAAATTCTGTCACCACATGGATATATCTACGAATAATTAAGTTGAAAAAATTTGGAAAATCCCATGGCTTTGAACGGAACGTCGAGAGCTATGTCAAATAAAGTTTATTTTGTATTATTTTAAATGTGAGTTCTTGCAGTGTGCTTCTGTTTGATAATCCTATGCCCAGTTATTAGCAAATGAGGTATGGTCTTTTTTTGTTGTTGTAATTTTCCAGAGGTGTATAAATGGTTTCAGCGAAGCTCCTGAAGCCCAAGCCTAACATGTTAGCACAAGACTGCAGTGGGTAGGCGGGTGACCGGGAGGGTACGGCTCATGATTGACACCTCGTCAGTCACGCCACCTGTCTATGATAGGATGCAGTTTGGTGATTACTTAAAAAAAAAAAAAAAAACTGCTAACTCCACCTTTAACGTGTTACATCATCACCGTAGCAATGGAACTCCGTCAGATCAGATTTCATATGTGATTGGTTGAATCGAGACATTTTTCAACAGCTGCCAGAGCAAAATGACCACAACAAGTCATCAAGTCACCACCAAGTCCCATTTTTATTACGGTCTCCAAAAGTATTGACATAATTATGAAATGGCACTTGAGTAACAGCAGTCCTGTATTCCTGAGTGTGAGCGATGTGGCTAAAGTGCATTATTATTATTATTATTATTACAACCTTTGGCCTCGTAAAATCATCTCGGCATCAATAATTCTCATTTTACATTTCACAACAATTACAAAATAAACACTCCTGTTCAGCTGTAATGTGCAAACGTGATGATTAAATAAGACTAAATGAAATGAGGGCGGCGCCAACACATATACACTACTCACAAAAAAAAAAAAAAAAAAGCGATATTCAGCTTTCGCGATCAACCTGAAACGCACTATAAGCTTAATACACACTCACAGGCTCCTCAGTGAGTGGCGTTCATCCGCTCCGTCTCCGAGCTGAGGCGTCGGGCCTCCGCGTTCGGCGGTAACGGCGGATCCGTGCGGGAGAAATAATGCGGCAGCGTGGCCATGGTTAGCGTGCTGAGGATGAGGAAGGAGCCCGACACCACGAAGGAGGCCATGTAATCGCCCGTGACGTCGCGGAGCAACCCTGGAAGCGCCAGACAAGTCACAGCGGGGTCACGAGGTGGCAAACAAACACAGAACGGTTAAATAGTTCTGATCAATGTTTGACAACCTCGCGGGGGTTTTGTGCGATTTAGGTCATGACACGTCAAAGTGACATTTTGGCCTACAGTGGGGTCAAAATAATAATTGATCCCCAGCTGAATTTGTAAGTTTGCTCCCTTAAAAATGGCAGGTTTCTGTGATACGCAAACATGAAACCAACTTAAATCATTTGGAACCTTTTTTCATCATCAAGTAGAGAATATGGCACAACAGTGATAATGCGAAGCTTTGGACATCCCACCAAAATTGATGACAAGACACGAAGAAAACCGGTCAGAGAGGCTGCCGAGAGGCCGACCCCTGCGCGAAATGGCGGTTCACTGCATTTTCATGCACGTTATTGCGTCTACCTGACAGAGGCGTTCCCAGCAGTCCCGCAGAGCTCTCGATAAGCTGCACCAGCCCGAGCGCGCCCATCACGCGCTCTGCGCCGGCCACGGTCGGCACCACCGTGAAGGCCAGCGAGGTCAGCGCCCCCGCGCAGAAGCCGTACAGGAGGCTGACGGCCACCAGGCCGGCGTAGGAGCCCCACAGGGTGCTCACGGGCAGCAGCGCGATGAACAACCCGGCCAGCGCCGTCCAAACGCTCAGCAGGTGGATGAGCCGAAAGCGGCCAAGGTCCGAGAACCAGCCCGAGGCCACGCGGCCCAAGATGTCGGTGACGCCGGCGGCGGACACGACGAAGGCGGCCTGGTACTCGGAGAAGCCGGCGTGTCGGCTGTGCGCCACCAGGTGGACGTAGGGGACGAAGTAGCCGACGTTGAGGAACGTGATGGCCAAGGTGTAGGTGAGGTAAGGCCTCTCGCACAGCAGCGACAGCTCCAAGTAGGAGGCCACCCGCCGCAGCACGCCGCCGCACGGCGACCTGCCCTCTGCGTCCGCCTGAAAAATACAGCAAATGCAGAAAGAAAAACAAAACAAAACAAAAAAACGCAATTTTTTTGGTCACAATAAGTGCGTACACAGGCTAATTATGTTGTTAATTATCTTGTGGAAGAAAATGACTACCGGTAATATTACACTAAGCCCTGCCGCAAAAAGCTGCGAGAAAATAATTCCCCCCGAAAAAGATTTATGATTGCTTGTAGATGCCACATCATGGTGGCAAAGCACTACTTACTTCAACATAGTTCCTTGGCACCAACATGCCACGAGATGCCAACTAAGCACTAACTTTGTCTAAATGAAGGTTCTCATTTTACTTCAACATAGTTCCTTGGCACCAAAACAGCGTATGCGTGGGTTAGCTGTACGTAAAGCACATTTAGCCACACCTTCGCTGGGCCCTGAGGCCGTCGCCGTGACCGAATGAGCGCCCCGCACGGCACGATGTTGAGGCTGAGCCCGCCCAGGATGAGCAGGGCCCCGCGCCAAGCGTACGTCTCCACCAGGAACTGAAAGAGCGGGTTGAACGTGAACGAAGCCAGGCCGATGCTGGAGAACGCCAGCCCCAGGGCGAAAGTGCGCCGGCGGGTGAAGCTCGCCATGACCGTGGCCACCATGGGCGTGAAGACCAGGCCCCAGCCCAAGCCTGGAGGACACAGACGGAAGACATTTTGTTTTGGGTTTTTTTTGCTCATACACTACTGAAACGCTCTCACACACACGACTGAAATGAGCGTATTTTATCGTGTGTGATTGCATTTCAGTAGTGTGTGTGGAAGTATAATCCTGAATCACATCGCTGGCGTCGCCTCACGACGCAACCGCAATCTTCTACCTGAAATGAGGCCCATGGTGAGGTAGAGGTGAAGCAGACACGTTGCCTGCGAGGCCAGGATGAAGCCGAACCCCGCCAGGCAACCTCCCGCCATCACCACCAGGCGCGTGTCGTACGCATTGGACAACGCGGCGCCCAGCGGGCCTGCGGCACAACACAGTGACTACTTCAGGCGTTCCTAGTGGGCGGCGGGGGCAGCTGAACCGGGGGGGGGACTCACTGAAGAACTGCTGCGCCGCCAGGCCGGTGGAGGAGATCCACGAGATGGCTTGAGCGCTCTCCTCAAAGTACTGCACGAACTCCACGAAAAAGACGCCCAAGCCGCGCATGAGGCCGAACACCAGGCTGGTGCTGACGAAAAGGGCCGCGACCAGCACCCAGCCCCAGCCACCGTCGGGGCCCTCGGCTTCGCCGCCGCGCCGCCTCTCCGCTTCGGGTCGCACGCTGGCCATCGCTGAGGAAGCGGAGGGGGGGGAAGTAAGTCAAGAAGAGGTAACAGTTTGCATCACGCTGCGTAATCATTAACTTCCTCGGGGGCAGGGTGATGAGGGTCCTTAACACATCGATGGGTTAATAATGAACAACTCGTAAATCCTTCGCTGGAGAACGCAACCATTATCGCTGACACAATGTGGGGCAAATATGAAATTGGGTGAAACAAATGAAATTGTAGATACAGTTGTACCTTAACTTACGAGTGCCTGAACTTTCAAGTTAGGTCATCTATTTTAATTGTTTTATTTTATTTTTGCCTCGGAGCGACAGTCTCCAATGTACTTCCGGCAGTTTATTCAACGGGAGAACGAGTCAAACACACAAAATGAAAACACTCGCAAGCAGCATTTAAACTAACGTGGTAACTGGCCACAAAATAAGTATAATGTATGAAATACTGTTGTGCATATGATATTAAACCCACAGATGAGGATTTTGTGCACTTGGTTCCCCCCCCCTTGCCAATACGTCATATCTGGGGCACTATTGTATGAATTCCCCAAGCAAATTGACTGTTTTAGGTGGGCTTTGAAAGAAGAGGAGACCCACCTGCTGAAGGACACGTGCACTGCAAAACGCCTGGTTTCAATGGAGCTCAAGCTGAAGCACACAAACAGTTTGTTGAAAAAAAAAAAAAAAAAAAAAAAAAAAAAAAAAAGATTCCCAAGTTGTTGTTTTTCAACCGTTAATTTTAATATTAACAGCAAAAAAAAAAACGGTTGATGTCAATACAGAATTTCATTGATTACAATCAAATTTGAAAAAGGAGAAACTGCGTGAATTCAAGAAGTCTTCCATTTACGCCAACGGGTCACGTCAACCTTTGCGTCACCACCACTCTACGTAGGCAACGTACAACTGACGTAACGCATGCGCAATAGCGACCAACTAAATTGCCGAAAGGCGAACTAAAACAACAACCAAAAACAAACTATACACGACTTAAAACAAAATCCCCTCGGTTGGATACAGTGAATTAAAAGCAGTTCTTTCCGCACCGAAGCGGTGGCGGCGGTCATACATTGTAAGTTTAAGTGCGATTCGCTTTCAAAGAACCTGTTGACTGGTCAGTGTTGGAGAACGGTCGTCCTGTGAGCCAACACTTACCCCGTCTACTTCTTCGAACCTTCTCGGTCTCATTTGGGGTCATCATGTTTTCGCGTTGGCTCGGTCCGAATTCGAAGTGGAACCCACGTTACAAGACCCGGCTGGTGGGTAAGTACTCTTACGTGTGTGTGTGTGTGTGTGTGTGTTAAGAAAGGCACGTGAACGCACCACCGGGTGAGTAAAGCGAAAGCTACTTTTAGAGTTTGTATGATTCATTCAATGAAAATTCAATTCATTAATATAAAGTTATCTACCAAAAAAAAAAAATAATAATTTTTGGGCAGTTCTCACTTTAACATTGACAATTTGTGTACCCAAGGATTGACTGGCGAATATTGTCGGGTGTCATTCCTCATCACCAAAGTCAACTGAGATGGACTCCAGCTCACCTTTGACCCCAATGAGGAAACGCATCGTGGAGAATGCATGGATGGATGGATGGAATCCTGAGTGGTGAATACACGCACGCGAAAGATCGCTTTGGAAAGCCCCGTCAAACCTCCAATGTTTATCTCCGTTGCACAGACAATGCTCATCGGCATAATTCATCTGGCGGCGGAAATCGGGGATGGCAGAGAAACACCAGCGATGGCACCAGCGTGAGTGTGGAGCAGTGCCACATGCAGGAAACAGGTGCCAGCGATGATTTCATTGTTTCCAAGGGGCAGGAGAGATTGGATGTGACAGTCATAAGTGGAAAAAGAGTTTTTCTTGTTTCTTAAAAATACAAATAAAAAAAATACTTTTTTTTATTTATTTATTTTTTTTTTTAAAAATATGTGCCCCCTTTTTTTCTTGAAAATAAATCAATAAAATTGCTCTCTGAAATTTTGTTCAACACGACAAAAAGAATTCTCAGCTTTTTCCCTAAAAGAACACAACTTTGTTATAAAACACACACACACACACACACAAAAGAAAACATGATTTTCCTCTCCAAAAAATTCTGGGGCTCGTGCCAACATTTTTCCAAAGATTTTTTTTTTGCATCCATCGATTTTCCTTACCGCTTCTCCTCACAGAGGTCACGGGAGCGCCGGAGCCTATCGCAGCTAACTTCAGGCAGGAGGCGGAGCACACCCTGAACCGTTGCCAGCCAATCGCAGGGCACATATAAACAAACAACCAGTCGCACTCACATTCACACCTTGGGGCAATTTAGTCTTCAATGAACCTACCACGCATGTTTTGGGGATGTGGGAGGAAACCGGAGTGCCCCGGTAAAACCCACCCAGGCACGGGGAGAACATGCAATTTATATAATTTTTATTGATATAATATTTCTTACTCAAAAAATAATAATACTTGGCTAATAAGATGGATTTTTTGGGAAATATGACAATTTCTGAGAATTTTTTTTCGCGAAATACATAACCACAATACAAAATAAATATGATTTTCTCTAATTGGAAAAAAAGGAAATTTCCCCCACCCCCCAAAAAATTACCCACCCCCCCAAAATTTGTTTAAAAAAATAAAATAAAATAATAATACAGTCTGTCTTTCATATCGGTTCATAATTAAGAAAGTTCTCTTGGAGTGCTTGGTTGCGCATAAGAAATAAAGAGACATGTCAAGGCTCCAATTTAATTCAAATGACACAAATCATCTTTGTCCAGCAAATAAACCATCCATTTCCTGATTGTTTCTAAACAATAGTTTAACATTTCGACAGTTATATGCCCATTAAAGTCCTTTGCCCGCTTGGACTTCACCGGAGTCGGTATCGCTGCATAAATTATTTCAAAGAATACACGCAAGGGCGCCAGGCCTCAGACGCGTGCAGTTTAAATACAAATGTGCAAGCAACAGACGACGCAATCCCGATTCGAAGTGCTTTTTAACTCGATCGGTTCTCATATCGACACTGTTCAGACTTCCTTCAAACCGTTTGCGGTGAACCCTCGCTATTCGTGAGGAACCGATGCGAACAGCGAAAGATTCGCAAACACCGGGCCACCCCCTTATCACTGCCTATATTCATAGTTTCAACTCTAACTATACTCCAGACCACGGAATCGTTTTAGCTACGGCATGTTCTACAGAACCTGTTGCAAGTAGTTTCGTTGGCGAATGGCGAGGGTCCACTGTACGTACTCAGGCTCACACAAAACCTCCCTTTTGCTCCTTTCCCCGGTCTCGGCACTTGCTCGCAAACTCTTCACAAACCCACAAAAACACTTCCTGTAACATTATAATCCAACTTTTTCCCGACCTCGTCTCCTCAAATGCGATGCTCGGTGTGTGCTACTGCTTTTTACATGCGGCTAAAACCTCCTTTCAGGACCAACAACGGCTTTTGCTAAACGCGCTACTCTTAAAAAGCGAATGTGGGACTTTTGGGTGAAATTTCAGGATTGTCAGCTTTTCTTTCAGCAGGCCTGCAGAACGGGCGGGTAGGGCTCGCTCAGGACCCTGTAGCGGACCTTGGTGTTGGTCACGGCGCCGTGCTTCTGCCGCAGGTGAAGGCGCAGTTGGCTCTTGTGGCGGAAACGCAGGTCACACTTTTCGCACTGCCCAAAAAAGACGAATAAGAAGCCAATGGAGACTTGACCTTGTTTGGTTTTTCCTCGCGCCTGTTTTCAGCTCGCGCCACCCCTGGACTCACCGAGTAAGGCTTTTCGCCGGTGTGGATGCGCAGGTGGCTCTTGAGGGTCTGCAGGTGGCGGAAGCGGGTGCCGCACGTGTGACAGGGGTACGGCTTCTCCCCCGTGTGGATCAGGACGTGCGCTCGGAGGTGCGCGACCTAGGAGTGGGACTCGATGTCGGGTCAAGCATTCTCGGATTTGCGGGGTTAATCCTTGAAAGGATCAGTATAAGACAGACCTACGGCTATACTGTCCTGTAGACTCAGCTCCTCTCTCAGCTTCTCAGTACGGCTGTAATATTAATCGTTCTTCGCTGAGGATAAAGAATATATGCCTATCAGTGTTGTTATATGATCTGCTTTGTGTGGACTGCCGCATAGATGCTAATTGTTAGCCCATGTTCCTATGGTGTTTCCCATTGTGTGTTAGCATTGAGCTAGCGGAGGCTACGTGCAGGTACATCTCAATAAATTTTAAAGCTGTTAAACGTCCCCGTACGCCGATTAACCTGTACCATGCTCCAATAAACATTTTCCATATTCTTAAACACCTTTTAAACTCTGAAACTTACAGTGATGCAGTTACAGTTAACAGTTTTAATGTTTTAGGCTGGGGCGCGTTTATTTTACGACCCCAAAAAATTACAGCATACGCTCAAAATCCCACAAATTATGCGAGGTATGAATATGGACAACAACAACAAAAAAAACCTGTAACGCACTGAATCTGCCATAGGTGAACCGCGATATAGCGAGAAAAAAAACATTTGGGCAAAAAACCCATTTTGGGCTCATATTTGAAAAACGATTGTCCAAAGGAAGTATAAAATACAAAGTTTTCGGTATTGGTCATGGAAGGGTTAAAAGCCGTGCGCGTGAACCCTCACCTGTACGAATCGCGCGCCGCAGGTGTCGCAGCGGTACGGCTTCTCGCCCGAGTGGATGCGGGCGTGCGTCTTGAGGTTGGCGGGCCGGTTGAACTGGGCGCCGCACACGTTGCAGCGGTACGGCTTGTCGCCTGCCGGGTTTCAGATTTGTTGTGGGAAATGGACTTTGGATTGGCAGCACTGTTTTGGGAACTGTTTTGAAGCCTCACCCGAAGGGACGGTTTTGCCTCCAGCGTTGCCCGGGGAACCGCAAGGCATAGAGGAGCTCTCTTTCTTGACGGCCTGACGGCGGTAGTGAGTGGCGGCTGTGCAGTGTGAGGAAAAACAAGTATACACTTTTTGAATGAAGCCATTTAAGGACGGGAAGGGAGGGAGGGTCTGCAGGTGCAAGGGTGGAAGGAAGAATGGTAGGAAAGATGGATGAGAGCAAGGAAGTGAAAACATCTGGCCGTTACCTGTTCCCTCTTCCACGGAGGCGGGTGGCCCGAGGGGAGGGGCTCGGCCAGAACCCTCGTAGCAGGAGGCCCGCCCCTGTCTGGCGGGGAGTTAACGCTGTGAGATGACGGGCGTCCTCCGCACCAACCCGCCCCCCCCACCCCCACCCCCTCCACCCCCCGATTCCCCCCCCCGGCCGCTTACCTATCAATCTGACCGGGCACTTCTCCAGGCCACGCCTTTGTCACGGCCAGCGCGTGGCGTCGCGGCTCCTCTTTCGCTGAGGTCCCAGCGCAGAGAGGGTTGAGGACGATGAACTTGTATTTTTTCCAGTTGCACAATTTTGGGTCCAGTGTGGCTCTGGTGTCGCACTGGGGAAATAACACACAACACAATAAAACAGTCCCATTTGTTCAAACCCTGGAAAGTGGCGACGTTGCCCGCCGCTGCTGAATTTAACGTCAAGCCCTGACTTTTCACATCGGCGTTCTCGGCTTTTTAACCCATTTTTGTGCTTGAAGAATGTCATTGTCTATTGTGCCCGAACTCACCGCAAGATTTTTGTTGCAGGTTTCGGACTCCGCGGGGGAGCTGGGCTGGCAGCTGGAGCGCGCGGGACTGTCGGGAGACGGAGGGGGCGAGTCGGGCTCCTTTTTCAGCTCTTCCGAACCGGGCTTCCCCTCGGCCTCCCCTGGGACCCTTGAAAAAAAAAAACAGGTTGAACACTTTGACCATTCACACACACACACACACACACACACACACGCTACCGATATAGTTCTTACCTGACTGTCCCTGCTGCTTGTGGTCCAGGATGAGGCAGATCTCCACCTTGAGGGGCCACAGAGGCTACAGACACCCTGGGGTCCAGCTCCAATTGGGGGTGTCTCATGCTCATGTTTTCCCGGCTGCAAAATCAAGCAAATGGCAAGCAGTTGATTTTGAAAATGGACAATTGTCATCGGTACTAAATTAGGTTAAAAAAAAAACAAAAACAAACAAATAATGTGTATGGTCTATAGTTTTTTTTTAAATAATAAAGTAATAATTAATTCCATTTACTTATACCTAATTAACCAGTTATTTAATAAAATACATGAACCATTTATTTAATGTTGTAAATGAGAAGCAATGGTTAAATTAATGCAACAAATAAAGCAGTTGTTTTATTATCAAAAACCAATATTTTTATTTGTATTTGTATTTATAAATAATGTAATTATAATTAACAACTATTGAATGAAATAAAAAAAATTTGATCATTTTACTATTTAAAAAAAAAATTATTACAGGAAATCAATTCCACATTTATTTGAGGATAAATGAATGAACTTGAAAACAATATTACAAGTAAAGAAACGCCTACATTATATCATTGATGAAACAAAGAAATGAGTTTATTTCAATCATAAAACGATTGTAAATGTTTATTTTTTTATGAATGTAATTATAATTAATCAACCAATAACTTAATGTAAAACATTTAGACTCCCCCCCCCCCCCCCCCCCTTTTTTTCTTCCCCCGCCAGGACCTCACCAGTGCAGCCGCATGAATTCCCGGCAGGTATCCGCCACGTGGTCCATCTGCAGGTGGGCCGCCGCGGCGAGCACGCCGGGGGCGGTGGCGGGCGTCAGGGGCAGGCGGGACGTGTACATGAAGTCGAGCAGGAGGGAGACGCTGGTGGGCTCCAGGTGGCTGGGGAGGGACACGGTCATGTGCTGCGTGTGCCGCGTGTAAAGCGAATAGAAGAACCCGCTGAGGAAACAAAACAAAAAAAAAACAGAAAAAAAATATATATTTTTTTTGTATCTGGTGAAACATTTCGAGTGACATTCTAACAGTTAGCATTGATGGTTGCGGTTTTTGAACACAAACGGTGGCGCAAAACATGTAGACAGATCATACAACAACGACGACAACAAGTCATCACACCACAGCTGACGAGTGGCTGTTCATGGCATGCCAGAGTGGCGCACTTACCTGCAGGCCACCAGCACGGCCGAGTGAGCCCGTAGGCGCTCGTCGCCCACCGCCAGGGTGGCGTCCGTCAAGATGGCGCGGTGCCGCAGCTCGTTGAGGTTGAGCAGCACGTCGCTGCAGTGGCGGGTGAACTCCTTCACGTAGCCGGCGGACATCCCGGGTCCTTCCGCTCCCGCCGCCATTGTGTGCCTCTGTGAAGAAAAAAAACAAAACAAAAAAAACAACAAGAGCGTCAAAAACGAGCGGCACAAATGAGATTTAAAGCAGCGGTTCACTGCCTAAGTACAATTCAGTTGTGTTTCACTTTTAAGATCGATATATTTGGATTGAAACTATTTGTTTTCGAAAAACATTTATTGAGTTACTTTTATGTGCAACACACGTTCGTGGAATTATGCAAGTGCAGGTTTTTAAAAATGGATTTTTTTTTTTTTATTTTTTTTAAACATAACGGTGGTACGGAGAGGTCCAAATATTTTGGGAGATGGTACCCCATTTCAAGGAGCGCTCATTTCCAGTGCCGACCAATGTCATCAAAATCAAATGAAGAAATAAATGAAGTACCTACCAAGGTGTACAGTCAGCGAGCGAATAAATAGACACAAGTGTGCCAGACACATGTGTTAGGCGAGACCAGCTCCCTACTCGTACCTGGAAAAAGAAAAGCTTGATTTGACCTCTATTTTCATTTTTGGCGTGTTTTTTTTTTTTTTTTTCCCCTTTCTTCTTCTTCTTTTTCTTTTGCCCCCAACTCACCCCGACCAGCAGGGACGAGAACCGGCGTGCCCCCCCCCCCCCCTTCCCCCCCTCCTCCCCGCGCGCGGACCTCAAGCCCTTCGCCTCAGGCTCCTCCAGTCAAACAAGAAAGTGGGCGTGAGCTCACCTCCGCTTCCACTGGCGGCAGCAATGTGTGGGGATGGGCACACGGAGGCACGAACCCTTTTATAACGCCCCCCACCCGCCTTCTCGTACTTCCTTTTTCCTCAATGGCCCACGCGCAGGAAAAAGCCTGGCCCACCACTGTGGGCTCCAAGTATTTTTAGTGGGCTATTAGTTTGTCTAAACCCCCGTCGCGTTAGACCAAAGGAAAGGCAGGAAAACTCTTTTTTGAAAATGAGGATTCTCGGTGAGAGGCGCTACGTGCCTGATTGTGACGCGCCCCAAAAACACCCAAGGTTCCTCCAAGCGACGCTTTTCCCCGTGAGTCGCGCGGTGACCAACTCAAAAACACTCAAATCATCTTTTCCTATTCAAATAAATCGAAATGCCATTCATCGGTTCCCGCCGCACGTCGCGCTCCTTTTGGTGTGCTCGCCTTGGCCACTGTAATACACTCATACAGACACAAACAAAGAAGAGTTTCACAACTAAGTGACTCGCGAAGATGCTGGAATATCAGTCGTTTTTAGCTTAGGATAAAGACGATATCGTCACTATCAGCCGTTTCATATCTATACTATTGGTTTTTCCCCACGTGGTTTTGTCATTTTGACAAATTATTGACAGAAAATGACGCCTGTGAGTATTGTTATATTGCCCGTCTACATGTGTTGCTTCACTGTTTGCGTTCAAATACCTGTTACTTCAAGGGGGACTTAAGACCCCATCTGCTTATTTATTTATGAGCTATTCATTTATTCTTGCGGCAATGTTTTACGTGCCACCGCGAGTCGAAACACACGATTCTGATGGATATGGCGTTCGCGAAATAAGAACTAAACAGAGGAGTTCATCAGTTGTCATGCCTCTCAAAGGGGCCGCCATATTTGACGACGTCCCCTTTGCGTTGCCAACGTCACGTGTCCAAACCCCAACGAGCATAACCGCGGTTTGATACCATGATGGTTTGAATTTATTTGTTATTTTTTGTCGCAAGATAGCCTGCAGTGACGCTCACTTGCAAAGCGATGTGCTCATTGAAACTCTACAAACGTGTCATGATCTTGTTGCTATGTTTAGTCTGACAGTTTGACTTCAACTTGTTGGAGCAATAAACCGCTTGAAAGCCTCTTTTTTGGGGGAAAAAAATCTAATCCAAAAATTCTCGTATCTTTTATCTGGCGTGTTTTGCTCGCACGTCAAAGCAAAATATTGACCCAACGACGGCTTGATGCATCATCGTTGAGAAAACGGTTCAACGAGGCGGACGTGTTGTGAGGACAAAGAGGAAGGAAGCGAGGCAGCACCGTCGCTTAGAAATGGGGGACACCGCCTCCTTGATGGTGAAAAACAACCTTTTTCTACGCTTTGAGCGAAATGAAGCCGACAGATGTGAAGGAAACCCCCCCCCCCCTTCATCACAACACACACACACACACACACGCACACTTAAATGCATCCTGCAAAGCCGCTAAAAGACGTGGATGAAAACGCCTGCGCAGGACATCCGTCAATAATAAAGTAAGCAGGAGACGAGGGAGGAGAAAAGGTGACGAGGGGGATTCCAGGGGAGGGGGCACACGGGGTTCACATATGAGTAAAATAAAAAGGGCAGAAAGTTACCTCAAACTGGGTGGAAGATGGGTTCCAAGATACACTTATTAACTGGCACAAGATGAAGAAGCGCTGCCTCGTGCATAAAAAAGGGGGCATCTTCATCGAAAAAGTAGATTTGTGTTATTTTTTTAATCTTGAACTTTTTCCCCCCAAATTAAACAATTGTATTCTTGTAATATTACCAAATTCATCTCGGAAACATACAGCGTTTGATTAAAAAAAAAAAAAAAAAACTTTTTTTTTTTAATCTGGAAAATATGACTTTAATCTCATCATATTACAAAATTAAAAATATAGGATTTTTATCTTTAATGTACTTTATTCTCAAATTTGGATTGTAAATCTAAAAAATACGCAACTTTGTCTCAAAAAACTTTCTACCTCAGAAGTGTACTACTATTTACTAGAGACGTATGACTTTATTGTCCTAAAAAGCTATTTTAATCTAAAAAGATATTGTTAAAAAAAAATCCTCCCAAAAACAACTTTTTATTATTAGTATTATTTTTTTCTGGAAATTGCAACTTTAGTCGTAATAGTACAATATTAATCTTGAAAATATAAAACTTTAATTGAAAATGTAGTTTTTAATAATAAAAAAATACATGATTTTATTCTATTCGCATTAAGACACTCTCAAAGGTAGTCAAAATCTGACTTTTTTACTCAACAATATACTGCTCTTTACTCAAAAATTAGACTGTCATAAAAAATACAACATTGAAAACGACTTTTTATCTTGAAAAAATATAATATTTAATGTCATAATATTATGCATTTAAACCTGCAAATATACAACTTGGAGATACCTTTTCTTGAAAATGACAATTGTATTTATTCACTTATATTTCACTTTGATGTCCGCTTGTGTGCTTGATCCTTCGACTTCCGGAGTCACGTGCAGCAATTTGCCATTTCGATTTCTGCCGCAGCATAATGGACATAAGGCAATGAAGTGGAGGACAACATTTGCATTTTTTTTTTTTTTTTTTTTTTTTTTGCGGCACAGCAAATAACCAGATAGAGATAGGAGTGTCCGTGGAAGTTGTCAACTGAGCGTTGGATCGGTGGCGGGCTTTGTAGTAAAAGGAAAACGGGGTGAAAGAAAACAGAGCGGGTCTCGGCTGCTTCCAGGCATTGTGAGAACAACGGATGAGTAGAAGGGGGGGGGGGGGGCGGTTAAGGAAAAGTGAGAACATGAACTAAACGGGTTCTCCAATGGGCGGAAGCCATCCCGTCTGGCCAGTTGGCAAAGCTCGGGGTGACTTCCTGCATCTTCACATGGGCGTCAGTGTTCACGAGGCCCGAATCCGTCAAGCCGGTGCCAACGTGTTGACCAAAAAAAAAAAAAAAAAAAAACAACAACCAAAGACTTCCTGCAGCTTTGCGCCCGCGTGGACATATAAGGGCAAGCGTCTACCGGAGGAGGAAGAGCGGGATATCCCGCTCGGGGAGCCCCGGCCTTGTTTGCCCCGAGTGATGGCAAAATATGCAATACATGCGCGCGCCTATTTCAATGGGATCGCTGCCAGCGTGCGTTGGTTGCGGTCGATCAGAATGAAACAAGAGGGGAATAAAATGAAGAGAATTGCAGTTGCGCCGGTCATCCTGCATTCGGTTGCATAAACAAGGATGAGAAGAATAAAACAACATGAGATTAATGTTGTGTAGTTTTGCAATTAAGTGGTAATATGTCCAGAATAAAGTGGTACACTTTTTTTGTGGGGGAAAAAAATATATAGTTTGTTTTAATATGAGATTTATCACTGGAAAAACAAGTCATATTTTCCAGTTGCATGTTTTCGGGATTGAAGTCCACCTATTAGGATGTTTTTCTCCAAATATTACAACTTTAATCTTTCATATTTTTCTTTGAATATATTGGCTACCACGTTTTACCTTGAACATATTCAACTGCATTATTAGATTACAACTTTAATGTTGAAAATATAAAATTTTATACCTGAAAAATATGCTACTTTTTACTCAAGATATTACTTTATTCTCATAAAAATTTTTTTTTTGTAAATATGTGACTTTTATATTTCAAATATACAGCTTTGTAATACAAATTAAAATCTCAAAAATCAACATCTTTATACTCATAATATGACCTCAATATTTAGAATATGCAACTTTTTATTTCAAAAGATACTGCTTTTTATGTGCTTCTTCAATCTTGTAACTTTTTATTAAAGTGTACAGATTTTTTTTTCCAAAGTCTTTATTTGAAAGAGTAACTTTTTATCTCGTATCTATCTTTTTCTTTTTTTGCCATAACAACTTCAATCTGGGAAAAAATACTTCCTTTTTTTTCCATTCTCGTAAAATTACCAATATAATCTCGAAAATATCCGATTTAGTCGGTTTGTTTGTTGTTTTTGTCGAAACCTTCCCCGGTCACGCGCCCCTGCCACGCCTTCTCGCGCTCCGTGCGTGCGCGCACGTCGGCTGACGTCACACGTTGGGAATGCGTCGCGAGGAGGTCCTGTCCAAGAAGGCCTCCGGTCGCGATCCGAGGCAAAAGTAGGTTAACGACGCTACCCGAGCAAAAAGAGAACGTTTTATTCGCTGGCTACATCGTTTCGCTTGTAAGGTTTCATGGGAGCCGTGCGACATTTCTGGTGGTAAGCGTCCATTCTTTCGTTGTTGATTTATTTTAATTTGCTCGTGTTGTGAAAATTAGCCTGCAGCCAACATCGGTGTCATCTTGTTTTGTTTTTTTCCCCTCACCACTTATGAATCGATTCACATTTCTTATTTATTCACGCTTATTCTATTGTGATGTGTTATTGTGACGTTTCGGTTATTAATGCGATCTTCGGTGGGGGGGGGGGGAAAACAAAACGCTTAATCCAACGAGCTACACGCTGTTAGCCAAAGCCTTCAAAATAAAGGCGTGAGATGCATTTACTTCAGAATTGTGCGTCACTTTGCGAGAATTTCGTACACGAGGTACACTACTAAATATTTGAAATGCGCCGCCTTACAGCTCAGTTGTTATTTTTATTTGTGTACAGTCCCTTTTCTGTGTCACCAAATGTTACTGTGAAAGAAACGGAAGAAACAGCGGATTCTCCTTGTTTGACACCCTGCCATCTGCTTTTAATAAGTCAAATTTCACACATTCATAAACTCGTACAAAACAGTTGTCCCGTCCACACGGTGTGATTAAAAACACATTTAAGTGCGATATTACATGGGTTAGTATGTCTGCTTTAAACTAATGAGGACAAACGCAAAAAAAAAAAAAAAAAAAGTGGGTATATTTGTATGTGCCCTGCAGTGGGCTGGCAACCAATCCAGGGTGTACCCCGCTTCTCGCCCAAAGTGATGCTTTTGTCACCTTTTTACTAGTCCTTTATAATATCCCTTAAGCGTATTAAATAACATAAAAATTGTCAAAGCTTACATTTTTCTGGCAATATATATATATATTTTTGTTTTTTGTTTTGTTTGTTTGTTTGTTGTTGTCACAACGTCATCATTATAATCCTCTTAGCGATGAGGATTTATGACGGCGACACGACCCAAATTCTCTCAATCGGTCTGAGTGCGTTATGGGTTCGCCCACTCTTAATCTAAAATGGACTAAATTGTCAAGGATTGTATTGTTTTGAGCCAGGTGCTATCATGACACAACAGTTCCTATTTTGGAAATCCTTGCGATACTGGTGTAAACACACAAAGACAATAAGCATTGTGGGTGGCAGGCGGCGAGGGTACGGGAGTCCCAGCTGTGACTGTGCGTCCAGCGTGTTTTCGGGGGGCCCGCTGCTGGAAATCCCCAAACCTTTTCAACTGGCTGCTGCCTTCCTGCTCCGAAAATCCATTGTTTGCGCTGTCGTTGCCACGGGAAATGAAAAAAAGTGCGACACGTCCCTTCCGCTGGGTTCACCGGCCCCCTGTGTCAATCCACCGCAGAATACCGCCATGTCCGGTCCCACCTGGCTGCCACCGAGGACTCTGGATAGTCCCGAACGAGCCGTCCCCCAGATGTCCCACCCCGCCGGCTCGGCTATCTACCGAGCCCCCAGCAAGAAGGGCGCGCCTGACTTCCGGCCCAAGTATAGCCCTTATGACCAGAACGGAGGAGGAGCAGGGATGGCGACTCGGTACATGGCTACCGGACCAACAGGTAAGACACTGGAATGAGGATCGCTTAATCCTCAGGCCTTGTTTCGATGTTACCGGCCCCTCAGCTGTTTGTGCGGACATCGTCTTGTCATTTTAGGGCAATTCTGCGAGGAGGCATTACAGTGATCGATTTGAACAAGATTCGATCTAACCTCGCTAGTTTCACTCGTTATTCTGAAAAAAAAAAAAAAAATCAATCAATCTGTACACAGTTGGTCTGTTCAAAGTTGGGACGTTTGTAAGTCCGAGGCACCGCTGCACAAGCAACGACAAAGTCAATATTCCTTAAAACGTACCCTTTAATCATTCCCTATACTGGCTGTGTTCTGGCAAAGGCGGGCCCGTTCATCATTCGCCTGGCGATCACTATTACGCCCCTCCACACGGGCCCAAAGACGAGCGCAACTGGACCCCCCACGGGGACGGCTACGAGTTGATCGTAGGTGTCTCGTCGCCATCGGCCGCCGAACCTTCAGTTTGTCTGTTTTTGAAACGGGGGGGGGGGGTGGGAACATGCTCTCGTTCAGCACCGTGGCCCCGACAAGACCGCGGGCCATCACTCCAAGATCGACGCCGACATCGACTCGCTCACCGCCATGCTGGCCGACCTCGACGGACACCCGCAGGACTCCGGCACGCAAGTACGACACGCGGTGCGGCATTACACTTTTGCTCTTAAGAGTCGAGTTGCAACATTCCAGGAATTTTCAAAGTTGGAAACTTTCCACGGGACTTAACGGGAATACACAAAGAACATAAAATTCAACATAAATACAATAGGGAACTTCAATATAATTTGAACACATATTTTAGCATAATTACTAATAAAACAACCACCTTTCATGCAGGTACAAGGGTACTTTGACTTTCTGGCGTACCTACTGCGATCACCTTTTTGATAGTGATTTTTATTATTTGGGCTCTTTTGCATGGATGTTATGGATATCTGCTTATGGCAAAGCCGAATGCTTCTATTGATACTTAAAAATAACATCCACCCATGAATTTGCCCTCAATTCACAGTTAATTACCATCATTCGGATAGACATGTTCCAATCTGGACTAGTTTCCCAAATTCCCCAATTGAATTTACCATTGGAAATTAGCGTAAACCTTCCGGAAACCTACTGGAAGTTTTCCATCCCTTTGCAACCCTCATTAATCAATGGAGCAAATTCCTGGTTTATTCCCAATAGTTCCCACGACTTCCCTTGAAAAGCTACCAAATTTGAAAATTGACAAAATGTTGCAACTCTATTTGCACACAGGGAAAGGACGAAAATGTTTTTGTTTGATCTCCGCAGCTGTACGACAACGTGCCTTACAACAAATACCTCTCAGGGGATCACTACAACGCCGTCCCGCCTCAGAGCCGACCCAATTCGGGGTACCCTCCTCACCCCCAGAGCCAGTACCACCCGCCGTCATCGTACTCCGGCGAGCACCGCGCATCTCCCTACGCCGCTTCCCACCATCAGGACTACTACGCATCGGCCGCCTCCAAGCCGTACCCGCAGCCCGTGCCGGCGTCTTACACCACGGCCTCCACCCCCACCGGGCCCAGGTTCAGCGTGCAGGTCAAGACCGCCCAGCCCGTCACCTACTCGCAGGCGGGGAGGCAGGCCGAGCAGGCCTACACTCCGCCGCCGCCGCCGCGCCAACACACGCCGCGCCCGCCGCCTCAGACCGGCCCGGAGGACTGGTACCCAGCGCACCCCGGCTCGCAAGCTCAGGAGATGCAGAGGGGAAGAGGCGGCAAGGTGGCCTTGTCCAAAAGAGGGATGGAAAATAATCAAATGGGTGCGGCGCAGAGTCCTGCTTACCAGTCCGGCAAGGTGGGGGCAATACATCGGGGTGGGCGAGCCTCTTGGATCGAGAGTGTCATAGACAAAACAAAACAAAAAAAGTTCACATTAATATGAATTCACCTATTAGTCAAGATTAAGAAATACATGTAGAACCGTTACTCAACTGTTTTATGATTGGTTTATTTGCAATAAATTGTGTACATTGTAAATGAATGGGATTGTAAATTTAAAAAATGACAACAAACCTTATAAATAATAAAATACAAATATTTGATGTGTTGATTACAATAGGTCTAGTGCAAATAGTTACAATAAATCTATGCTAAATAATTAAATGAAGATTGATTAGTCGTCATTTACAGTAAATCTATTGTAAATAGAATTTAATTTTTTTTACAATAAATGAACTAAATTGCTTTATTGTTAAAATAAAATGATTTTTTTTAATTCACAATTGATTCATTGTAAATAACCATATTTGTAAACCAATTACAGATAAACGAATAAAAAAAAAAAAAGATGTGACTCGATGATGTACCTTCTGCCATTCGGTTGAGGAAATGCACTTGTTCTGTCTGTCACTATAGGTCGCTGGCATAGATAGATGAACAAAGATACAAATAAATAATAATCTTCTGAATACTCGATTGAAATGGAATAATTCTTTTTTGCTTTTTTTGTTCAGCGTGCGGCAGCGCCGACCCGTCCAGAAGAGGAGTTGGATCGCCTCACCAAGAAGCTCGTATACGATATGAACCACCCGCCCGCGGACGATTATTTTGGTAGGACCCGGCAGCACGTCACAGGAACCCCGGCGAGAAAACAAACGTCCCAACCGTTTCCGCTCTCCCCCGCTTCCAGGCCGCTGCGCTCGCTGCGGCGACAACGTAGTGGGCGACGGCAGCGGCTGCATCGCCATGGAGCAGGTGTTCCACGTGGAGTGCTTCACGTGCATCACCTGCCACGCCCGCCTGCGAGGGCAGCCCTTCTACGCCCTGGACAAGAAGAGCTACTGCGAGAGCTGTTACATTGTGAGTGACGGCACCGCGCTCGCAATGACGGAAAGCAGCACAGTTTACTCGTCAGGTTTGATCGCTTACGAGAAGGCCAATAGTGTCAGTCGTGGTGGGGGAAAAAAACACGACGAGATAAACGCAAAAACGGCTTTCTGTCCGCAATGCCGCGAGGACGTCGAACTGAAACCGTTTTCCCTCTCTCGTCAGAGTACATTAGAGCAATGTTCGAAGTGCTCCAAGCCCATTTTAGACCGCATCCTGCGTGCCATGGGGAAGGCGTACCATCCTCGCTGCTTTACATGCGTGGTGTGTAACTGCTGCTTGGACGGCGTGCCCTTCACGGTGGACGCCACCTCGCAGATACACTGCATCGAGGACTTTCACAGGTACGCACGCACGCACGCACGCGCACACACACACGCTCGCACGTTTACCGAGCGCCGCTAACCAAGCTGTGCCCCCCCCCCCCCCGATAGGAAGTACGCGCCTCGCTGTTCTGTGTGCGGTGAGCCCATCATGCCCGAGGCGGGTCAGGAGGAGACGGTCAGGATCGTCGCGCTGGACCGCAGCTTTCATGTCAACTGTTACGTCTGTGAGGTGAGTCGCGACTTTTTGCCCCTTGGTCGTGCCTGAACTTTTGTTTGTGTTCAGGAGTTCAATTATTCAACACAGTTGTTTATGTAACATGGCTTCACGATTGTGTCCATGCTCGGTGCACGGCGTTGATACTTTGCCGATTACTCTTTTGTGTTGTTGCAGACCGCAGTAAACCAATCCAAACAGAATACCAGTCTCCATTTCTCACGGTGTCTTGGTTCCGAGGAACTATGTTGAAGTGACTTTTGAGACATGGAGACATTGAGGGAAAAAAAAAAAAAAACAATCACTGAGCAGTAAAGGGTTGCTAGCTTTTTTTTTTTTTTTTTTTTTAACAATTGTGCAAAAAGATGCAGAGTCCTCAAGCACTTAGAGCACTTCGAATGACTAATAGTGCAATGACCGTTGTGCAAAGGGCGCCGAGACTTCCGGGAGCGTATGCGGTTTAAAGTGACGAGTCGCGCGATAATCTGGGACAATGTTGATTGTGCAAATGTTGCAGATACTCCTCAATCAGTGTGCAAATGTTGCAGATACTCCTCAATCAGTGTGCAAATGTTGCAGATACTCCTCAATCAGTGTGCAAATGGAGCAGATGCTATCGGTCAACAGCAGATATGCAAATAGTGCAGCGCGGCGAGACTACGGCAGCGAGTGCACGAGTAACGTATAATTGGCCCCACAGAAATGCGACAACGAACTCAAGTCAAAAAATTGCCAGCATGTTGCAAAGGAATCGGAGGTTAGCTGTTGAAGAAGTTGATCGCAAGAGGAGACAAGCTGTTGGAATGTCTGCTAGTTCCCGTTTGCATTGATCGGTAGCGCCTACCTGAGGGAAGGAGCCGGAAGAGCCGGTGACCGGGATGAGGAGTGCAAGTCCGACCATCCTCCTGAAGTCCACGATCTTCTCTGCAGTCTCGAGCGTGTTCGGCTCCAGGTTGCGTCGGCCGCACCGCTTCCTGTCGCTATGCGGACTCGTCACCGTCCTTGATGAGGCCGATGACAGCGGCGTCATCTGCAAACTTCAGGAGTTTGACAGCCGGGTGCGCTGAGGTGCAGTCGTTCGTGTCGAGAGAGAAGTGCAGCGGAGAGAGGACGGTCACCGATAAAGGATGCCGACAGCGTCCGCGTATTCATCCGGGCTGCCAGCTGAATTTTCAAAGACAACTTTGAAGTTCCATCTCCGCTACATTGGTCCACTTTTTTCACTATCGGCTTCGCGCATTTAAGTTCTTGTCTGTACGTCGGTATTAAATGAATGAAGCAGTGTTCAGACGAGGCCAGGGCTGCACGAAGTTTGGCACGGTGTGCGTTTTTTTTTTTTTTTTTTTTTTTCTTCGTAGTCGAGCAGTGGTCCAAAATGTTATTTTCACTGGTGGGAAGAGTCGACGTGCTGCTTGTATTTAGGGAGTTCCTGGTCGAGTTTAGCTTTGTTAAAGTCCCCCGAGAATAATGAGCGGCCAGACGAATAAAACGGAAGAACATGCTGTCAACACACCCGAAGCGTTGGTTTGGCGTGGGGCTGACCGTAATCTCGTCTTGACCAGGAATGCAGCCTGCTGCTGTCCTCCGAGGGCGAAGGTCGTGGCTGCTACCCGCTGGATGGCCACATCCTGTGCAAGGGCTGCAGCGCCCGGCGGATCCAGGACCTCTCGGCCAAAATCTCCACGGACTGTTGAGCAACGCGCTGTGGGACATGTTTAAGCTTTTTTTTTTTTTTTTTTTTTTTTTCTCTCTCTCTTTTGTACATCACACAGCTTTAACAGTCCTAATCCCCCCTTTTCTGTTCTATTATTTGCTCGTCTGTGTGTTGTGTTACTGATCCAAATGCGTTGCAGTGAGGTAGTAGTCGTCGTCATATTTCGGTACATATTTCGTCCTGCAGCGCACAAGTTCTTGCACACTAATTTCAAACTGCAGGATGACAGGAAAAAAAAAAAAAAAAAAAAAAAAAAAAATCCAGATTGCCTCAGAACACGCTGACTGTGACTTCGACATTTGAACAGGCTGTGTCGTAGCCTCGTAGAATTGTAGGTCCAAGGAATGTAGTATTTAACAGTGAATTGGTTTGAGAAGTTATAGCCGTGACAAATGTGAAAAAGGAAAAAAAAAAAAAAATAATCTTTCTGGATTGTTACTCAGAACGGTGCGATGAAGTCGGCGGTTAGAAAGGAAAACGGGGTGAAAACAGCCACGGAAAATGACACATCTGGATTTCTTCCTCCCACGTGGATGTTTGCACTTACGTCGCATGGAGGCGCACGCATGAGATGCGGGGGCACATTTTGGAATTGTGGCTGCAACAGAAATAGAATGTGCACAACGTTTTTTTTCATGAAATATGTGTGAATGCAAAAATCATTTGTGGCCATAAAATACCAAATTATGGCTACGAAATATGTAATGTGCCACGAATTGGGTACGTACGCACCGAATATTCCATTTTGTCTCTGGAACATCTCGACATCTGCGTAAGCAAATGCCAAATTTTGGGATTTCATGGCCACAACTGAGCATTTTGGGCACACTTTTTATCGATGTTGTTGCAACAATTAATTTCTTCCCCCCCCCCCCCCCCCCCCCCCCCCCCTCTTGCGCGCCAACATTTTGTGAGCCTTTGCAGTTACAGTATTTGCTACCGTCCCTTCCCGTTGCATTTGTGTCCTAAAGGGCTAAAAACCTTTTTCAGTCAGATTGTTGATCCCGCTCTTGTGAAATGATCGCAATAACTTCTTTTTTTTTTGTTTGTTTTTGTTTGCGCGTCTTTTCAGTCAGAATGTTCTGTCCAGTTGCACAATCAGCCATGTTTGCTTTGGCATTTTTTTGTTGTTGTTGTTTTTTTTGGGTGTGAGAGTGTCTCCGATTTGAAATGCTGTGAAGTGGAGCTCACGGTACTGCAGCGTGTCCTTTTTTGGCAACCGAATAAATTTATTATTATTATTGTTATTATTATTATTATTATTGTTTTTTTAAAAAAAAGCAGAAGTGTCTTGTGACTGACTCAACTAAGCGCAACATTTATTTTCTATTGATTCAATTTCGATCATTTTGCGACAATGTAGTCACTCTACACCTCGTATGCGTGTGTAAATCTCGTTCCCGCAAAATAACCTAACTCACACCCATTTGCATTTAAACCCCTCGCAACAAAGGTGAGCGCACCCCAAAGTGAAACTGTCTAAATTGGGCTCACTTGGCCATTTTCCCTCGTGGTATTGTTTGACTCCTTCAATGCATGGTGTACATCTAGCTTTTTAAGAAGAAAAATACCACACTGATGATGTATGAAGCAGTTTTCCCCAACTCTTAATGAGCCAAGGCGCATATTTTATCATCAAATCTCACAGCACACCACCCATGCCACAAAACGTATATGCACTGAACTGATTTTTTTTTCTCAATTTACTCACAAATTAACTTAACGTGAACTACAGTATATATGTCGCTTGCATCGATAGCCGAACAAAGGTGCAGTAAATGAACTGCGTTCATTCCCACTTGGAAAAACTCAAAAAGTATCGCATATGTTTGGCGTTGTAGGTTTTGAACACAAAATAATGCAATGAAAATGATCACGGTGTCAACAGGAGGTGAAAGTCTTCCAGAAGAAGTTGCGGCAACCCGCCTTGCGCTCTCTTTGGGAGAGCGGGAGGTGTCGCCGCATCAACGCCACGCCGACGCCCAGCTCGGGGAGCGCCTCGTCCCTCGCCGCCGCCGCTTCGTAGAGGAGCCTCAGCAGGAGCGAGCGAGTCAAGGCCTAAAAAAAACAAACAAACAAAACAATTCCAGAAAGAATTCATTCCTTTTTTTTTTTGTGCTTCATTTCTGTGTCCCTTCAAAATAACAAAAGCTGTCAAGAAGTTCAAAGGTTTGTACTTGCAATTTAAAGAAAAAGGACATGAGGAAAAGAAAGTAAGTAGTCAGAAAAACAAGATGCCTGGAAAATATACTGTCATGATTTGTCATTTTAAGACTTGACTGACTTGGTGTTCGTCATCTGCACTTAAGTAGAAGTACAAATGCAAGAATGTGGAAGGAAACAAGGAAAAAGGTGGGACAGGTGCGTTGAAAAGTGCCCCTGAAGTCGTGCCGTCGCCGACCCACCTTGTCGAGTGCCGCGTCGGCGCCGAGGCCCTCCGCGAGCCGGTCTGCCGCGTCGGGGTCGCCGGCGCTGACCCGCGCCAGTGGCCCGGCGGACAACAGAAGCACAAGCAGCACGCGCGCCTGCGGCTGAAGCATCCCTGCGAGATGGTGTGACGCTCGCTCGGGCACGCCGGGGCTGATAAATAGCCCTCCTCCTCCTCCTCCTCGTCCTCATCCTCGCCACGCCATTGGCTGAGGCTGAGTTGCTTGCGGGGGAGCGAGGAGGAGATGAAAGCGTCACCAGAGTTTTGCTTCGTTAGCTGTTGTGAAAAGCGACTGTTAAATGTGACAGCGTGTCGGTCGAGCGGGTGGCACGTCCGCATCGCAGTCGAAGGTTCCGGGCTCGAATCTGAGCTCGGCTTCCTCCCGCAATCCCAAAAACACGCATTGTTCGCTTCATCGGAGACGCTAAATTGCCCGTAATGTGAGAGTGGGGGGCTGTCTATTTGAATCTTCCGCGCAGCTCGGGTCGTGTCGGTCAGGATTAGCGCCACGTCGGTGTCCGAGCGCGACGCGAGGCCCCCGCACGCTGAGGCGCTTTGTTCATAATGACACAGAGTGTGACTCAAATGTTAACGAACAACAGCGAAGGCCAACACTCCGCCAACCTTCCCGCCGTCGGCGGGCTACGCGACGGGGGGGCCGTGATGCAAATGTCAAGGCATCCTCGACAAACCCTCGCAACGGAGTGCGAGCTGGCCACTTCATGATCTTCACCACGGATCAATTCGAGGACGACTCGACTCGTTACGAGCGACCGTCGACGCGGCGCAAAAATGCGTCTGCGCCTTGTCAGGGTTAATTCGCCGAAACGGGAAGTCCCCTCGCCCCCGCAAGGCCGTGACTCAATTCCTGCCGTAGCGACTTACTGTTTGTCATTTGCTCAGCCAAATCGCATATTTGCCGAGAAGCCATTTTGAAATGTATTGGAAAACGAGAAGAAACACAGGACAAATTCAACACGGCGATTTGACCTTTGCGGATTGCGCGACCTGGATGACTGAGAATCTACACAGGCAAAAAGAGAAAGCGCCATTTTTAGGTTGCATAGTGCTATTTGTATTAATATTGTGAGAATTCAAAAATCACTTACTTACTACTGCGCTAACATAGGTTAGGCCCGGGGTACTCACTGATTTTTATTTGTTTTTATCTATTCATGGCCTCAAAGTGCTTCTATACAAATATTTACTCTATTTGTCCTTAGTGTTTTTCATTTACATATTTGTATATTTTTGGGCCAGAATTGTTTGAATAGTTACTGGAATTCTCACACTTCTAAGTTCAAAACAGCATTGGTGTTCCCCGAGCTTCGCATTTGTGGCGCTGCGGATGGTCGTGAGTTGATAAAAGAATTTAAAAAAAAAAAGTTACATTTTCATTTGAACACGGTGTTCATTTAATTTTAGTTTTACTCGAATTACAGTAACAGGATTGCAAATCAATTCTAATGTTAGCTGTTTTAGCTGCTATGCTAACTTGTCAAGAACAGCTGGCTATGAGCAATTGAATTGTTAAAAAATAACAGAAAAGAAAAACTGATTTGAATGTTTCTTTTCCAGATCATGTGAGCAACAAAGTTGTGTTGCTTTGAGCGGCACACGCATGACTGAGTCACGGAACTCACTTTTTTTTTTCCCTCTTCCTCGATCTAAAAAGGTTTCTTCCAGAGTTTTGCACGTGTTGAGAGACATCACCTCAGGGGCATAATTAGTCAAATCAAATAAAATATGTCTGTGGCCAAAAGAAATGTTTTCGCAATTACAAGGAGGGAATGCCAACAAAATTATACGCAAAAAGCTGATTTAAAACGGGCTTTATTTGTTATATTTGATATGTAAGTTGGTCATCAAGAGGGAGGGACAAGAGAAAAAAAATAAAAAAAATCGGAATCACTTTTACTACAGACGCATTAATATTTTGTCTCAAGACAACAACTCGTGCATGTTTCTGGATTTTGTGCATGGATTATTTGAAATTCCGATGAGAGGGACGGAAAATGCCGTCCAATCCTGGAGCGGCCCGCAAACAAGTCGCTGCCGACTGATTGTTAACGAGCGTCACACTCGGGTGTCGCGACGAGGGCCCTCCGATTGGCCGGTGGGTCCCATGAAAAGCCGGTCTCAGGCGGGCCGCACGCAGCGATGGCTTGGATCTTTGATTTGTGGTAAGCCGGTGCCGTGACAAGGCCACACAAAGATCGAACTGTTCCTATATTTTTTGTGCGGCTCTGTCTTGCAGGGTGGTGTCGCTGCTCTCCGCGTTGGCGGATCCCGTTCCCGATGGTACGGAGCGAGGCCCAAGGAAAGACCCGCGCTTCGGAAGCGCCATTTGAACAATTGAGCGTTTTTGCCCGCAGGTGTCCTGGACATGGAGTGTCACGATAGGTCCTTCGTGATAGCTGTGGACCTCTCGTTCGCCGGGGACGATGCTCGCTTCGAGGCCGTCGGTAAGTCCGGCTGTGGTTTTCCGATCGGCCTCGTGTTTCTCAATAGATTTTATTTTTTTTGGGGGGGCTGAAATTACAGAATTGGTTTGAAACTGAACACGGTTTATTTTGGTTTTGGTGTTGTCTGCTTTGGGATTGTCCATCCCATTGGTTAATTGAGTCCCAAGCATTATGAGTCATTAGTTTACCGGTGACAATCGGTTTGCTTCTCGCAGACGGGACGGGCGCGTACGCCATCACTGAGCCGTACGCGGCCAAGTGCGGCTACACGGTCACAGTCTCCCAGCCGAGCGGCCTCGTGGAGCTGCGCTCGTCCTACTTCAGCTGTCACACGGACAAGCAGGTATCTGGCAAACGCGCGGTGAAATCAGACAAACCTAGTGACGGCTTTACCGGTTTTCTTAGGATGATCGAGTGTTCACGTTCAGCTTCAAGCTGTTGGTGACACGCGAGAGGGATGCGGTCTACACGTTGAACAAGACCTGTTCTCCATCCCTGGCGTGGTCTCCTCGAGAGGTCTCCTGCGAGCTCAACTACATGGAGGTAGGCCTGCTTGCTTCAGTCGAGCACAATTCAGTTCCAGATGTTTGCCGGTTTGTTCGCAGGTGTTGGTCAAGAACCAAGTCTCGTGTGCTGCCGGGAAAAAGGACGACAACTGGAACATTCTCAGACATGTGAGCTTGTGTAACTTTACTGTCACCTCCATAATAACGCGACATGTCTTCACTACTGGCAACAAAAGTGAGTACACTGTCCAGTTTCCAGGTGGGGGTCAAGATGCTTGACACCATCTGAACCTAAAGTTTATCTTGGTCTCATCAGACCACCGGACACTGGTTCCAGTCAGTGATCCATGTCCTTATTGAGATTTTCTACACTTGCATGTGTCCCATTTGGCAATCTTTGAGATGTTCTTGTTCCCGGCAGGCGCACAGCTCGTCCACTTCAGACTGGCAGGTGATGTTCCAGAGGGACGAGGACGAGATTGCGCCGACGAGCCTCTCGGACGCCCGCAAGCAAGGGTACGCGTTTGAGGTGACCGACGGCAGGTTCATGTTCCGCGCCCCCTTACGGACAGCCAGATTCGTTCATTGCCATGGTCAGAACTCTGGAAACATTTTCAAGTCCGTCCCTTTGCAAACTCTAACCGCCATCACGTCGTCTCAGGTGAACAACATCCCGGTCGAGGTGGTCCACGCCACGCTGTTCTCCAGACAACGCTGGTTGGTCGTCATGGTGGACCTGGTGGCTGCATGCTCCACGCGTCTGTATTATTTCACTTGCCTGCAATGTCATCCTACCGCTGCCCCTCGTCACGCCTCACCTCCTGAACAGACCAGGGCGCTTACGAGGACGGCGGCCACGTGGTTTTCAAGACTCCCGAGGCGCCCTATCCCGGTCCCGATGTCACACGGATCCGCGTCGGGTTCGACGGCGCTGACGTGGTGACTGAGAACGAGACGGTCCAAATTAGAATTCCCTTGGACGTCAAGGGTGGACTCAGGAAGGTCGGTATTCAAAGGTGACTGGTGAAAGTACTCGCACTCTGTTCTTAACTAGCAGTAGGACCCCCTCGCAAACGAGATGTTGCGTCTCAAGGGGTTTATCTCTTGTAAATGAAGAATGAAAGGTTGTTTGAAAATGCGGAGACCTGCACAATCTGCTTAAGTAAGCCTACTTCCAGACACAATTTCAGAAAAAGATGAACTTGTTTGACGTTCCTTTTGTAGAGCTTTGCGAGCGGCGGTCTCTACGAGTTCTACACCTTCCATCTCGACCTGGAGCAAATGTTTGAGGACGACGAGGCAGAGACCAGGCTGCGCCTTCGCCGGATTCTGACCACGCCCCTACTGCCGCGCCCTCTTTTTACCCAAAACCGAAGCGTCGTCGAGGAGCGGCTCTTCCAGGTCTACCTGGGCGACGTGCCAGAGGACGTCCGCTTGATTTCGCTCCGGCTCAACGGGCGCGAGGCGCCGTTCACCAACTCGTGTTCGTTCGCCGACGTCGCGCAACCCGCCCACGGCCACGGGTACTTGCTGAACGTATCATTTGACGATCCCGCCGTCACCCAGCAGGTAGACCCCTCGTTCGACTTAGTCGGCTGACGCGGTCCCACTCATGAGCGTTCTCCCTTAGTACTACGAAGTGTACCGAACTCTGCAGTACAGTGTGGACATCAACTACACGCTGAGTGTTCTGCCAGAAAACGAGCTCTACTACCACTCTGTGAGCGTCACGGCACTGGCTGGCCCCTGTGAGTCAAAGATTTGGATGAGTACAACGAACCCCGGTGGGGGGAACACAATTTTGAGCACTGATTCGATAATTGTGAATTCCGCGTCCGATTTTTAGCTCCTCCAGTGCTGGATGCGGTCTGCTCTGAGTCGGGCATCCGCTTCAACGCGGACCGCTGGGCTTTCGACTTCCTGTGGTCCATCGGCGTGGGCTCTGTCACCCTGACGCCAGAGCTGGCAACGCAGCGGGGCTACGAGATGAGAAACGATAGTCAGAGACTGCAGCTGGACGTGCCGGTCTACTCTCAAGGCTTTCGCTACGAGGTTGGGGTGGCTTGGATCTGATACGATTCGGTCCCGGCTTGGAGAACTCCGGACTGATTATTTTTGTTGTTGTTGTTGTAGGAAATCACCCTGAAGCGGTTCTTGGGCACTTTTGAGATCCTTATAAAAGAGCGTCTAACATCGGCTGTTCAGAGATCCATTACAAAGACTTGTCCTTTTGTGACCTCTGAACTTATTAGTAAGTACGGCTGCAGTTATTGAGGATTCTACTGATAATCCCAGCGAAGTCATCGATTTAAAAACTAGTTCTATTTCATTAACACTATGGTCATGTAAGGTGGAGGTATTTATGTCCACTTGGCATTTTACTGTCGTATCTGTGACTGTGTATGGCTTTAAAAGTACGGGTCCTGGTGAGTGACGGGGGTCTTTTTAGTGTGTTCGACTGACGGGAGGATGACCGTGGTGGCCGACTTGTCTCTGATCACCCCGAGCGGCGCGACACCGTCCTCAAGCAACCTACTGGACGTTTTCTGCGGCCCCGCAGAGGCGGATGACGCCAGGGCGCTTTTCTCTTTCCCGCTCAATAGCTGTGGCTCCAAAGTCAAGGTATTCGCACGACGAACTTGTGTGTGTGAATTCTGAAATGTTTCCTCCCCCTCTCCCTTTAGCTCAGCAAGGGGAACGTGATTTATCGCAATGAGATTTTCTACAGCAAGAATTCGGATGACTCCGAGGAGGCCAATGAGAGGTTTGTGTCTGCTGCCCTCCATTTTGTGAGTCCACTAATCTCACACATGCTCAGGTCACCATGCACGAATTCACCTATTTGCTTAAAAAAAAACTTAAATGCCGCCAAAGCCCCCACATACACGAAGCACATTTAAACATTAAAACTATTTTTAATTGTAAGCCTAAATTGTATACAAGAGTAATGTTTGGGGGGGGAAATTAAGTATGCAAAAAGGAGGCAGCGGTTTTATACTGAGTATTGATTGTAAGCTACTAGGATGCATTTTGAACATGAATGCTGTTTAAATATAGGAAAACGAAAAGCTGCCGAAATGTTTCATATTCTTTATCCTTTGCGAAGAATGATGATTTCTGCTGAGATGTTGTCTCCGTATTGGTATTATACTATGCCCAAAGCACACACACCAGAAGGAGCAGCATAACCATTGAATTGAAGCAAAAAGTGAAATTATTTTTTTTTAAATTCTTACATCGTTTGTCTCAAAACTCGGCGAATGCTGATGAGTGTGTGGGCGTACTGTACACTGTTGATCTGCTTCCAGGTTGGTGGTGCAGTGCACGTATCCTCTGGAAGGCCTCCACCGGCTCTTCTCCACGTACAGGTTCGAGTCGGACGACCCGGGCACGGGTAGCGTCTCCAGCGGGCGGCTCACGGCAGGATCCGGTGCCGCGGCTCTACGCGGTCCCGTCGCCACCGCGAGAGCGCTCCCCACGCCGCCGAAGACGACTGCCGCGAGGACCGCCGCGGCTCCGGTCCGGAAGCGTCTGGGCTCCAATCCCGGTGTGCACTACATCCGGGTGTCCAAACATGGCAAACCTCACCCTGCTGTTCGAAAAGGTTAAGCAACCTGAAGTTGGTCAAATTGTCCTCCTGCAATAAAACTCCAAACTGTTCCATTTCTTCACGCGAGCGAAAGGATGGAAGCTTGGCAGAATTTGAAGTGATGACTGCATTTCATTTTTTTAACCATACATTCAATAAAAGTGTATGAAATCTTAAGTGTTGTGAGTCTTATTTATTTTAAAAGACCATATAATCGCTTAAGCTCAACCGTCAATGGTACACTTAAGATTTTGTTATATACTTTAGTTTGTTTTGTTTTCGGTACTCAAGCAGCTACAAAACACTTAACAAAAAAAATAAAATAATAATAATATTTGTATGTGTTTGATTGAAATGTGTCACGTTCCCCTACGCCCGTGCAGGTGCAACTGAAGCCACGCGAGGGCGCTGCCGACGTGCAGTTTTGAACACGTTTCCGGCAGTTGCGGCAACTCTTTCGTGGAGTTTCTTCAGAACGTGCGCAACAACAGAAGTGTCGGGACCATGAGCGAGAAAGTTCGCGCCGGTGGCGTCCACGTCCGCCCGAAACCGAGACCCCGCCGTGCGGTGCAGCCGCCCTCCTGCAGCAGGACCCTGCAGCAGGCCTCGAGCATGGCCCTGTTCGTGGCTGCAGGTCTCGCCACCTCTCAAAATGGTCAATCCTCCTCCTCGGAGGTCTTCTCCACTGAGTCCGCCCCGTGGGGAAGTCTGATCCCCAACACTGTGAAACATTTGGGGGTAAGTGCCCACTGTCCAGATCCAGACGGAAGACTGCCAATAGTTGCTACCTATCATAGATGTTGCATTGTTTTTCTCTCCCGAGAATGTATTAGTTAAAACGTATTATTATTTTTTAAAATCTCAAATACATTGTACGGTATCACAAAGTTTAAAAAAAAATAAATACATTGAACACAATGTATTGATTGATTTAGTGTAAATATTTTGTGTCAGCAAAACTGTTTACATATTTACGGACACATTCAAAAAGATTGTGTAATAATAGTTTGAATTGTGCTTTTACTACAGTCGATTCATTAAATTGGTGGTTGATATATTCTGTGTAGAAGAAATGTTACATTTGATATATATACTTAAAATATTTTAATGTATTCAGTGTAAAAACCACAGATGTAAATCCATTTTACGTAATGTATTAATTGCTTTACACATATACAGTACATGTTAGAACTGAATGAATTATTGTATTAACTGTATAAAAAAAAAAAAAAAACCTGGCCTATGAATTTTGAAACTCAAACGTGGCCGCGGAGCACGACCGGTTGCCCACGCCGAATGTACAAATTCGCCCTCGTCATTTCCGACACATTCCCGATTTCTCTCCAGCCGGCATCGAGTCGCTTCCGGCTCAACACTCCCCCGCCGCTCATGTGCACAAGCCCGGCTCCTCCCAATCAAGCGGACCCCTTCCGGCGTGGGCCGCACGCGTTCAGGGACCTGGGCGGCCCCACGCAGATGTCCCGCGACGGCGTGCGGACGGTCCTCCGGCTGAGCCCGGAGGAGGACCAGGCGATCACTTGTCTCCTCAAACTGCGCTACCAAGGGCCGGAAGACTCTCGGGTAAGGTTGCGAAATATCGTTTTGGAAACTTTCCACGGGAATGAAAGGGAATTGACTAAATCGAAGGAGGCCCGGGGTGGCGTCGGTCCGACGGACGAGCGGACGCCCGGCGCTGCAGCTGCGCCTCCGAGTGGCGCGGGATGGAAGGAGTTCAGGCAAATCGACGCCGTGGAGCATTATGAGGAATACCTGCTACCGATCCCGCCGCCATCCATGGATGAGCGACGTCCCTGAGGCCGAGCACGTACGTCTTCCTGTCTCTTGGGGAACGAACAGCAACAACCTTGAGTACCCAAACAACCGTTCTGCTTGTTATTGTTGTTTGACACTTTTATAATTACTGCGCGCACACATTAAAAATATCCACTTTACAGCATTGTGTTGGATTGTGTACATTCCATTTCAGTTTTAAAAGACTCAAGTAGTATAAATAATCGTCCATTTTACCACGAGTTACGTGCATGATGAAACGTGGCCGGAAAAATGTCAATGTGAGCATCCTGATTAAAGTTTCTTGACGGTCGTGACCTGGCTGGCGGCCTGGGCGACTCGATAGCGCTCCTTCAGGTTGCGCCGCCTCAAGTGCTCGTTGGTGATCTCGATGATGTTGCTGACGGGGAACCAGCCCTTCTGGCCGTCCGACAGGCGGATGCCCTCGTACCAGCCTGTAGGGGGGCCGCGGAGGGCGGCGAGCAGACAAAAGGGGGCGGGAAGGGGAAAAGCATTGTTCATGCAGGGAAAGAAAAATCAATGAACTGCTAATGTGTTGGGGTGACGATTGCGGCGGTAATGAGGTTCAAAAGAGAAGCAAGAAGAGGGAGGGGTCCGGGTTAATGATAGCAGATGCAAAATCTCCCAAATACGTCCAGTTTTCATTGGCAATCGAAAAGAAATAAAAGTTATTCAATATTTTGTAGTTTGCTTTGAATGTAACAGTGATTCTCAGTGTGATAAGCGAAAGAATCGGTGCTCAGCTCAGTTGTATTTAACTTTGAAGTTGAATACATTTGCAACTGTTTGGATGAAAACCTTTATTCAGATGCAGTTTTTATTGAACTTGTATTCCTTGTGTATATAAAGGATGAACTGATTGTGGCGGCTAACGCGCTAATGTAGCTTTACTCATAATCGGTCTTTTTTTCCCGCCCGTTTTTGTGTGCCTTAGTCTTAAAAACAAAGAACAGAATAAGTCCTATTTTTCGTTTTTGCGATTGCCAATTGAAAATGGAAAGAACGAACGAGACACGGATCCTCCTCACCCTCGTTTGTTTTTCGTATGACGTTGACGATCTCAGTGGGCTCCAGGTTGAGCTCGTCGGCCTGTTGGGCCGCGTACTGCTCCACGCATTGGACTTGAGGACAGTCTGACACACGCACACAATGAATGCGTCAAGTAAAAAACTAACCGCGTCACGGTTTGGTCCTAGACGTGCTCACCCCAGGCGTCGTAGACCACATCATCTTCCTCTTTGCTGGGGAAGGCTCCCATCCACCTGTGCATGTCTGGCCTGTCAGAAAACGTTGGTTGTGAAGACATTGAATCAAACGTGACACTGGGGGACACGTGGCTTGGAGATTCATCTATTTTTATCGATGAATTCCAGTTTACGACAAGTCAGGATATTTTTGGGGGAAGAGGCGTCCATAGTTCAAAGTGTGTCCCCACTCACGGACTCCTGGCTGCGTAAAGAATAGTTTACAAAAGGAGTCCGTTTTGCCAAATTTGCAACTTTTGCGACCCCTCTCGCTTCAAAAAAGAGAGCGGAATCATTTGAACTGTTTTGTGTTTGGGAAGAAAATCGTTTGGATTTGATGTATAAATAGCAAAATCGGCACGTAAGTGAGGTACTATTCGGCAAAGATCTTGATGTCACTAAGCTTTATGAGCAAAACTCTTTCAAGGTGATGTCACATAGAATCGAGCTCGAGGGGTCTCGAGGCAAAGAGAGACGAGTTCTCTCTGAGATTTTGGAAAGCGCCGCTTCAGTCCGGTCAGCAAACGTACGCCGGGAGAGCGTTTGCTCATCGGCGGTATGTTGCCGACACGTCGGCCATTTATCTAAAAATGACCACCAACAAGACATGCTGCTGGCGAACTGCGTTCCGGCGCTGTAGACCGGTAAGTGAGCAGGGCGGGATCGGCAGGGCGAGCCCGCGCAAAACCGACCTTGCCGAGATGTTTAACGAAGCTGACTGCAAAGTCTTGAATCTCAAGACGGCGTTCCCTGACAGACCGAAGCTACAGAAAGACGAAACAGAGCTGAAGTGTTGAACGTTAGCTGACGGAATGATGTCGTTTTGACAGTTGGGCGCTTCACTATATTTGGGCCCGATCTTGACGAAAAACTGATGATGTGTTGCTTTTCACAATGTTTGGCGACTGCACGCGGCGTCCGACGGTCCGGTCTGCGAATGAGTGGTGTAAAAGATTTTGCTTGAACTGTACTGACTTGGAGGGGGCTTTGATGAGGCGCTCCGTCATGCGCCCGTTGTGGTTCTCCAGCAGGATGAGCGTGAAGCAGTTCTCGTACGGCCCGCCGTTCCTCTCGTCCTCCAGGGGCTGAACCTGCACCAGGGAGCGGTGGGCGTAGTCCAGCACCACGAAGCGCTCCGCGCTGTTGGAACGAGGGCAGGTGACGCAGCGGAATAGCGGCGGTCGCGCTAGTTTAGCACGATTGCTAGCACGCTTGTCAGAAGTGTCTCACCCCTTCTTGACGGTGCTCGTGGTAATGATGAGCAGGTCGTTAAAGAGAAAAACGTAGATGGGATTGAACTTGACTCTCATTTGGAAGACAGTTCCTCCTTTGGACATTTCCTGGAGCTCTCCCTTCTTCTCCAGGAATCGAGTCTGGCAAATGATGGGGATGGCCTGCAAAGGCAGCAATGTGGACTCTTGGAAATCACTTGCGTACAGTGAACACCCGTTTGTTGTGTAATCGTGTTCCGCAATCGGTGGAAGTCTCCGATATAGACACACTTCCACGCGCTTTACAGACTGGGTTGAGCGTGGAAACGCCCAGAGCTGAGATTCGAACCCCAGACGTGCTCGCCCACTCCTACGACGTTAAACCCAAATACACAGTACGGAATCCCAACGGCATGCTGCGTTGCGTCTGCTTACCTTGAGCTTGTCAAACTCGAGAGTTTGGGAGATGTGGATCAACTCCTCCATCTGTCTCATCTTCCCCACCTCCGTGTTACACTCATCAATGATCTGTAAGATAACGTCAGATTCGCTCCTTTTTCTACCCAGCGCACCCGAAACTACGAGTCGGATGTCGACGTCACCTTAGGATCGAGACGCAAGAAGTGTTTACCTTCGACACGGAGGCTAACGCCTTGGAGGCCATCTGCTCCTCTTTGGTCCTCTCTTTTGTTCTCTTCAGGATGTTCTGGAACAACAAGCAACCGCATTCTACTTCGCACATTTCTCTCCAGCAAAATGCAAACAACGGCATAAGTTTGAGGTTAGTTGCGTTTGCGTATAAAAATGTTTGGTTTGTGATATGGTCAGAATTATTTTTTTTTTTTTTTGGGCGACTTCGGCAGTTCAAAACGTGACCTCGTGAAGTTCCGGAATCAATCTCATGTTATTTCCCTCGTTGAACAAATGTTCATTAAGGATTGTTATTATTATTCAGCAACATGGATGTTCAGACAAAAGGGATTTTACTCCAACAGGTAGAACTTATTTTCACAGTCTGTAAAGAAACAAAATATTTCTATTATTTCTGTGGAAATGGATGCAAAAACTGTTTCCGAGCTTGTTTGGTGTCAGCAGAAATCGAGAAAACCCGCCTCCAAATTTACAAATAACGGCTAAAGATCCTGTAAGTGAATTTGTTTTCGAAATAGAGACTCATGTTAAAAGATGATTGCTGAAAGCATGTTTCAAGACTGATCCCTTTGCAGAGCGCCTCGTTGTCAAGGTATGGAGATAGAAGATTTATTTCAAGGCCCTATCGTATCGTAGTTCAGTGTTCATGTGGCTCGTGACTTCATGACTCCGTTGTTCACCTCAATGAGCATTTTGATGCGCGTTATCCGCTGGAAAGGCAGCAGCAGGAAGGACATGAACGGCAACCGTTGGCACTGAGGTGACTCTTGAAGGCGATTGATGACGGCGGCAAACTGCGTGTTCTCCTTCCTGTAGCACATGCACATCTAGGTATTCCGTGCATGCGGTCCGTGTTATGGTTATGAAAACAGAAAGCGAAGCCTCTCCGTACATGAGCAAGGTGTAGGTCTTCTCCTGGAAGATCTGGTTGCGGACGTAGTCGATGTAGGCCGGGAAGTTGTGCTGGGAGTGATAGTGGATTATGTCGCAGATGTCGGCGAACACAATGGTTTCAAACACACGGTCCTCCAGGTCCTTCAGGAACCTACGGACAAATTCTGCTCTTATCGCCAACGCTTCCTGCAATTTTGACTGACTGACTGACGCGATCAGATATTTTTAGAATTGAATCTCCTCACCTCTCGCTGACCTCGAGGATCCTCAGAATGTTGGAAAAGAGGGGTCTCTTGTCCCTGATGACCAGCGTCCTTTCCAGGTCCCGATTGTCCAGGAAGTGTTCCGTCAGAACATGTAGCGAACGGAGGTAGGAGGTCTCTGACGTCAGAACCTCGAACATAGTCTGCACGGAACAGCACACGATAAGCATCTCATTTTCTGGATCGTCTCGAAGAACCGACTTCATTGCTTTTCCCGCTCGCCTCCTGATATTTGCACTGTTCGGGTGTGAGCCGCTCCAGGACGCCACTGTTCCGCACCGCGGGGAGGTTCTGCCACAAGGTGCACTCGTTCCGGGTCGGCAAGTCTACGGCGTAGTCCGTGGTCGTCGTGCTGACGTTCCGGCAAACCGTCTGCCGGCAGATCTCTTTGGTGATGACAGTGGCCCGGTAGGTCTGGTACAAAGGCTCTGATGGGGTGACAAATGAACAACTGTTGCTGAAGTTGGAAATCCACACATTCGGGAAGCTTCTTTACATTTGCTGTATTCCAAAGTCGAGGCACCCTGACGGAGAGTGCTTGATCACCTTGAGTTTTTACCCTCGACTTTTGGAGGGAACAACCAGAAGGCCCTCACCTGCAAATCTGCGTACGTCATATAAAATAAAGAGCACGGATAAAGTCTGCTTTGGAAACGACTGATTTTATTTCGTGTATGTGGATGAAGCATGACTGGACGACTTCAGTCACGTGGGTTTTGAAGGTGAAGTCCAAATAAAACATGACTTTAACATCAGAGAATGTTGTCGGTCGGGACGGATCTAAATTTAGAAGTTACGATTGAGTCTTCGCCTCGTGTGTATAATTTTGCTCAGTTGAGTCGTAATAAAAATCTTGAGAATCTGTCAGCTGTTTACTACTAAAGGCAATGTTGTACGATGAGTTTGTGCTTGTTTGGGATCAGAGTTTGTGGTGTATTTTGGTTCAAACCATTAAAATAGGCAAATTAGTTTTTCGCTATTCGCGACAGGGCTCGGTCCCTATCCCCCACGAACAGCGGAGGTTCTATTGTACTTTCCGACTCACCGTTTTGCAGCCGGGACTTCCAGCTGTTGGAAAGTTCTGTCGGCTTGGTCAGAGACCTGCAACGGGAAGAACAAGAGCAAGATACGGTACACGATTTGTTCGCTGTATGCAAATGGAGACGGTGCGAAAACTCACGGTTCTTCCGTCGAATCCTCTTTCCCTGCTTCATTGTTCTCTCCTTCTAAAAGATGAAGCGCATACTCGTCACCGTTTCCACCATGGACGATTCAAGTAAAAGTGCTTGTTGGTTACGAACCCTTTTTCTGCACAAAGGTGTGATTGTTGTCCCTGCTCAAATCCGTCTTTGCCCTCGGGGATCTGCTAGGCAAAAGGGGGCTGGCCTCCGCCGCGAGGCTGCGAGTGTCCTGAGTCATGGGCATGCGGGGCGGGATGGCGGGCGGCGCCTCATCAACCGCGGACTCTGAACCGGCATCCCACTGGCTCTCTGGAGGCTTAACCCGGCGAGCCGGCGTGGGCACCCTGACCTGAGGAATGTCCGCCTCCTGAGCAGCTTTCTTATTGTGATTGGGATCAACCGTGGGGATTATGGACTCATAAATATCTTCTTCTTCCTCGGTAGATTTGTGGATAACCGGCACAAGTGTATTCTCTTTGGGGGGGAGAGGGGAGACCTGAGGGCGAGACACAAGAACATGAGGTCCGGGATCCGAGAGTCTTTGGGACTCTCGGCAAAAATAATATCCGAATGGAACTTTGCCTTTTCGAGCTTCGCCTCCTCATTAGCATAGTAGCGCGTGACCCCCTCGTCATCCACCTTGCTGCTCCCCTCGTGTACCTCATCTTCTACCTCCACACGCCTGTCGGCCGTCTCGCCGTCCTCCGAACAGGCCAAGTCGGGGCCTTCTTCCTCAAAGACCTCGGCGCCGTCTCCGCCCTCGCTGCCGTCCTCCCCTTGCAGCGGCACCCACACCAGCTTCATGCCGGGTCGCCGGAGGTGGCACACGCAGCAGCAGCTCGGGTCGCAGCAGGAGCCGGGAGCCCCATCCGGATGATCCTCGTCCTCTGGTTCTCGGCTGACGGACCGGGTCTCCACCTCTTTCCCATCGGGGTCTGCGAGAGGCAACATGAAACCCTTCCGCTTAGTGTCACCCACAGGTACCCCGCGCTCCACTTTCGACTGTCGAGTCAGCCGTTCTCTTCGCAAACACGGCACAGAGCCTAAGTGGCGTCTTCAAATATTGATGCAGCGTTTGCGGAGCCGCTGTGCTAAAATCCAATACGGCCAAATAAATGGAAACTGGTGAGTGTGGGGTTTTAGATTCCATTTGTTCACTCAAGTGAACCCCCACTACAACACACCTAATTATTAACCAATTGATTTTTGTGGGGTCAAGAAAATGGGAATTTAGAGTTGCCTGGCTTCTGCGTAATACATTATCGCGTTTGCAGTTTTATACCAATATCTAGAAACATTTATTGATTTAGCTAATGCAGTGCAGTCAGCCAAGGATGTCGGTGGTTTTCTACTCGGGGCCACATCTCGGCTTGGTGTTATCGCTGACAAGGCAAAATACAAGGTTAGTACTTGTGCGATATCTTGCAACGTTCAATGTTTTTTTTTTTGTCTTATCACTTGGACATTTGATCTCATAACCTCTTGATGAGGGCAGCGTTTAATTTTATCATCAGAATATGCGGCGAGCAAATAAAAACTATGCAGCCCGGACTTTTGGACTCCTCTGCTGTAAGCCACTTAAGCAATACGCAAACCATAGTGGATAGTCCGTGGCAGTTTCTGGCATGGGCAATATGTTTGGCCACAACATGGCCCCCAAAAAAAAAATGAAAAAGGGCTACATGAAATGTTTGTTTTTTCTTTTGACATGACACAGTAAGTCATGTGTAAAATGTGTATTTGTAATTGGCAAAGGGGATCGTGCACTGGGTCACATCTTCCAGCTTCGGGGAATTACCCCCCCAAAAAAAAAAAAAAAAAAAAAAAAAAAGGGAAGTGATATTGTTTCATAAGTCGGGAACAAAGAGAACCGTTTACGTTGAAATCAAACAACAGCGCACAAAATATGACCGACGGTGTCATGTTGCTATTTTGATGACGATACGAGATGGCTAAATTCCTTGTTAAAAACGATGATTGACACAATGCAAGTTTGGGATGGTACATTTATTGTCAGTCCTCAATGTGTGTGGAACATATTGAGGGCTGAAACACACACACATCAAATGTGAAAGTAGTCATGTGACCAACAGAACCTGTTTATGGTTCTCGGAACACACCTGCAGAATGTGTGACATCACAGCAGATTATTATATATATATTTTTTGTTCTATAGTATTATGAGAATGAGCACACATGTACCTGATCGACCTCCTTCGGCACAGATGCTGTCGCCGTCCTCTGAGTCCGTGCTCTTGGCCTGCGGGGGGCGGGTCCTCTTCATGGGCAGCGGAGGCGGCTGGAGCTTGGGTTTTAACACCGGCTGTCTTCTCGTTTCCCTTGTCTTATTTGCGTTGGCCAGCGCAATCCTGTGTTGGCTGAAATTGTTCACGATCCTTTTGACGTTTACGCTGGAGGGGCTCGTGGCCCTGTCGTCGCCCTCCGAAGGGAGGGAGGACATTCGCTCCGTCGGTTTCGGCGGGAGCTCCGGTTTGCGTTTGACTTCGGCTAACTGGGCTACTGCGGACGGTTGAGCTGCTTCCTGGGCAGACATGCTGGCTGGATGGCGTCTTCTCCGGCAATGTGCTTCCAATCAGAGGCCAGGCTCTGAGAGAAAATGTCCACCTGAACACCTCATCCACACCTGTTGAGGGAAACAGAGATCAAATTGGTCTCGGTTGTCACGCTGAGTCCAATTGTCCAGTTCCTTTGGAGGCTACCAAAGGAAAGTGCCCACTCATTCACTGCCATTGACGGCTTTTAAAGTCAAATATCCATGTTAACTGGGAGGGCTGGCAGTGAATGAGTTTTAAATCAATAAACCGTACGGGAATACAGAACTCACGTCCCAACTTTTAATGTGCCAAAGCACATATTACATATTCGAAGGTCACCATCAAACAAAAATGTCACAAGAGTCTTGGTGTTTTGAGATATCATTTCCTGAGGCACATCTGCTCATCCTTTTTGCATACATTTACAGCATAATCATATCCTGATCTCTTATAAACAAGCTGAATTACCACAGGGCTTGCAGAGGAAAATGAAATTTGCACAAGGAGTCGTGCACTCCCTGTGCTTCCATTCCATTGTGGGCCCAGGGAATGGAAGCACAGCAGATATCTGACAAAAAGTGCCTCTCGGAGAAATCCACACAGCAAAGGCTGTTATTAAAATTGAGCACTTTTGAGTGGCTAAATGTCTCGAGGACATTAGCGTGGACAAACAAAACATCAACATACCTGAATAAATCCAACCCTTGGAGGCAAAAAAATAAATATTATGACAGATGATCCAATACAAACATGCCGAGCGTGGCCGGCGCTCACGCACGCAAATCCTTCTTACGCTACGTCAAAGACAAACACTGCGGAGGAATCATTTTGTTTTGATTTGTCCATAATTCATCAAGCGTACTGTGCCAATCCGAGACAACCGACCGTCAATTAGCCATTAAAATAAATGAGTCGTCTTCGATTGGGCATCAAAATTTAATCTTACGCAGCGTGTGAGCGTCTGCGGGTTATAATGAAAGGTTCAGGCAAGACAAGTCGTTTTTTTAATGAGAACGTAAACCAGCTCGTCGGACCGGTTTGGAAAAGGACGCGTGTGCGCCACTGTGTCAGTGAACTTGTTCTTTAGGAAAGGAGCAGGTTTAAGCTTGCTTTCTGGAGTTTTTCTTTTTTTTCAAGGGAGGAAACAAAACTTGACATCGACGACAATACATTGAATGGATCAATATGCCATTTTTCGATGGGTTTAAACACAAAAATGGGGCGAACTTGTAATGGGGAAAATCTTGAAAACTGAAAAAAACATTGACTTAAAAAATATATATATAATTTTTTTTGTATTATTTGAAAACTCAACTGTAATATTTTCGAGATACACCCTCTGACATCCCCCCTTTTGTCTCCCTTTGACCTGGTTTGCTCAATACCTCCAACCTCCAGTCCAGCGGACACTTAACACACAAAATCGGGCCGGGTCAGTAGGTCACTCATTCATTCCTGAAAGTCTTTTTGTCACGCAAATCCAATGCATATCGAATCTGGCGTGATGCCTGAAATCAGGCCGGTTTGTGCACAATCCTTAAGTGCCTTAAAAAAAAAATAAAAAAAAAAGGGGGGCTTGCATTAACACAATGTAGTGTGTTCAGTATGTGTGTGCGTGTACCATCTGTTGTGGAAACCAATGCATCAGTGTGCATACAAAAAAAGTAGGGGTGCTTCTAAAAGCTGAAGGCCTTAACCAGTGTGTAAAAAAACCCAAAACAAAAACAAAAAAACGCAGGCACACAAAAGGGTTGGGCGCGCACTTCGCATTCATATGCTCATTAAATATTATTTAGCAATCTGTGGCTTCCAATCTCATGAGAAGTTATTACATAGTCATTATTACCTGTCATTTCAACTTTAACCCTTTCCTTTTGTTTGTATTAATAATTATATATATATATATTTTTTTTTAAAGAAATGACAAACACCAAACACACCCGGTTGTTGCCCCAGCAGTTCTAAGCAGGAAATTGCGCGTCTTTTAATGAGTTTACGTCGGGCAATACTGGATTCATAAGTGTGGGTGTATTCTATCGCTCGGTAGCGGTTTACAATATTTACGTTAGTGTCCCCACGAGGGTGCAGGTGCTTTCGGTTCGGACTTTTCACCGAACCGCCCCGGCATAGTTGTCAATTCTAAGTAAACAGTCGAGTTAAAATAATAATAATAATAATAATAAAGACAAATATATTTTCACACAGAAAACTAAACTCACCTGGATTGTTCGGACACAAGCAAACATTACTCGTCAGTAGATCGGCTGCTGTGTCGGCACGAAACTGCTACATCATATGTAGACTGTATTTATTAAAAATAATAATAAAGTCCAAGGTCTGTCTATGTAACTACCGACGGAAATGAATAATAAAAATATAAAAAGGTGAAATAAGTGGCAGTCTCCATAGCCCCCCAAGTGGTTGCCTTTCTCTTCTTTGTTGCCCGCTGAGTGAGTCAGTGAAGCGGACTGGAGGCGGGGCAACACCCCCACTCCAATCAATACTTCCGGCATGGATTTCAAAGTAAAACCACAACCGTTACGGACTGCTTGAGCACACTGTGGATTAGTGTCTTTTGTCGTGAAGGCGACGACACCGAACCCCGGGTCATTTTAACGGTTTTAATAAACTGCACCTCGCTCGTACTCAGAAACTTGGTGAAAACTGGTCGGAGTTTCAGCATTTGGAATGCAGTAATGCGTTATTGTTGTTGGTTAAAAAAAAAAAATCTGTATTAATTGATGCGTTTAAATGTTATCTTGAATGTGGAATAATAGACGCTTTGTTATGAATAATGAAGTCGCGCACCACCTGTTTTACGTGGAATTCGACTTCCATTTAGCGTCCAAAACGGAAAATACGCGACACAGTGGAGAATAATATGTCAAGTTTACTTTGCGTGCACGCCAATAATCAACTTTTGTCTTTGTCAATGATAGCTATAAACTACCAAATATATTTAAAACGGTAGTTGTTGAGCACTGGTTAAAATATGACGGTGACAAAATCCCTGTGGTCTATTTTATTTGGATGCTCCCGTGGCGTAAACATACTGCGGCAATTAGCTCGACTGTCTTTGACTGCAGCGCATCTTCGGGGTATCACTCCGCGGCCGTCAGCGGAAGCGCTCCTCGACCAATCACGTCTGTGTTTACACCATCACCTGTCAAACGCATACCCCCGGCTACATTTTTTTTTTGTTTCTCTGCAAGGTAGGACAGAACATTTGTTTGCCATTCTTAACATTCTTGTCGAAGCGACAATATCGTTATGGGAGCGTTAGATAGGAAGCCGGTTCGCCCGCATAAAGAAGACGCAGCCGATCGCCCCCGGAGCTAGTGCGCCGGAGCGGGCGATCTGGGCCAGTAGCTTGTTTTGTTATTGTTTTTGCCGGTGAGCAGAAGCCTTTGCTCCTCCTCATCCCCGTAGTGACGTTAATTCAAAGGAAAACTATGATGAGCGGAGGCAAATTCAACCGGCTGAGACGGGAGCATGCAGACCACGGTGAAAGCCCGAGCTAGGAACGCTGTCGACCGGCAGGAGATTGGATCAAAGCCCCCCCCCGAGTAACGGAGTAAACACTCAGTTAAAAAATAAATAAAATAAAGCTACTCAACTACTGCAACTAGTGAGAAACTTCTGATTTATTCTCTTATTAAATAGCGCACGATTCTCAAATAAACCAAAATAAAAAATACGATTGACACATTTGATATTGCCGACAATATCACTTTAGAAAGAAAAAATAATATATATTTTTAAAGATAATATTAAACGACAAATTGAGCCACAATAAGTGTCTTAAATTACCGCTGTGGTTTGTTTACACGCTTAAATAGGCTCAGCAGGCTGACATGGGTAATTATGCGTATACTGTAATTACACATTACGTGATAATGAACTTTTTTGTCAGGTGGATTCACTCACAGCTCAGCTTCGTGACTCAAAATCAACTTTTGAGTTTCGCCAACTTACATCTTTATCTTCGGTGCTGTGCACACATTGCGGATCACCGTGTCCACACAGCAGGGAACAAAGAGCTCACAATTTCTGTTGATTCCAATTGTAGTTACTTCAAAAAAAACAATGACAATTTCAAAGTCGTCTTCCCAACGTTGCCTCCTATTCATATAAACATTATAAAATAGTGGAAAAGGGTTTGCAGTATGTACCCATCTTCCATGACGTGAAACTTTTACGCTTCCAGCCTGTTTTATGTTTTGATCTGCCGCACTTTCAGGAGCTGAAAAACAAAGACTGGCACTGAAGCGCCGACGGGAGCCGCTACCTGGACGGACTTTCTGGCAATTGACCTTTGCAGGTAGAACTCCGCACCCGTGTTGTAACAGTTGCAAAATTCGGACTTTTGATGCCGTTATCCGCGTAAAGTACCTCGATCCCGATAGGCCTACTGAAACAATACCATGGGGAAAATCTCAACAGTGGAATCATAGATAATAACACGAGGATATTATTGAAAATGATTATTAAATTAGATTACTAAATAAGTCCCTCTTGATAAATAATAATATATAATAGTGTTAAAACTGCAAGATGTAGCCAAATTGCTAACTCCCCTTGAAGCGTAACTACCTTGTTTAGTATGTTGCTTTTAATTGGCGCGCCGATCCCTATATGTACATATACACTTTTATTTTTTTATTTTTTTTTAAATGTTACAAAAAAAACCAAGCCGCATAATTTGTGGCTAATTATTTTGCGGACCCAGTTTTGTGAAGGGTTGCTTGCAGAGACGCTGGTGTGGCTTGCAGCAACAGCACCAGCGTTGAGCAGCTCTAATAAACAAAGCGAAAAGTCTGCGGAGTTGCTTTCCCTCGCCAGACAGTCGGCGGTTATGCCATTTTTTTTATTCTTTTGCCGTTGCCTTGTCTCAATGGAATAGCGGAAGAAGTCTTGAACTATGAGCTCAGTGGCAGTGTTGACCGCCGAGAGCTTTGCGGAGCATCGCAGCGGCCTGAAGGACCAGGAGATTATAGGTAATATTTTTGGATTTATGTCACTGAATATCCATCCATGCCTTCATCTATTTTCGATAACACTTTTTCTGTGATCAAAAGACATGAACGTGTTATAGAGGAAGCATGGTGAGCCTCCCAAAATGAATACGTGGCTGGATTAGTTTTTTTTTCTCACCTCTGTGGTGCAGGCTGCGTCCCGGAGGATGAGGCCTACATCCCCACCTACCTGGAGGCCTTCCCTCCGCTGCCAGAAAAGGGTGCGCCGGGGGAGAAGGCGGCCCCCGCGTGGGGGAGCAAGATCAGGCCCATCAAAGCTTCCGTCATCACCCAGGTGGGTTTGCCGACGAGGACATTGGACACTCTTCGTGACTTAACCCGCAGTCCTTGTTCGATTTTGCTGGCCTGTCAGCAAACCTTCCGCTCCTTAAAATCAAAATTCGCTCGATTCTGTCAGAGGGCGAACGCGACGGTAAGCTCGAATCTGACCTGCGTCGTCGTCTCAGGTGTTCCACGTGCCCCTCGAGGAGCGCCGCTACAAGGACAACAGCCAGTTCGGGGAGGGCGAAGAAGCCAAAGTGTGCTTGGACATCATGCAGCGAACAGAAGCCCACATTGAGCTGTCCCTGGCTAAAGACCAGGGCTTGTCCGTCATGGTCACAGGCAAAGTGGACTCTGTCATGAAGGCCCGCAAGGAGATCGTAGCACGACTGCAGACTCAGGTGAAGTCAGTTGAAAAATACATTTGAATATTGAAAATACAGCGCAGGTTCATCTCACGCCCGCCGTCCCCAGGCCTCAACCGCGGTCGTCATCCCCAAGGAGCACCACCGCTTCGTCATCGGCAAGAACGGCGAGAAGCTGCAGGAACTGGAGCTGAAGACGGCGACCAAGGTCGTCGTGCCGCGCCCGGACGACCCCAGCGCCGACATCCGCATCGCCGGTACCAAGGAGGGCATCGAGAAGGCGCGGCATGAGATACTGCTGATCTCTGCGGAGCAGGTCAGACGCGGCGAAGGGCCGCCGGCTGCGTTCGATACATTTTTGTGTTACTTGCGGTTGGTGTGGCCGTAAGGCTCGGGATAGAACGTAATGTACCGCCAAGTCATGTCCTATTTTCCCAGTAACAGAACCTTCAAATCGCATCTCGTGTGGACCAGTGCAAGTGGGCCAGCATAGATAGGATTATGGTCACATTTTCGAGTGCCAGTCAAGAGTCTTGCTGCAGCGTTTTGTACTCACTGCAGGCTTTTAATACCAGACATGGGAAAACCAGAAAGCAGCACGTTCTCAAGTCTCCGCGTCGCTCACGGACACAGTGGGCCGTATCTTAGCGACATTGAGAAGATGAACAAACGCAAGTTGGTGACGATTCAAGTGTAACTCGAGATTCTTTTGCTGAGTCACTTTTAGCAAAACGTAGACCGGTGTCCTTGAACAGTTGTCCGTGTCTGGCGGGGCCAATAATAATCAGTTCAGTTTTCTCACGCTGAAGGAAAAAACGGTAGGCTCGGCTAGACATAACAGTTTAAACATTTTGCTGACATCTCATGAATGAATTAGCCACTCCCGCAATGTCTGAATTTCCACCGAGTCTATTTTTGAATCAACATACCCGTTAAAATATAAATTACGGCCAGCCGGCTTTGCCTCCCACCCCACGAGAAGAAAATCATTCATTTAGGCATTTGCCTTTTTTTCTTCAAATCGTCCTGCCTTGATCAAATAACACGGGAGGGTTTGTTTCCTTTTACTCGCGGTGCCATCGGAGAACGTGTGATGTCACGGCGCATTCTCCTATTCACCTCTCTCTTTCCCCGTCAGGACAAGCGCGCGGTGGAGCGGCTCCCCCTGGAGAAGGCCTTCCACCCCTTCATTTCCGGCCCACACAACCGGCTGCTGCAGGAGCTGAGTCAGGAAACGGGCGCTCGCATCAGCGTCCCCCCTACCAGCCTGCCCAAGGACGAGATCGTCATCGCCGGGGAGAAGGAGGCCGTCGCCCTGGCGCTCGGCCGCATACGTGCCGTCTACGACGACAAGGTTCGGTGAAGTTACTTTTTACGAAACCAATCCTAAATACAGAGGTTGAAATATTTAAAAAAATCCTGTGGCATTTAGGGGCGCACATGGGGGACCCCGAAAGGTTGAGAACTCCTGAACTGCAAAATGCAATTTCTGTGTAGACATTGACATGTGAATATTTGAAACGTAAAGAATTTTGATTCAAAAATATCTACTTTCGTTTGGGTATTTTCTCGTGGAAAATATGGAATTGATGCAAAAATTGGGAATTCTTGGACTGTCACAAATAGCGGCCTGAATTCAGTATTCTTCAACTTTTGAAGTTGTAATGGTTTGAATTGGTCGAGAAATGTGGTAAAATAAACTCCACGTTCAAAATGTCTCTTATCACTTTGGGAATTTTGAAAATGGAGAGCGTGGAAAGTAGTTTCTAATATCCTGAATGAACTGAACAGTTTGAAGTTACAAAACTTCAAACTGGTTAAATAAGTTACGTGTATATGTGGAAGGACCTCGGAAAATGTATCCATTCATTTCAATGGGATTTCTTTTTTTTTTTTTTTTTTTTTTTTCTCCCCATGGGAAATGTGGAAAAAAAATAGTACGGCCATAATGTTCGTTATGAGCTAAATCGTTTGCCCTTTTCTCACCCAACAGAAGAGGAAGACCACCACCATCTCCGTGGAGGTGAAGAAGTCGCAGCACAAGTACATCGTCGGCCCAAAGGGCAACACCCTGCAGGAGATCCTGGAGGCCACGGGGGTGTCGGTGGAGTTGCCCCCGCTGGATTCCGGCTCGGAGACCATCATCCTCAGGGGGGAGCCCGACGAGCTCGGCCCGGCCCTCACGCAGGTCTACTCCAAGGTGAGGAGATGCAACCTGAAATTGTTTTGACATCACTTGGTAGTTCAAAAGATTTCATATTTTCAAGAGACGTGTCAAACCTCACTCCCCTCCACCCCCCCGTCCTTAATTGTCGCCATGCAGGCCAGAAGTGTGATGGTGATGGATGTGACGGCTCCGGCCTGGCTGCATCGCTTCATTATTGGCAAAAAGGGACAAAACATCGGGCGGATAACACAGCAGCTGCCTCGAGTACGTGAGAATGAAAATGAACTCGGGCCCTTGTCAAGGTTGAGGGAATTGTCTGCAGTTCCAAATAACAGTCAGTGTTAGCGCAAAACCTTCAGCATTCTGTATGCTGTAAAGCCCATGAACCGATCGCTAGGAATCTGCGGTACAGCGGGGCTAAACTCTAGGGGACACTTGTTCGGTTTGATACCGACTAGTTTTGTGTGTGTAGGTTCACATTGAGTTCACCGATGGCGAGGAGCGCATCAACCTGGAGGGGCCGACGGAGGAGGTGCAGCAGGCTCAGGCCCAGATACAAGAAATCATCAAGGACCTGGTCTGTGGGGAATGTCGACTGCCTGGTTCCCTTTTTGCCTGATTTAAATTCTCTCACGACGTCTTTTTCTTGTCCCCAGCTGGTGAGGATGGACCACACCGAGGTCATCGTAGACCAGCGTTTCCACAGACATCTTATCGGAAAGAACGGCACCAATAGTGAGTATTGTCTTTAAAAAATAATAATCATAAATCGTCACATGCTTCACCACCTTCCAGTCAACCGGATTAAGGAGCAGTACAAGGTCTCGGTGAGAATCCCGCAGGACTCTGAGCGAAGCAGCCTGGTCCGCATCGAGGGCGACCCCAAGGGCGTCCAGCTGGCTCGCAGGGAACTCATCGAGATGGTTCAAAGAATGGTGAGTCAACGTTTACTGTGAGGGATAGCGAGAAGAAGTTTAAAAAAAAAAACAACTTTCAGGAGAATGAGCGAACCAAAGATCTGGTAGTGGAGCACAAGTTCCATCGGACGATCATCGGCCAGAAGGGAGAGAAGATAAAAGAAGTCAGAGACAAGTTCCCCGAGGTGAGAATGCCGTCTCCTCAAGTGAGTCGCTCCTTCGCCGCTGCAGAATGAACTTCTAATCCAGTCGACCTCCAGGTTATCATCAACTTCCCTGACCCGGCGCAGAAGAGTAACGTTGTTCAGCTGAGGGGGCCCAATAGCGAGGTGGAGAAGTGCGCAAAGTTCCTCCAGAAGATGATTGCCGACCTGGTACGACCACCAAAAGGAAGTATTTGGCCTGATTCACACTGATACTGCCTTTGCCTGAATGCAGATAGAGAGTAGCTTCTCGCTCTCGGTTCCCATCTTCAAGCAGTTCCACAAAAACATCATCGGCAAAGGTGGTGCCAACATCAAAAAGGTAAGGTGCAAGAGATATTTTTGGGGGCAGGATTAGGGTCCTGTGTCCTCAGACCAGTGAGACGTGATGTCTTTGGCGGCAGATCCGCGAGGAGACCAACACCAAGATCGACTTGCCCACTGAGAACAGCAACTCCGAGATGATCGCCATCACGGGTAAGAAGGGCAACTGTGAGGCGGCCAGAGATCGAATCCTCGCCATCCAGAGAGAACTGGTGAGTCTGAGCAGAGGCTAAGAACAGGGACATGTAAGCTGTAGTTTACTCGTGGTGCCTTCAGAAAACATTTCGTCTTTTGTGTGCGAGATGTCCGATTTGTGGAGCAACACGCGTCGTCAGTGCCGCCTCCCCTTCCTGTGTGTGTCTCTCTTTCCAGGCCAACATTAAAGAGACCGAGGTCGCCATCCCGGCCAAGCTGCACAACTCCCTGATCGGCTCCAAGGGCTGCCTGGTCCGCGCCGTCATGGAGGAATGCGGCGGCGTCCACATCCACTTCCCCTCCGAGGCCTCGACGTCGGACAAGGTCACCATCAGGGGGCCCGCCGGCGAGGTGGAGAAGGCCAAGAAGCAACTGCTGCAGCTGGCTGAGGAGAAGGTGAGCGAAGGTCGACGATGGAGAAAGCCAGACAAATGGCTCAAAATCAGACAGGTGAAATCCAGTCAAGGCCAGTTTGAGGCCGAGTCTCGCTCTGCCCGAAAGACCCGGGTTTTCGTGCAGGATGAACCGATTTTTATCAGGCAATACATCATCTTTTATACTCCTTAATGCAGTCGCGGCAGCGCCGAGTGAGGGCGTTTGTGTTTCTTCTTCAGCTGCCGTGATAGGTCGGCTTTTTAACGGTGTCATGTTCATTTCATGACCCACGTTTGGTCTCGTCCGTTCAGCAAGTCAACAACTTCACAGCCGAACTGCAGGCCAAACCGGAGTACCACAAGTTCCTGATCGGGCGCGGCGGGGCCAACGTTCGGCGCGTACGGGACAGGACGGGCGCACGCATCATCTTCCCGTCACCTGACGACCCCGAGCAGGAACTGATCACCATTGTGGGGAAAGAGGAAGCCGTCCGTCAGGCACAGAAGGAACTAGAATGCCTGATCAAAAACCTGGTAATCCACATGAAATTATTTTTATTATTAGTTATTTTATGATCTTTGGTGGGAAGTAACAAACTTGAAAGTACAGCGGGACTGCTTTTGTCATCTTACATACGTACAGTACTTTTACTGTTCCCCTTTTTTTTTTGTATCTGTACTTCTACTTATGTACTGAGTGTGAATACTTTTACTACATTCGTGTGTTATTTAAATATCCTCTCCAGGATGACGTGGTGGAGGATAGCATGGATGTGGACGTACGCCACCACCGCCATTTTGTGTGCCGCAGAGGCCAGGTGCTGCGGAAGCTGGCCGAAGAATATGGCAGCGTGGCCGTCAGCTTTCCTCGCACGGGGGCCAACAGCCAACGGGTTTCCCTGAAGGGAGCCAAGGACTGCGTGGAGGCCGCCAAAAAACGCATACGGGAGATCATCAAGGACCTGGTAGGCAGCGCTGACTAATAAATCCAATTTATTTTTCATGATCCATTATAGCAATCCCTCACTTATTGTGCATTTGTGATGTTTTTTTTTTTTTTTTTTTTTACTCCAATATGGAAGCAATGTTACATATAAGGACAAAATGGCCACTTTGACTTTGCAGGAAAAAGAAACCTTGACTCACACATTTGGCAAGTCACCAAGTGAACATGACCGGAATGCTACTGTTTGACACACAAGCCACAGTCGAGAGTTTTGTGAAATAGATTTACAAATACCAACCTAGCCTGACGTATAGCTAATGAACACAGAACAGTATGGGGAGGAACAAAAGTAAAGAGCAATGTTTAGCTTGATTTCCTACAACTACAGTACTGTAGTTAAAAAGAGCACCGCAAAGAATTCTGGGAAGCAGCGGGATCCGCTTTTGCGCTCCCTACATGGGACCATCGATGTGGAGCACAGCGCCTAATGCTTAAAGCAGAAGTTCGCCCGTTTACTCCAAGACCGCGTGGGCTGTTGTTCACGTCACTCAAACAGAGCACACCCGCCTTTTGTAGGCATGTGCTCGTGTAGAGTGTGTGGATGAATAAATGAGGGATGAGGGTATTTGATCTGAGCAGCACGGCGGAGTCACGGATGGCGTGTCCACTTCACAGTTTTGAGGTGTACAACCAGCCGAAGGTGTACCCGATCTCTTGCCAAATGTCATCTGAGATTTTCTCCAGGTCACCCTCGACCCTAATGAGGACAAGCGCTGGTTCCAAGCGGTCCCATGGGGCTCGTGACGCAAACAAGTTTGACACCGCTGATGATCTACAATGTTGTCGTTACCTGTGGTTGTCTTCTGTTCTCCCCACGCCGAGCAGGAGTCCCAGGTGAGCGTGGAGGTGACGATCCCTCAGCGCTACCACCGCGCCATCATGGGGCCCAAAGGCAGCCGCATTCAGCACATCACCCGCGAGCACGAGGTCCAGATCAAGTTCCCGGAGAGAGACGACGCCAACGCAGGTGCCGAACCGGCTCGCGTCAGTCCGGCGCTTCACGGTATTTTTACATTTGACTCTTTTGAATCATCGTCCGTCAAGGTCAAAAGGCTTCGCCGCAGGAGAGCGGCCATGTCTGTCCAGATGCGGAGCTCGTCCCCCGTAAGTGTGACGTCGTCGCCATCTTGGGGCGAGCCGAGAAGTGTGAGGTGGCCAAAGCTGCCCTGCTGGTAGGCGCTCGCGTTCATTTGAATGTAAAAAGCTGCATGTCCCTGGCTACGTACGCTAACTAACTACTTTTCCTCCCCCATCCTCTTCCTTCAGGCCTTGGTGCCCATCACGGAGGACGTGGAGGTGTCCAATGAGCTTCATCGCTACATCATCGGCCAGAAAGGCAGCGGAATCCGAAAGATGATGGAGGAATATGAGGTTATACAATTGAGGTCTCTTTTTAGTCGGCAGCAAAGAGAGGTTTTCATTTACTCCACAAGTTTGGGAAAACGACTGTTGCCTTCATCAGAAGAGTTCAGCATTAATTCCGTATCCTACTGGTGCGCTAAATTATGAATGAAATGAGTAATATTAGCTACATGTTGTAGGATAGAAAATAAATGCTGAAACATCTTTATGGCAAGCATTTGGCTTATTTGATGTCCAACTTTCGGGCCATGTGCTAGTACACTCTTTTTCTTCACGAGTGGGACAACCTTGGCACACTGGTGCTCGGTATCATCTAGTGCTTCGCTAGTAGTACGAGTTCCACAGATTGAAACAATGTACTAGTACATGGACCAAGGATTGGGAAGGTACCACAGTACGAGCATGAAATCAGATTATTTTAGTCAGGATTAAGCTAAAATGTATTTTCCCCAACTATGTAACGGTTCCCAAGTTCAGAGCCACTGTTGAGTTTTGTAAATGTCTGGTTTATTTCTGCTAATTGATGTAAATCCCCGTGGCCAGTTTGCAACTTTGAAACTTCCAGGAATTTTGCAAGCCGAGGTCGTTTGTGTGCGTGTACGCAGGTCAACATGTGGGTGCCGCAGCCCGAGCTGCGGCAGGACGCGATCCGGGTGACGGGCCTGCTGGCCAACGTGCAGCGAGCCAAGCGGGGCTTGCTGAGCCGGGCCAAAGAGCTTCAAGCTGAGCAGGAGGACAGGGTGGGCGCACACATTTCCACAAAAGCCCCCCCGCGATGTTCTCACGTGCTCTCCTCGCAGGCGCTGCGGAGCTTCAAGGCCACCGTATCGGTCGAGCCCAAGTTTCATCCCAAGATCATCGGTCGCAAGGGGGCGGTCGTTTCTCAGATCCGAAAAGACCACGACGTCAACATCCAGTTCCCCGACAAAGGAGACGAGCAGCAGGTGCGTGGCCTACTGATGTGGATCAAAATCAGACAGGCTGAACCCAGTGGCCGCTGGCGGAGGTTTCTCCAGTGGGGGGCGCTATATGTATGGCAAAGTCAACACAGGAGGATCACGCCACACTCGGCGCTGAGTAGCATTAAACGCTGGCGTCCTGTTGGATGTATTACAATAACATCTTAATAAAACGTGTCTGTTTCACAGTAAAACTATTGCTAAAACAAATCCCCCAATATAAAATGGAATGGCCAAAATTGTTTTTTGATAACTACGGAACTTATTTTTTCAGCACCTGAAGAAACAACCGGTTTTGTAACAAAGTGCCATACATAAGTTGTTGAAAGGTTTATAAGTACCGCTACATCAATGTTAGTTTCGTTAGCTCTTCTATGGTGTGTTAGCATTACGCTAGCAGACGTTCATTGGGCAAAGTTATCTGCTTTGGTTAAATACACATGTAATTCTCTTTGTTTAATGTTACATTTTACATTAAACTAAAACTGTTGCTTGTTGAGAAGTTCGATGTCACCATCTCGCGCCTGCAATTAAAATGTTTGCTCCCGACATTTGACGAAAAATCGTCCACATCTCAAAGAGTGCGTAGGTTGGGTTGTACAGATTTACAGAAAGCAGAGAAAAAGACGTCACACCGCTAAAACCTTCATCTCTCTCGAGTCGTCTGTTTGTTTGCCATCCTCCCTCTCTCAGGACCTGATCGTGGTGTCGGGGTACGAGGGGAACGTGGAGGAGGCGTGCGAGGCCATCCGGCAACTTGTGGCCGAGTTGCAGGAGATGGTGAGCCAAGACGTGCCCCTGGACCCCAGGACGCACGCCCGCATCATCGGCGCCCGCGGCAAAGCCGTCCGCAAGCTGATGGAGGAGTTCAAGGTCTGGCCGCAACACTTGGACAGATGGGAAATAATTCCTAATAAAGACAAAACAAAATTTTGGAAAGAAAAAATGAAATGAATCAATCAAACCTAAAACTGTGAATTTCTCTGGAAGAGAGAAAACTTACAAATTCGCCAGGGAATGAAATGATTATTTCCCACGTTGTACGTTTGCCACGGACAGCATCTTTTAACACGCTCGTGGGGTTTTTCAGGTGGATATCCGGTTTCCTCCGCCTGGCTCCGACGAACCTGACAAAGTGACGGTGACGGGCCTTCCCGAGACGGTCGACAACGCCGTCGAGCACCTGCTCAACCTGGAGGATGAATACGTGAGAGACGAACGCCTCCGCTGACAGGAAGTGAAGGGGAAAAGAAAAAAAACGACTTGCACGCTTCCCAATTTCTCCTCCGCGACTCTTTCAGTTGCTCAGCATGACAGAGACCGCGAGGTTGGCGGCGTACATGAAACCTCCGTCGCGCTGCGGGGGAGGCGGCGGCGGCGGCACGGGGGGGCCGGAAGATGGTACCGGGACTCCGGCGAAAGGCTTCGTGGTGCGCGACGCCCCCTGGAACGCCGCAGAGTACAAGGTGAGACCTGACAGCACCTGAGACAGTTTATAATTGCCGATATTAATAGCTGAAAGTGTAAATATACCACAAAACACTTTAATAATTTCAACATTAGCCTAAAAATAAATTGTGTGCAGTTGAGCTTTTTAGTAGGCACTCAGCAGAGCAAAAACATACTCCTGCAGCGTCATTTCCGCTAACAACCCAGGCCAAACTTAGCTCCTCCTCCTCATACAAAGGGCATAAATAGTCAAGATGTATCACTCCAACTTAGAGTGCCGTGAAACATTTAAGTGTGAGAAATATGCCCAAAAAAACCTAAAAAATTATACGAATGAATTAATACTTTTTCACTGCACTGTACTTCCTTGATGCCAATGACTATTTTCCTAGTAGCCAGGGCTTTGGTGGCATCTTAGGGTACAAAAATATCCCCGAAAGCAACAAATTGTTGAATTTTTATTTTTATTTTTTTTGTGAAAAGTGAAGGTTAGGTTCTACAGAGAACAAAAAATAAATAAAATGAGTGAATTCCGGTTTATCACGAGAAGAACGTTCCAGAAGCCCGATCCCAGGGTAGCTGAAAATCTGCTATATAGACTACCGTATATAATTTTATGAAAAACTAGATCAATGATCAAACACCAAAATGTGTCACCAAACCATATAATTTTGTGTCAAGTCCACTAGCTCAACGCTAACATATAATGCAAAACGCCATTGACATGCTGACAGAAATTAGCACAGATGTTACGGTATTTGTAAACTTTCAAACAACTGCGACTTTAAACACACACGGAGCAGCAACGCAGACAAGCAGAGCGACGAAATGAGAGCGCGGCGGGTGATTTTTGTGTTCCTGGCTTGTTCCCAGGCGCTGGACATGAGCAGCGCAGACGACTTCCTCACGTTCGGGAAGGCCGTGGCGCCCAAGCAGAGATACGCCTGGGGCCCCAAGAAGTTCTGAGACGCAACGGACGTTCCTGCCTTCCTTCTCTTTTCTATCCTCAAACCAGCCACTGCACATTCTGAGGAGATGAGTTTCTTTCTCCTCCTTTTCGCCCGCTACGAAAGGGAAAACCCGAATGTCGCGTTAACATTTAAAACCTTTCCCAAAAACTATTTGGGTTCAGGCACCTGCACGGACTGCTAAAGTCTCTTCAACTCACGGCTGTCTGTTAAAGTCTTTGCGTTCCTTGAATTGTATCAGGTGAGGCTGCGTATGGAAAGTCATTGAGAATTTCCTCGATATCCCTGAAAATCAAGGACATTGAAGAAACGCTCCAAACGGCTCACCGTAGCTGTGTGTGTAAATTATTACAAGACAAACCGGCTGCTGTAGTAAAAAAAAGAACGGGGGGGGGGGGAACCCCTGAGGAGGTGATATATCCTGCACTGATTCCCTGTTGTGAAGTTTTATTTCTTGTCAAGTGTAAAAAGGAGCCATTTTGTTTCAACGACTGTGATTTTGTGTTTTTATAAAGGCGGCCACTTGGAGCTCATGACCGATGTTCATCAGGGTTTGCGAACATGTTACGAGTAGTTACTGTACGTCAACAGAGGGTTTTTTTTGCGATTTTTTTTAAAGGGAATTTTTTCGGTTGGTGGCGGCATATGTTGAGGTCTGTGTGTGTGTGTGTGTGTGTGTGTGTGCGTGCTATGTATATTTGAATGAAACTGAACCAAACTTTGACATGGTCTTAATCTCTGTTTATCTCAGAGCTCCTCATTAATGCTTGATATTCTTGTCAACATGGACACAAATGCTGCTTGCCTCTCTCCCAAAAAAACAAAACGGGTCCTCTCTTATAAGAAGTGCTTCATGTGTTGTCGTAATTTGTCGCATTTTTTTTTATGACACTCAAGGGATAAGTTAATACGACTCGTCAGTGAAAATGGACACTTTTTACATACCTTGACAGATTGCATTTCCTGGTAGCTTACCGAGTGACATCGAGTCGCCGGTTATGGTTGGTTGGCTCCATTTTGAGTAAAGGGATACGTATCCGAAGTGACCAAAACGGTGGATTTTAGGGGTCCAGTTTTAAAATTGGTGTTTTAATATCAATTTTTTTTTTAGCAGATGGCAGACTATGCAACCCAGGGATGTACTGTATCCCAGCAGTTATTGTACTCAAATACAACAAATACAGTACAACCAGTGGCGGTTCTAGCCTGCTCTTAGCGGGGTGGCCAGACTGGGTCCAAGGGTATTTTTAGGGGGGGCCGGATTCCAAGAACCACCACTGTGTACAGCATCATATGTTTGATTTATTATTTTTTTAAGTTGTAAAAGTTTCTTCATGTTTGTCTGATCGCCAATGTTAGGACGGCGACAGCTCCTGTGAAAAGCTAAGACAAATGCACTATTGGCCTTAAGTAAGAACTCAACAGCATTTTGACAACAGTGTGATTGTGTAACTGCAATACAAATGTGGTGGTCATTTCTTGATGTGTCTGTTTATGTAGTTCTTACCCTGGTCCAGTTCCTCTTAGTGCTGCTCGCAATCGTCTCCTTCACCCTGAAAACACAGCACGCGTTTCATTTGCGTTGATCAATACGATGGATTGCTTGTTCAAAGCCCGCACTGTACACGTCAACTCAAAACAAACAGCTGCTCTGGACCAAGAAAAGCCAAACAACCAGCAGACCATCTCCAACCTTCACAAAGACTACTTAACCAACCAACATGTCCAACCAGCAGCTCTACCAACATTTTCCCTGCCTGCCCGCCCGCATTACAATCAGACTCACTACTAAACAACAAACTTCTATAGTGAGTCAACCAAGGCGCGCCACAAAGCTCAGTACACGGCCCCCCTCATGTTCACCATTGAAATGAAATTAAATGATACTGATGCACTTGTATAGGTCAAACGATGCCAAGTTTCAGGAGCACACCAATATAAATTGGTGTGGCATGTTCACACTACAATTCTGGGAAAATAAATACCTCCTGTAAAAATGTTCTAAGACATTGAATATTACAAAATTTCAGTTAAAAGCTTCACTTCAAAAGAGGTTGGTTTGCTGGAACCTTCCCCCCCATGCACTGCCACAACTTAAATTTGTATGCATACATTTACAAAGGATCCATAACTGAATGGTGCACGCTCACTGAATTCATAATACTGTTGAAATAATTTGGGGTAAAAACATTTCAAGATAATGAACAATGTGAATATTTTCCAAAAGTACTTGTAATTATTTGCGCCAAAACAATGGGGAAAACTTTGAATAGTTGATGGATTTTTAAGCCACAAATACTGTGGTCCGGCCAGCTTGCGATCTAATTGGAGTGTACGGGGCCGGCTAACTAAAATGAGTTTGACACACCTGGTCTAATATTTATCCAGCAGGGGGTACATTTGGGTCCCGCTTGATTCTTGGTGGCATTGTTCCTTTTCCTTCCAGCTCCTTCTGAGCCCTGCGGGGAAGAGGGGGGGGGGGGGGGGGGGGGGGGGGGGGTAGAATATGCACACAGTCACATGCTTTTGACTTTTTCTTTTGCACAATTGCATTACCGTGCTCTGGCTCAACTAGTTGCCTTTCAGCCCAACCAGCTTCCGAGCCTGGCAAAAAAATAAAAATAATAATAATAAAAAATTGAAAAACAAACTAGATACAAAGTTGATGACATCTATTAAATTCCCAAAACTGGGATATGGAGCGTCAACATTCAGCCCCCCCAAAAAGATGACTTTTGGGCCATATTTCCTTGCGCGACACTTATTTTATTGCCGTGTGTACCTTTTAGTTTTTTGGAACCTGGCTTTTGGTCCCATTTGACACGTTGTCCACCTTGGGGGAGGAAAGAAAAAAAAAAACACTATTAGTGGCATGCAAGTCACTTCTTGATGCGTGTATGTACTTATTACCCCGGTCCAGTTCCCTCTTGGGACCTCTCAGTCCAGTCTGCAGTCACCTCCACCCTAAAACATAAGTTTTGTGTTGTGGTGTGTAAATATAGACTCTTCCTGCACTGCATACTCTACCTCATAGGTGTCAAACTCAAGGCCTTTTTTTGTGTTTGTTCTCGGTTCTAAAAGTTTCTTGTTGCTTGTCTGATCTTGAGACAAACACACTATTGGCCTTTATAAATAAGAAATCACCAGAATGTTGACGCTGCAATAAAAACATCCTTTTCCTACTCAAAATCAAATTTGACAGAAAAGGAACATCTCATGTTTTGTTTTGTTGAGGGTAGGGGTAAAAACAAACCAACTGTGCATACTGTCAGTTTATTTTTTTAATATATATATTTATATAAACCAGGAAGATATTTATGTACAATGCAACATACAGGAAAACAAAATTTACAAAGCAGCACTGGGCCATAAATTACCCATAAAACATTTTTCACATTTTTGATTGGAAGTTGTTTTTGTTTTTCGTTTCTTTTCGTCAAACAAATCCCACTGGATCTTGCTCGGATCCCAGCTGCTCGTAGAAGGTTATTGATCTTGAATCCATTCGGAGTTTGACGGTGCCTCGAGAAACGGAGCGGGTTCGCCACAACCGGGATTGAGAACGTAAACCGGGAGAAAACTCCAAACGTGAACGGTGGAAGCGAAAACCTCAGAGCCCTCGCTGAGAGCATTCTCAAGGTAACATGGGCCATCTTATTGAGACGACAACTTTTTTTTTTTTTTTTTTTTTAAACGTTCCATGAATTTGAACATGAACATTTTTGATGATAATAAACAAATGGCATTTTTTAGTAAACAGGGTTGCCAGCTTTTTGAGTCACTTTGATTTAAAAAATATCCTCTTAGGAGGTTCTAACAGACAAACCATTGTTAAGTCTTCCCCCTCCTAATCGTGATTTTTTTTTTTTCACCGCTTCCGCAGTTATTCACTGAAAAACTCACCTAGTTGCTGTTTCTGTGCTCTTTTGTACAGTTTAAACTACAGTGCTACCTTGACTTACAAGTGCCCCAACAAAGTTGTAAGTCAAGGTACCCATGTATGAATGTAGGAAATTTTAATCCATCAATTCGTTGCAATTTGGGCTCATCCCTATTCCCATATTTATTGTATTCCCATTTCAAATACTTTTCTCAACAAAAGCAGTTGCTGAAGAGAAAACAGACGGTCGGTCAGGCTCGTGATAACAAACGGGACCGTAACAAAATGTGTAAACAATCCAGTCGTAAAATCTCACTCTTAAAATTCAAGTTTTTTTTTTTTTTTTTTTGCGTGTGAAAACAATTACGTCAGGCTTGGCGGGGCAGGGGGGACGTCCCCGAAATAAAAGCGCAGGGTGTTAAACAAACGAAAACGTGTCATGTTGCTATTTAGTCCGCTTAAAAAAAAACCACAAAAAAAGAATAAATATCGTCGAAACTTAAAGTGCAGGCAGTGTCTGTTGTTCTTTGAAACCGCCAAAATGAAAAATGTCAACAATCATTTGGATCAAGTGGATCGCAGAGGAGTCTGTTTCTCAAAGGCAGGGCTTGGATTTGGTAGTCAGTTAATCAAAAGTCGCTCACTCGACCCGCACGAGCAGACCGTAGAGGAGCGTGCCGCCCTGCTCTTTCGTGATCCACTCGATCTCCGAGTTGCTGAAGCGCGGGTCCAGAGGCTCGCCGTGGCCGAGCGTCTGCTGCGGGCCCGCCTTGTAGGAGCCGGGCCGCACGCAAACCTGGAAGCCCACCTGGGCCTGGTGGCAGCGGTGAGAGCGGGGGTCCCGAAATCTGGACGGGGAGACAACACCGACTGGATGAATCTGGGCTTCAAAGGGCACATGTTAGGGAAATGGACCTTTTGCATTCTCTCTGCTCTGTGCGAACCATGACAATTACTGGAAATCAGCTCTTGTATGTATTCGGGCCTGACCGATTCATCGATAACGACATTCAAACAAACATTTAAGTGTTCTCAGAAGGATTAGGCGATGCAATTTGGTCCCAGCCTACGAAGTGCTTTCAATATGTATGTATGTTTGTATGCGTTGCTGCTCTGCGTGTTAAATTAGCAGTTGTTTTAAGGTTGAACATTCAAGTGTGATAAATATCTCTTTGAAGTCAGAAGAATGAAGGACAGTCAACGGAAACTTACTGCACTTTAGGAGCAAACGTCTCCAAACCAGAGTAGCGCATGGTGGGCGACAGCCTGACCCTGGGCACCTCCCTCCCGGGGGCGCTGTTCTCCTCCGGATCGCTGTAGCTATCCGGCCCCTCCGCCTTCACCGGCGCCACTGAGAAGATGGACGACGTCCCTGCGGCGAGAATTCATCGGTACGCTCGATTGCGGAAAGGAATTTGGACAAAGATGTGGTGACGGCGTACCAGGCAGCAGCTGGCTGTGGTCCAGCGCGCGCCGCAGGGCCCCGACGCTGGTGCCGTGGTACGCGATGTGCCACTTCTTCAGTGCGTTAGAAACCTCACAGTGGGGCTTGATCCTGGAAAGATGTTGACGGGAAGGCGAGTCACAAGTGCGTCTCAAGTCGTAACCTTCGGGTCTCCAGCGAGTCCCGGGTTACTGCGGCAAAAGTCGAGCTAACCCTAACCCGAAAGGGTTAACATCGGCCGATGAATCGCACTTGCGATGAATTGCACTTGTCGAATTCCAGCCAAAGTCAAGTTGAGTCTTTTGGCCAAGTTTTAGCCAAGTCCCAAATCCTAAAATCGGCGAGTCAAGTCACGTGACGACCTCTCACCTGAGGGCGAAGCAGCACCATCCGAAAGGCAGAGCGTAGTCCCGGGGGGGCTCGCCTCTCTTGTAATAAGCCTCGTCCCCCCGCAGCTTGCGGCAGGACTCACAGTAGCACAGGTTGTACTTTGCATCCTCACTGAAGTAGCCGTCTTGAGGCCACACACAAAATGACAATCATCGTCATCACAGTTTTTGGGGAATTTTTATTTTAAATATCAAAACACGAGCTGGTGGGAAGTTAATGTACATAAGTTGATTTTTTTTCAGGTATCTATACTTGAAAATGTATTTTTCTGACAACTTTTTAACTTTTACTTTAACAGATAACATCTACTTTATACTTCAGGCTGTGCAGATGACGACACGATGGGGAGAAAAAATAAAAAAAAATAAAAAGGCAAATAGAGAGGGAAAGTCAATTGTGGTTGAGGATCTTGATTGATTGCAATGTTGGGGTCTTATAGGGCGGACAAAACAGAAAGCGACATGCAGGAACGTGAACCAGGAAACATTAACGGTGATGAAAACAGATTCGGAAAATGCAACCCAGGGATGCATAGTCTGCATCCCTGGGTTGCATAGTCTGCCATATTCTCCACTTTCAGAGAATTGTTGGATGTTTTTCGATTATTTGTGAGTACGTTGCGTTTTGTGCCAGCCTAAAAAGATTCAAGTGTTCAAAGATTCTCCGTCTGTTCTAAGAAATAAAAAAATGCTATCATTTTAATTTTGAAGTTGCATCAATACTTTGACACAACCTTCTGCCCTTCTACTTCAGTACAGAGTGTGCGTACTTTTGCCACCTGTGAACATGCGAGGCGCAAGAGGGGAAAGTCACCTGGTAGGGTGAGCAGGTCCTTGAAGCGGGAGCACAGCGCCTGGTACTCGCAGGACTTGTTGGGGCTGACGTCGGGAGGGGGTGTCCAGCACACGCTCTCCTTGATGCCTGCGCCGGGCCAAAGGGAACGCGCCCAAAGTTCGGACAATCATAACAGAACAATACAAGTGGAAAATGTTATTTTGGAATTGAATTGGGTGCGGCTTATATCGTATACGGTGAAGCTTCGCCAATTCACAGTAAAATTGACCATTTGTTTTCTGTGGAACCAATCCGAACTGAAAATTTCACCCATTCATGTATTTTTGTACTTTTTTCTGTAAGATGCCACAAGATGGTGCCAAAGCCCTGGCTAATAAGAAAGTAGTACCTAAGATAAGTTTAGCCTGGGTTGTTACAGAGAGTTGAGCTTGAATTTGATAATAAAGTCCCTTGGGATCGCAGTTTGTGGTTTATTTCCAGTTTCAACTATGAACAAAGGCAATTATAAACATTTCCAGTTATCGTACCGTCAACCATGTCCGCCTTCTCCATGTCGCCTTGACAGCGGGCGTCGCCACCCTCTCCACCCACAGTTGGCACGTTATTTGTGACTATGGTAACCTGACAGCATGACACAAACCGTCAAGGCGTTAATTCTTGACAATTGGTAAGTTGCCGCAGCGTCATATGACGGCTACCTGTTCGCACTGGCCATACAGGTCGATGAAGGGGTAGCAGGGGGCGGGAATGTCCTGCGCTGCCACCCCCTGGTCCATGCCGTTGACATAAAGATGGAGACACCCGTTGGCGTCCACCAGCAGACCCAACACTGTCCCCTCAGGGCACGTGTCCAAGTTAGGACCGTAGTTCTCGCATATCTGAGGAGGGAGACAGGAGTTAACAGTCGCGAGCGTTGCAAAGGGTTGGAAAAAGTACGCAAGGTTTGGTTTGAAGGAAATTTCAGCGGGAAGTTCAGCTGCCGTCGGGAGCGCTTTTGTGCGCCTACTTTGAGCGAGTTGTGGAAGATGGAGTCTCTCTGCAGCAGCCAGGCGGAGCGTTTCAAGCAGCACGCCGTGGAGGGGAAGTTGAGCCGGTCCGGGGAGTGACCGATCACCCCCAGCGACAGCGACGACGTCCACGACGGATTGAGGCGGTCGATCTGAAACTGGACGACAAAGAGAGGCGATTGATCAACGGAAACATCGGGACGGTCATACGAGGCGGAATGTGGCCTGTCGCGCGATACCTGGAAGAGCTGCTGCTGGGTCAGCGGCCGAGCGGTGACCAGCAGGCCCTGGTTGTAGCTCGACACTCTGGCTGCCGTCAGCTTTTGGTTGGACAGCTGGATGTTCTTCCCGTGGTTTTCCAGGAAAGCCATGGCGGTGGGCACCGTTGCGCACGGCTCACCCGCAGCCTGTCACAAATCAATGGAACTAATCCGCAGGCGCCTTGGCATTGATTCTTATTGAATGTTGAATGTGGATATTGTTGGCAGAACAGGCTCAAACGACCATTCGCACTCCTATCAACACCCAATAAAATAACTTAGAGGACATTACACTGTAAATGGTATTTTCACAGGTTGCGAAGCGGCGATGACGATGATAAGATGACTAAAGATCAGTCAAAATGCTCTAAAACGGTTGGCAAAATGGAGATCTTCCAACACAACTAACTCAAGGTGCCCCCGTATTCGCAAATGTTTGCTATTCCAAGCGAGGGCTCACTGCTCTTGGAAAGGCAACGTCACGTCGCGTACTTCTCTGACCGGCGTGCTGTCATCCTCTCCTTCACTGCAGCTTCCCGAGGAGAGCGACGGCGCCTTGACGCCTTCGACGTCCTCCATCAGAGTGGAACTGACGATGGATACCGCCGTGATCCGCCCGTACAGGTCCAAGACTGCATACACCTTCTTTTAAAAAAAAAAAGACGCGTCCACTGCAGTGCATGCGTAACACAGTTACGCGCGCAAGCTCGCATGTGTTCAAGTGTACCTTGGCTACTGCGGTGGCCGCAGGTCCCATGTCCTCGCCGTCAATGAAAATGTGCATGGTGTCATCGCTGCACCGCTTCACGCCCACACGGTTCCCAACCTAAGACACAAATACATCAATGCACGTCCACTACAAATGCAATATCTTCCACTTCATGATGCTTAAAGGATTTAAGTTAAACGGATTTCACTTAATTGTGAAGAGAGTCACCGTTTTTTATGCTTAAGTGGGAGAAAGAACGATCCTTCTGCTGATGGAAGGCGGGCAAGATTCCAATGACTTGCGAAACTCATCAGACTTACAAAAATATGCGTATGATGCAGAGGGCAAATGGGTCAGTTTTGATAAAGGTGCATGAAGGACATTTTCTGTCAGGCAACTGCATCATAATTAAGTGAGCAGCTATTAAAACGGCTACGCACAAAGGACCTCGCACAAAGTCAGGACAAAGAAACAAACAAAGGAAACAACGGCCTGCGACTCGCACTCTGATGTGCAACACCTCATGATTAAAAAAAAAATACATCAGAAGTTACTCACCACTTACTAAGTACTTTTATTTTTTTTCACTGATTATTGAAGATTTGGAGGACTAATTAAAAAAATTAAACACAAATCAGCAGTGTGGCTACCATCATGATGAGCAGTCGGTAGGACATTTCATTTGAGGGCGGCGGCGAGTCTTGGCTCACCGTCAGCCGCTCCAGCGAGCGGCCGTAGTTCTGGCGCTGCAGCACGCCATTACGACGGACCTCCGAGCCGCAGAGCAGCCAGGTGACCTTGGCGCGAAGCTGCGGGAGGGAGGGGGAGAAGCCGGAGAGCGGGCACGACGGGAGCTCGGCCGGCGCCAACGTGGTCAGGCCGACGTGCAGCGAACCGCACCACTGCTCGTCCACCTCGTCGATCCTCACCTGCGGGCCCACGCGCACAAAAAATATCAAGCGAGGGAAGCCTTTTCGGAATGTTCGTAAACAAGAGGCACCGGGGTACTTCCGGGTTTTATTTGGGTACCTCGAACAGCTCATCCACTTTGAGTTCCTTAGCGCTGAAAACGATGCCGTGAGCATAACCCCCCGCTCGGACGGCCTGGCACCCCTCGCCCAGCAGCACCACATTCTTACCATGTTTACCATGGAGCCGGTGGGCAACTCCTGCTACTGAGCAAACACACACACACACACACACACACACATACGGCAAAATAGTTCAAATCATTTGGCTCCGAGATCCTGTATCTTTCTCACCTGGAGAGTGGATTGGGAAGCTCTTCTCAGTGATGTTGCTGGTGCACAAGCTGTTGTCTAGTGGGCCCGAGGAGCTGGTGATGGACACCTGAACACACTGACCGTACAGGTCAATCACTGCAAACACCTCTGGGGGAAAAAAAAACAAAAAAAAAAACAGACAGGTTGGTGAGTTTTGTTTTAAGACTTTTGGAGGTAAGGCTCTTAACACTGCTCACAAAAAAAATTGGGATATTTGTCTGAGAAAGGCTTGGACTTCAAAGGTCAAATTCAGTTCACCTCTGATGTTTCCCCCGGGGAAAATGAGTTTTACCTGGTAAAGGCTTGAAAAAGCCTTTACCAGGTAAATTTCCCCCTTCTCTCACCCGGTGGCAGACCGGAGCACGCCACACCCTGGTCCACGCCGTTGATGTAATAATGAAGGTCACCGATGGCCGAGCGCATCATGCCGATGCGGGAGCCCGACGTCAACGAGTCCAGGTCGCAGCCGTAGTTGTTGCGCATCGTGTTACCGTCCTGCATGATCGCCGTCCCGCTGACGGAAAGGAAAGGGGAGTCGGGTTATAGGACGAAAGCGCATGGCTTGAACTACACTTGTCTACCTGAGCATCCACGTGTCATAGTCGATGTCAGTCATCGTGTTGGGGAATTCAAGCTCTTCTGGCCTGATGGCTGTCACCCCTTCACACGGACACACACGCAGTGAGAGATCAGTAGCAACGACAGAGATCATATCACAATTATCGCAAGAAACTATTTCCAAAATTTATGTATAGTGCTGACCTGCTTCTATTGAACCTGACCAGCGGTCCACCATCTTCTGAATGATGATTTCAAAGAGCTCTCCATCTCGAAGGCACCTACAACGAGCCGAGAAATGTGCCTCGACACATCGACAAAACAAAACATGTTCACGTTTTCACCGGCCAGGCACATCTCTCACCTGTTGGAAATTACAATGGCGTCGTTGAACTCGCTGCGGCAGTTCTGGCGCAGAGCGGTGCGCCCCCCGTTGGTGATGACGGCGTTGGTGCCGTGCAGGTGGTGGAAACGCAGGTCGGTGGCGGTGCTGGCCCCCAGTACTGAGCAGGGGCTCCCAGGGGACATGGCTGTGGGTCCCTCGGAGCTGTCCTCGGGGAGAGGGGGAAGGTCCACTGAGTGGCGGAGGAACAGAAACAACAACGCTTTACTCAAGCGTTTTTTTCGGGAAGAAGAATATTTTGCCGTTGCGTCGTGGGCCTCCTGCTCTCACCCATGTCGTCCATGATGGTAGCCTGAGCTGCCTGGCCGTAGAGGTCCACCACGGCGTAGACGTTGGGGGGCACGTTCCAGGCCGCTGGGCCCTGAGCGACACCGTTCACAAAGAAGTGGAGGCTGCTGTCTTCTTTGCGCACGACGCCGACGGTGTCACCCGCCTGTGTGAGCCAATAACGAAGCCATTAGAAGGGAAAATATATATATATAACGCAGGAACGGTTCGTACACTTTGTTAGCAATCATTTCCCATAACCCTCAACCTAACCCACAAAAACCTCTCTCTTAATTTCCAAGACTGAAAAAGCTAAACACTAAACCAAAGTTGGCAATGTATTGAATGTACAAAAAAGGTTGTACACACTTTGAGGCGGTCTAGGTTGTGTCCGTATTCGTCTAGAATTGTTGTCCCATTGTGCATCACACCATTCCCTGTCATCATCCATGTCCCTGGAGATTAAAAAAATAAAATACACACAAAAGATTGGAAAACAAAACCCACATTCACTGCCATTGACGGCTTTAGAAGTCAAATATCCATGTTAATTGAGAAGGCTGGCAGTGAATGAGTTAATTGACATTTAGGTTTACCTGAGCGCAGGTTCGTCATGGTGGAGGGCAGCTGCAGGTAGGCGGGGTTGTGCGTCGTCACACCGATTTCGATGGAGCCCGCCCACTTGTCCACCATCTTGTCAATACGAACCTGGAACACTTCGTTGGAGCGCAGCGGCCTGCTGCTGAGGACCACGCCGTGATTGAAGTCGTCCGTGGCACTGGAAGGTGGGGGTCGTTAATCACTCGTGTGATGTTTTGGCGTAAAAAGCGAAAAGCAGATCCAGATAGCTTACTGTGGCCTCAGCGCCGTCCTGCCGTCGCTGATGATGGCGGCTTTCTGGCCACAGTTGGCGTGGAAGAGGAGCCGCTCCGGCGCGTCGGAGTCCGGAGTGAGGGTGGGCCGGGGCCGCCCGACGTCGGGCGACATCGCCCTCATGATAGCGTTGTTGCGGCGGAGGCGCTCGCTGTGGTTGTGATTGTGAACAATGGTGACCTTGACGGCCATGCCGTAGAGGTCGACCACGCCGTACACCACGCCGGGGGTCTGCGCTGCCGCAACACCTTAAGAGGATGTGACAATATTAACCCTAACATACAGTTTAGGTCAAATTGGAACAAGAATGATCACACGGACTAAATACGAAAAAACAAAATCTAATGATAGACGATATTTTTGTATAAAAAAAAAAGTGATCTTAACAAATAAATGTACTTTTTGTCTGATACTGATTAAGGATAAATCATCCATTAACATCAGACAGGCTATTAATACATTTTGAAATGATCCGTTGTTCATAATTTCATATGGCCAATTATTATGAGGATTGCCCAGGAACAAACTATGCGTGCATGAAAGACGAACAGCGTGTAAGGGTTCGGTAGAGTCGGACAGCTGAGCCAGACTCGGGCCGGGCGCGTTTGTTTTGCAACTGTGAGGGTGTCCATCGTGTCTCACCCTGGTCGATGCCATTGATGTAGAAATGAAGCGCACCGCTGGCTTTGCGCATCAGCCCGATGTGATCTCCTTCCTGAGAACCATGACGAGAAACAACAAGGACACCTTAATCTTTGTATTTATAACGGGAACGATTATGGATAATTGACTTTTTAATGGCTTATATACAAATGAGTGGGACACTAGAGAGCCCGCAGATTGAACACACATCTTAATCAACCAACTTTAGTTTAAAGCCAACTCCTGCGCCATATAAATACCAGTGTGCGTTTGCGTGTGTATGCTACCAAACCTGTAGTTCATCCAGGCTAAACTCGCAGTATTCCCGTCTGGTGCCTTTCCCGTTGGTCAGTATACCACAGCCGCTCATCATGATTGTACCTACCGTAAAGCAGGTAACATTAGTTACTTGGTTAGTGACACTTGTTTGGTGTGGTTTCATGCCCGTTACCTGAACGCAGATTGGTCATGGTTGCAGGATAGTCCAGATTGTTTGGGATGTGTGTGGTCACGCCAATCTCAATTGAACCCGACCACTTGTCCACCAGCTTATCAATGCGGATCTGAAAACGCATTTTTTTTTAATTGACGTTGATGACCTCTTCGATATCACCTGAGCAACTGTCTCATTCGCTAAAATTCTAAGCCTGTGATAGTTTCTGCCTGGAACTCTTTTGAGGATGGAAGAATTGTTTCCCAGAGATGCTGGCTGGAGGTATACTGCCATCCAGCCTCATAGATATTCCCTTCAAGGATGCGCCAAAGGTTCTCAATAGGGTTGAAATCAGGGGGATGACGGTTTACATGGATAACTTAACCAACTATTTCATGAGATAAATGAACCAAAAAATTAGTATTTTTAAGGAACCAATTTTAGTCAGAAAAACTGCTAAATGAGCACAACGAAGATGCCAGACCTCTTGATCGTGTGCATGCTCCGTGTTGCGGGTTAAAGAAAGGAGCGCGCCGTACTTTGCCCACCCCTGAGCTCAAGTGTCAACGGTGCTGCGTCATTTGGAAACAACTCACTGCGTACGATCATCGTTTTCACCTCGAACATCTCGTTGTGTCGCAGCGGCCGGTTGGTCATGACCACGCCGTTGTTGAACTCGTCCAGCGGTCGCCTCCTCTCCGCCGTCTTGTTGTTATTGCTCAGTTTGATCAAGGTGCCGCACTTCTCGTGGAAGAGCAGCGCGTCATTGGTGGTCAAGCCGCCTGTCGCCGCCCCCGACGCTCCTCCTCCTCCGGCGGGGGCGCTGCTCGTGTTCCCAGTGTTCCCGGCGTCCCCCGCTCCCATCCCACTGTCGTTGCTCGGCGCCCCACCTCTGCTGCCGCTCCTCGTGTCGTTTCTTGACGAGGAGGAGTCACTTCCCGTGGCTCCGCTTCCTCCTGTGCCGCCGCCGCCGCCTTCTTCCCCTCCGCCCTCATCCTCGGCTTGGTAAAAAGAGACTATCGCGTTGTTGAACACGTCAAAGAGCTGGTGCTCTGTCAGAACTGGCAAGAGACAGGAAGAACACGAAACGGTCCGTGTTACAAAGCAGCCCTCGCCTTAATGGCGAGTTTTCGTACCTGCGTCTGGCTCCAGGTTGTTGGGGAACTTGTCTGGTCTGCTGTGACCGCAACTAAGCTCAGGCACTGACACAGAGTTGAGGAAAAAAATAGCAACTTAATAATGTTATATCAAATACATTGTACATAATTTTTTTTGTTATTTTCCTAAAGAATCAAAGTGATTTACAGTGAATGGAGTAGAGTTTTAATGCTGTCCAACCTGCCTTGCAGGATGTGTCGCAGGTGCTCAATAGGGTTGAGGTCAGGGAATGATACGCTAATATCGCCTATTCGTGGTTCACTCGTCACACTTTTTGTGCTGACTCTGAAAAACCCTAAGATGCCACAAGATGGCGACAAATTCCCATCTAAGAGGAAAGTAGTACATCGTTGCCAAGGTGTTGAAGTGACACATCTCGCCTGAGAGACAAGCTTTGTACAATCGGGGAGGAATGTGAAGAAGTCACCACAGTCTTCGCCGCATGGAATACAGAAAGATGATAAGTGAAATGATATTAAACTGTTTTGGGCTCACTGATTGTGGCACCTTTATGGTTTCAACCAGTGACGCTCAATGTGGTCTGCAGGCTCCCACTAGTGCTAGTACAGTTCAGTTCTATTTAACTTTGATTCAACACATTTGCATTAAATTTTTAAGGACTTTCCGTTTTCAAAACTTCATTTCGGTACAATATTTATTTAACATGCAATACAATTGAATTGAATAATTATATAAGTACAGTTGTTTCCTATATTTGAACGCCGTGTTAATGCTCAAGCTGCGCTTAGGGCAGTTTACAATATCGTTAAGCGTACTTTTTAGGGATAAAAATGTCAATGGCATTGGATGCCTGAATCCTACATGCATAATCATTTGGAACACAGCGTGACATGAGGCGTTCCCTACCTTCGTCTCCTATCATGACTCCATTCATCGCTGCCACATTCATCAGTGCCGTGATGCCCGCATCCTCTCGCACCCCGCAGACCACCGCATCTTCCTCCTCGTCCTCCTCCTCGACCCGAACTACAGTCTCTCGCTCGGCCGAGGGAAGCGGCGGCTCGCAGCTCACCACCGTCACCTGCGTGCACTTGCCGTACAGGTCCACCACGGCCCACAGCTTGGGGGGCAAGCCGCTGGCGGCGGCGCCGCAGTCCTGGCCGTTGACCCATAGGTGGAGCTCACCGCGGGAGCTGCGCTGGATACCCACGCGGTCGCCTTCGGCCAGCTGATCCAGGTCGCGCCCGTACTCCTCCAGCACCGAGCGGCCGTCCCGGAGCACGGAGCAGCCCGACACGATCCAGGAGCCACCCTTCAGGCCCGTGGCGCTGCTTGGGAAGTCCAACAGCGCGGGGTCCAGCGTCGTCACGCCGATCTCAATGGAACCGCTCCACGAGTTCACCTGGGAAGCGTTGAAGAAAGGTAAAGATGAGAGACACGGACAACCGATACAGGACAGGAGAAACATTTCCTCCTGGATCGCGCTGGAGCCTGGCAGTGTGGGAGTTAGTGCTAAATAACTGGCGTGCTGGACTAAAAATTGCAGTTGGAGAGCAAAGTGATTTGTTTTATGCTCCGCTGAGATATTTTTAGTCATTCTGTCAGTGAGGAACATAGCTCGCGTAGAATAAAGCGTCTTGGCACAGCAGTATAAAAGACGCAGCATTTCAACACATTCAGGATGACATCAGAAAGTCAAACAATGCCACATCACATACATCACACGCAGAACATGTAACGGAAATCCACCCATCCAAACTAATTTTGTGGTGCTATTATGGGATATTGATCTTTTATAAAATAAAACAAATAGTTGGGTCCCTATAGTGCCTGCCCACACATCATGTCTGACATTAAACAACCAGCCTAATGTTTTGTTATCCGCCCAGTGCCGAACGTATCCCCCGCGATAAACGGGAGTTCACTGTAGTACACGTCTGGCTTTTCAAGAAAAAACAAAACAAAACATCCCACCGATGATGTAGAGGCCTCAAGAGGTCAACTATCACATGTGATACGTTTGCCGTCATAGGGTTAAGATGTCATGGAATGGTTTTCATCTGTAAAGAAAATGCATAATCTCTCTTCCTAAGATTTCAGAGGAACATCAATCCTTTGCTAATTTAACAAGTTAACTAAATGCATCCAAAGCACAAGCTGCCTCAAAAATTCATCCCGATAACGTGACACAATTATCGATTCAATTCGGTTTTGTTTTTGGTTCGCGTTACCTACCGACGTAGTGGCGGACAGCTCGCGCTATCGCAGCTGGCAAGCATCCTGCTACGGAATACCGGCGCACAGGCACACACGCGACCTTGAGCATCACTTGGAGGCCAACGCAGATGTTAGACAAACACTAGCACGAGGATAGGTCACTAAAGAAAATCTGCTAACTTGCGAATGCTGACTCAAGAATATGGGAGTGTTCTAAAATGAAAACTTCCTCTGGTGCTGAGCGGGATGCAAACAGGATGGACAATAGTGGCAATTTGGGCATACTGTGATGGAAGGGCATATTGATTTTCTGACGGCGATGTGCGTTACGCCCGATGAGAAGCTGAGAGCATCACACGGGCCGGACGGATCGTCACCGAATTCGCGAAGTTGAATTCGAGCAAGATCGTAACTCAATTTAAAAATCAATTTCAAATCAGTTTTGAAATGAATTGGAATTAATCCGTTGCGCTTCACACATTCAACAGCTACAGCAGCAGGCTAAAATGATCATTAAAGCCATTTAACCGGTTTCCTCAATCACTGTGCCTTGGTCAAACAATAGAAGGGTTTGTTTACTATTTGTGCAATTATAGCACTTGCCGCCCGGAAGTTCGTTGTGTGACGTCATGGCGAAACGGTCCATTGACAAGGGAAAGGGAAGACGACCAGGAGAGAAGAAGAAGGGGGGAAAAAAAAAAAAAAAAAAAGCCTAGTTTCATTGATTTCCTCGACTGAAAAGACTCGAGTCGTTTTGCCTGCTGTCAGCGCATTAGCAAGGCTAAGTAACACACTGTATCATTAGCAAAGTGCCCAATTAAAACATTTATATCCTATATCTGTGTATGCCGTGCCTAAGACGCTATGTCAATCACCACGACCAACAACAACAAAAATCCCTCATTGACGTAGTGAAGAGCCGCTGTCAAGCAGCGTTAAAAGGTGGAAGAAGGCCCCCGACTGCAGGGAGGGAGACGCGGACCCTCCGCCCCGTCCCACCGAGCGTTGTCCTCGCCTTCCCCGTCTCATCACCCCCGCCCAGTTCGGAGCAAGCAGCAGCAGCAGCAGCAGCAGCAACGGCGGGGCCTGTGGCGATAGTTTTTACCTTCTTGTCGATACGGACAGTGAAGACGTCCCGGTCTCTCAGCGGCTCCTTGCTGAGCACCAGGCCGTGGTTGAACTCCTGGACGGGCTGATTGCGCCGGGCGGTGCGGTTGGAGTTGGACAGGCCGACCAGCTTTCCGCTCCGGGGATGCAGCTCCGCCGCCATCTTTAGGGGGCGGCCAGTTTTCACGACAGTAGTGTTGGTTTGCGACAGTTACGTCATAGCGGTGCATCATTTACGGCACCCACCCGACTGTTGTTTACTTCTTGTTCAGCCGATTACAATATTCAGTAATTTTAAATACTTTTTTGGGTTCTTGCTTCTTTTACTGCACGAATGTTTTAACTAACATAAGTTCGTGCCATTAGTATAAAATATACATTCCTTTTATCTTACAACCCTTCAAATTATATATTTTTTGCCGATATTTCATTACATTTGCATTAATACTATTAAACCTCGTTCACAGAGTCCAAATATCCATGTTAACATGGAGGACTGGCAGTGTTAAAATGGTTTAAAAAAAAAAACGAAGTGGACACAAATACCCAGAGGGCTGCAACGATTATTAAATATTTTTCACATTATATAATATTAATATGATATGATGAAACAACATATTTTTCTCACAGCTATATCAGTTGGTGAGCAATGCAATTTAGATTCTTGAAACTGCCCCCCACTTAAAATGGGTTTATCAAAATGTATTTATTCACCTCATTAAATAATTGGTTTCTTGATTGATTTAAAATTATAAAATACACCCTTTATTAAACAACAATATACTACGTAGAGTACAGTGCATTGTTTTATTGTAGTTTATTAGATATTATTTGGTTAATTATAATGATATTATTTATAAATAAATTAAAATTACAATGAATTTTTGATTAAAATAGGGTTGTGGTCAATTGATCATCTGAAGTTAATAAATTATTGTAATTTAAATGTATAACATACATTTAAATGTTTCCCCACCCCATAATCATCAATATCCATGATTTTTCTTGAGGATGCAAGTTTGATTTGAAATCCATCAAGAATAATAATAATTTAAAAAAAGGCAAAATAATTCATCGTATATTACCCTACAAGGAATTATTAAAGATGTACGCTATCATTGCTGCAGAAGGCCTGACGTCACCTGAACATCATTTTTAGAAATCCACTAGAGGGAGCAGAAACGCTGTGTTTCACAGCATTTATTGAGCCAAGGGTACTAAAACTCACCAAAAGTATTTGTGTTGATATAATGATGATTTAATCTGTTTACCAACAGGTTAATTTTACATTCACAGTAATTCTTCCGCCCGTCACTATACGTCATTACCGTAGATGGATAATTACTCATAAAATATATATATATATATATATATATATATATAATTTTCGCACCAATTCAGTGGAATTGGTTCATTTCTCGTTAACACAGCTGATGATCTCACGGCAGACAGTGGCTAGGAATTACTTTTGTAATTGGTCAGTTTCAATTTTATTCATCTAAAAGAGACAATGCGTCGTAATGAACATCAGTACAATGCTTGTGCAAATGTGCCAAAATTAGCATGCAGCTAAATTACATTCGTAGTCCATTGGCAGGACAAATGAACAAAATACAGAAAATTGTTCAATAATTCACTTTTTTCATATTAAAACAGGGTCTAAAGTGCCAAACTGACATTTTTTAGCCCAGCTATATGTCATTTTTTAGCCCGGAATATGTCACTTTCGAAAGCCTTGATTACAAAATAGTATTTCTACAATTAAGTCCCGATGCTCGTGATTCACACGGGGCAGCTGTGAGAGGAGATGGACCAGTGTTTTGCAGCCTGATCCAGGTCCACATCCTTTCCTTGGATCTGGACCTTCTCCAGGCAGCCTCTCAAGAAGCGGGAGCCGACGTCGTCTTCGCCTGACGAGCGAAGGGAGAATTAGCGACCGGTCCCGCCGCCGCGACACCGACAATTGCACCTTGTTTTACGGGTTTCATTTGTTCCGTGACCATGCTCGGAGCTCAAATCAAATCAAATGAATGGAAACGCAAATCATCTGTTTCAGGCCCGAGAAAGATGATTTGACGCTTTATTAATTCAACGGACATTAGCCAGTCTATGGCGTTTTGCATTGTGAGATAGCATTAAGCTAGCAGACTTTCGTAAGGTTATTATGTCGTTCTTCCCGTTTCATGTTTGGTTTTACAGTGAATTTCAAATGTATTTCCGAATCCGAAACTCACCGAGGAGGCCGCCGATGGCCACGTGGCTTTCTCTCAATGTGCTCAAAAGCCCGGATTTCTTAAGCGGGCTGAGGAAATCCCACGGGACCTTTGACTCATGTCCACCGTGTCGCACTTCCAGTGAATCGGTCCCGAAGGTCATCTCCAACCTCTTGAAGTTGTCTTTCAGACTCAGTTTATGACGGCCAAAAGAGAGTGTTACTTCCTGCTAATTGCCCCCAACCCCCCCCCCCCCCCCCAAAAAAAAAAAAAAACAAACAAACAACAAATAAGTGAATCTTGTTCCATCCAGAGAAGATCTAAAACCACTTTCCTCACCAAATGAAAATGCTTTTGTTGGACAAACAGATTAGCGTTAGCTTCTGATAAGCGCCACTTAAATAAACGTTCCAACATGATTCGCCAGTTGACTTTTGTCATGTCTGATCGTGTGCATACCTTTGTGTTGTTATCGGTGACTAAAGCGAATGTGAGCGCCTGCCCGGGCGTCCTGATGCTTAAGATGGTCCCGTCCATCTTAGCGAAATCTCCCCACAATTCGATCGTCACGCCGCGCTCATGCTCTGTCTGCAAAACTGCTCAAGGGACAGAAAATAATGTTAATTTCATCAAATCACATTATTATCATGTCTGTGGGTGTTTGATTATTTTTTTTTTTTTTTTGTCCGATCGGATTTCAGTCTCCATGTGTTGCCATGTCAATGTAATCTGCTCAGGGCCGTCAGACTCATTCGTGCTGGTTGACATCATCGAAACTATATGAACAATGATTTCATTAACCGATCATATTTCACATTTTTCCTCCTCGAAGATGCTGTCAGCATTTTTCTGTCCTCTGATTGGTCGGTCAGAGCAAAACTTGTTACAGCCAAGTTCGACTTGCAAAACGCGTCTATAGCAAACATTGAATAATCAGTATTTTCAGTATCAGTAGTTTTATGAAGCTGTATGTATTGGTATCGTGTTTTCTATTTAGTATTGATGGTTTCTGTAATGTGATAAAGGCGGTATTAAGATGTTGATTCAGTCAAGTAAGTCGTCCAGGTCACGATGTGACATCATCACACCCCGTCACATCCCGCTTGTGGTCCCCCACCTGAAGCGTTGACAATGGCCAAGCCGTTCCCGGCGAAGAAGCTGCCGGGTCGGATGTTTTGATAGCACGGCCGGAGCTCGTCGGCGTCCGTCTCCCAGGGGATGCTGAGGTTCAGCCAGCTGCCTTCCCGCACGCAGGCGTCCATCTGCGGCTCAAGCTGCAGGGCAGAAATGAGCTTTAAAACCCCTCAAAAATAATAAAAAATGGAAACAAAATGCACTGGAAAGCCGTCCGGTGGATGAATTACGGTACGTCCCACGTGGTTTATCCGCACAATGCATGCACAGGTACTTCATCGTGTACATCTGGCTTTCCAAGAAACATTTTGGATCCAGGAAACCCTTGGAGGGGAGAAATCTTTCCAAGGACAACCTCATAATCGTAAAGACAAACACAACTACCATAGCTATTACTAAAGGATGCCTATTTTCGACAATAAAAGTCGTAATGTTATGATAACAAATGCCCGTCTTTGAGAACGACAGCGGTGATGTTACGAGAATGAGGTCGCATGTTGTTTGGATAAAAAAATAACAAACAGAGAATTAACACGATAGGATTTCAGTCTGCTTTCGTAATGCTAACGCTATGTAGCATCTGTGTTGTGGTACTTTCATCCTTTAAGCAATGGATTGATCACAAACGGCACAGCAACACATGTTCAGTTCTCATAATGTTACACCTTTTACTCTGGAAAAGACGCCTTCCTTCTCAGAAAAATATGACTATAATCTCCCCCAAAAAAGACGGCAACAAAAATTCAATTTATTTACGCAGGAATGTCAGATTGATGTGATGATAGTGTCACAGAATTTAGCTAAACAACTGAGTTGTAATTGGTTTATTATGTTTGTTTTATTGTTACCCTGCACTTTTTAAAATGATACGACAAAATAATTCATTGCAATTTTTTTTTTTTGGCTGACCCCAAAGCTACAGTCCCTGACCCCAGTTTGCAATCCGCTGTTGCTGAGGCCTCAAAAAGTCAACGATCACGTATGATATCGTTTGGGATTACATTAACGGAGAGCTGTCTTGCAATACCTGAACAAACAGCCTCTCCCTCGGAATCAGGATCCCGCCAAGTGCCAGTCTGAGGGACCCTGAAAGGACCTCCTCTATGGTATCAGACCGCAGGCCCACGACCAGCCCTCGGGAGCCGTCCACCTCAAGGATCACAAAATGGCCACGGTTGCTCAGCTCCAGCTGAAACACAGATGAGAAAAAAAGTGCAGCCGGAAAATATTCAGAGCCCTTCACTTTTTCCACATTTTGTTATTTAACCACCTTCTTCCATTTTTTTTTTTTGGTTTGCAAATTAAAAATTGTAGAAATCGCATATAAGTACAGTAATATTTGGCATATATCCTCTGGGAAAATGTTTATATAAAATTTATCCATACATACATACAAAAATACCTAATAAGTCACTGAGTTGTGACCGTCATCTTTGTGTATATATGTGATACTGCCACCTGGTGGCCATGGTGCATAAACCAGACGGCGCAGCACAATGTCCATTGAATTAAAGCATAAAATCATGATGAAAACGCAATTTAATTCTTCACATTTTGTTGGATATGTTATTACTATATGCTTTTATGAAGTACATTACTGTAGAATGTTATTTTTTGTTGTTAAAAAACACGTTAGAAAGATTGTTGTTGGACGAGAACGGATTAATGGAAGGGAGAGATGATTTCTCCGAAGTAAGGCACCGGTGTATTCTATTTTGCAATAAGACTGTAACATAACAAACTCCGGACGCACTGAACGTTCACCCGACTTGGCGGGACTCACCGTGTGCCACCGCCCGTCGTTGAGCTTGGGCCCGCCCGCCACGTTGACGAGGACCCCGCTGCGGCTGATCTGCATGAGCGGGATGCCGTCCTTCAGGGACAAAATGAACCAGTCCCTGCCGTTTTTGGTATCCCCGTAGAAGATGGTCCCCTCCGGGTCGTACGTCCTGAGCTGAAAGGACGACTTGATGCTGCGCAAGAACGACACGACAAGTCTGAAATAGTAATAATGTTCCATGGTGGTTCTTAATCTTACGATTAACCAATTATTGATTTATATATATATATATATATATATATATATATATATATATATATTTTTTTTTTTTTTACTTCAATATTTTATTGGATTTAAACTAAACAAATCAAGAAATTAACAAATAATTGTAACCTAATAAATTGTTTCATTTTACAGAAACCAAATTAAACAGTTATTTTTTTTAAACAATGGTACAGTAAAGGTGTATATACAATTATTAGTTTTAATAGAATCAACTTATTATATTAACCAATTATTTAAAATACTTAATGTACATCAAAAATGGTTCTTTTGATAATTTTTAAGATTTGACATTAAATACATCAACCAATTATTTATTGAAATAAAAATAATTTTTGAATTTTTATTTTATTGTTCACAATAAATAAATTAACCAATTAATAAGGTAGTTAGTTAAATGCATTTGTAAAGTTTTACTTTTATTTATTTTTGAAATTTTACACTGAATAACTTTTCAATAAAACCCGCAGATTTTAAATGGATATTTAAAATATTTTTTTTCAAATATTATTTTGTTTTTAAATTTTACACCACATGAACCCATTATTGAAGAAAATAAAAATGTTAAATGTACAGTATATGTAAAATTGTTGAGTTAGATTTGTTTTATTTTATACTAAACACAATCAATTACAGTATTTCGTAAAATACAACTAATGTTAAATATGTATGTAAAATTGTTTATTTGAATATTATGCCAATAGCATTTGGGTGCCCACGTGGTAGGTTTAATGAGCAATAGGATTATGAAGGGTCCTTGGAAAAATGTCTCCTCCTGGACCCAAAAGGTTTGCGAACCCCTGACCTCCGGTACACGCCCTCCCTCACTCTCTTATCTTGGTGAGGTTGACTGCGATGTGGATCATCGGCCTCCACACGTCTCGATGCTGACCCAGGTAAACAGTGGTGCTGCCTGATATTTGTTTCTGGATACCAAAAGTAGAACACAATCGGGGGGGTGGGGGGCATTCAATGACATCATAAGAAAACAGTCAACCGCTGCTCGCTGCTCCGAGAGCGTTAAAGTTGCAGTTGTTTGCAGATTTGTATTATTTTTACTATTTTTTTCATTGAGTTGTTCTAGAAATTTTTGACATTATTCATCTTGGTCTCAATTTTCATATGGTCAAAAATCTGCCATTTGAACAGGGGTGTGTAGACTTTTTAAAAATCTGATTCATCTATGTTTCTGTTGAATTTTTAAAAATATTTTCACCGACGGCAAGAAACAGGATTGACTGTAAACGCAAGCTGTAGCGTTCATTGGAGCGGCTGCACTGTACCTTCCCCTGGACTCCCCACGCCAGCGCCGTGATGCTCAAAGTTAGCAGCAGCGGTCCACCCGCCATCCTTCCGACAGTCTCGCCGAGCCGCTTTCCGACAGGTTCCGAAGGAGTGTGTAGACCTGGACTGTGGTCCAGAGGGCAGGCCTGCGCCGTATCGATTTGGACGCTGTGACTAACAGGATAAACAACACACAGTTCAGCATTCAAAAGGGTGAAATGGCGGCGAACCCGTGAAGGACAGTTATTATACTTTTGCACCTTACAAACATCTGTGTGTGTGATTTTAATCGTTTTTTTTACACTGCATACTTTATGCACACTTTTAATTTGAATAATATTCCATTTTACACTGGACAAATTCACAGATTATTTCATCAATTAAAGTCAAATGCATTTGTAGAATTATTTTAGTATTATTTTTAACACTTATGAACATAAAATATAGTTATACAAATAGACACAAAATAAATTATTTTCATCAGTTTTAAATATATGTAACTTTTTTATTTAATAAAATATTTTAAATATATGTAATTTATTTTAATAATATTCTTTATCTTAGACTAATAAATTAACCTATGATTTGGTTTAATACAATTTTAAAATGTATTTATAATTTGTTTTTATTTTAATGATATTTTACACAAAAAAAGTTAACTGAATTTTAAAATGTACACGTGATATTGTTTATTATATTTTTTCATTTCACACTTAATAAATTCACTATTTAATAAAAGAAAAATGCAAAATGTATGCTTACTGTAATATTGTTTGAATTTTATACTATACTCTAGAAATTAACAAATTATTAAGTTAAAACAAATTTAAACAGTTATATAAAATGTTTTTTCATTTGACTAATACATTTCTATATTATCATCATTTTAGTGGAAAAAGTACTAAATAAATGCAAGAAATATAACAAGACTCTTGACAATAGAAATGCTCACTGGGCTGGGTTAAAGACCGAAGCCCACGGGCCATACAATACTCACCCCTCCCCCAAAAAAACAACCAAAAAAAAAACTAAAACTTTGTTTCATTGGGTCATCAGGTTAATACTTTATTTTGTTTGATTGCAGCAAAGAGACAGAAGGGGGGGATGGGGGTGGGTGGGTTGGGGGGAGGGGGTGGGGTCAAGAAGAGTTATTGGAAAAGGAGACTACAGACTTTGGGAGAGCTGAGGCTACCAGCCTTTGTATCAAATCTAAAGACAAAGTCCTCAGGCAACATAAAAACATCTTTTTTTTTTTTTTCTTTTCAAAAAAATAACGAACATATTTCGAGGGCTCTCTATGGCACAGTATTATCCTAGACATGACACACGATACAAAAAAAAAAAAAAAAAAACAAAAAAAACGGTTTAGCCACACCCCTACGTCTATGAAAGCCGTGAGATCTATCTCCAAATGATATCTGAAGGAACCAAAAAAAACAAAAAAACTTTCATTTACAAATCTAACTTCTTATGCCGTATCAAGGCACCTGGAAATCTGGCAGATCCACATCTTAATAACTATAGATAATTATTTAAATATCAAAGCAGAGGCACATTCATTTCAACGAAAACGTACAGTAGACAAGTTGTATAACACCACCAGATTCCAGTCCAGTCACTACAACACGAGTCAATTTGCATGCTTTTGGTCTGTATGACATAAGAAACGATGGTCCAAAAACACATCTACAGGAATGGATTGGAATATTGCGTCGGACACAGCGAGGCTTTTGCTTGTTTTTTTTTCTTATTTCTTTTTAACACAGAAATTTAAAAAAATAATAACAGGTGGCCCGTTTTGTGAGTGCCGAGAGATATGCTGACTTTGTGGCTTTTGGTTTTTCCTCACGCGTGCTTAACCGCTCACCCCTGAAGAGACGGGAGGAAAAACAAAAACAAAAAAAAAGAAGACACCCGGCGGTGCGAGTTCGGCCAACTTCGGCCGTACGGTGAGAATCCAAAAACACAGATATGGAAGATTGAGACGGGAACGGAAAGGGGGGGGGGGGGGGAAAAAAAGCTGTGTGCACAGTGTCAAGATTTGCCGAGCGTAGAAACGGTTAGGAAGCAAGTGGCGCTCATGCTTTCGTCGATACGGAACCCAAGTTTACTGACGTGTTGCTAGGACTACTGTATATATGCATACCAGACTATTATATTGTTCTGTAATAGGTTATTTGTGTGAAACAAAAAGAAAAAAAAACAACAAAGAACTGAAACCGAGTCTTATGGAAGGCTCTTTCTGCATTGACTCCATGTACTTGATATTCATGTACTTGTCCATGTACTAGTACGCTCTTTGTCCTCACTAGTAGGCCCAACTTCGGCAGACTAGTAGAGTGCCAGAAAACTGTGTGTGCTACTAGTTCTACTTGTGACATTATATGCACTTCACAAGTACAGTGGTGCCTTGAGACCTCGCAGCTTCTCAGTAAGCCGCAGTCAGTCGTTCTTCGCAGAGGATAAAGAATATATGCATAAGAGTATTGTGATATTGTCTGTCCACGTGTTACCCCACAGTGGTATTAGTAGCGCACAGATGTCAACTAGCACACGGTTTTGGTTCACGAGTAACATGTTGTGCAGTAGTGGAAAAAAATCTTGACTAGAAAACATTCGTTGTACTAGTGCACTCTAGTAGTTCTACTAGTGTGTGTAATTGTCTTACTGGTCAGGACAAAGAGAATCGTAGTACGTAGGACTTTTAAAGTGGATATCAAGCACATGGAAGAAATGCACAAAAGGCTTGCCATAGTCTACCGTTAATGCAGCTGTACTTCATTGACCGCATGACTAAAATTTACATTCATATCTTTAGGTTGAGGTGCCCCTCATCCCTCGAAGCCACGGCCGCATGAGGGGAGGGGCCTAACCAGCAACATCGTTGAACAGACAAGCGATAACAAAATGACATGGGGGGGGGGGGGGGGGGGGGGGGTGTCCAGGCATCACTTTGGCTGTTGAGCTCAACCTCATCGGAAGTCAAATCTTTGCTTCCTTTTTCCTCACCTAGAAAAACCTCAATACCCTGAATCCTTTAGATATTTTTTTGTCCTTCTACTCCAAGAGTGTGTGGGGAGGGGGGGTGGGGGGGTTGGTGGTAACTCTTTATTTCCTCTGTTGCGTAAAGGAAACGAGATGAAGAAGGGAAGTGCAATAGTTACCAGCCTGCATTTCTTAACCCAGTGACCAGCTACATATCCAAAGCAGCTACAAGTGCCCCCCTTTAAGTGACCACTACTTGACTATATTTGTGCACATAAGGTATAAACTATGCTATACACATCCTACAGTGTCGTCTGGCCACAAAGTCACATGGTGTGTCGAGACGAGTTGTCGTACACTCTTCCGGACGACGTATCCCTTCTACACGGGCGGCTCTTCGACGCACTACTGGTGCCGAGCCGTCTCGAGGAGGAATGCTGCCCGTGGGCCCGAGCCACACGTGCGCATATCTCATTAGTCACAGCGCGCGCGTTACGTACAAACTGTCCTCAATACGAGCGCGCGCCACCGCGGTCCGTCTGTGGAGATTCGTGCCCGCGCTACTCAAATACACTACTCACAAAACCTTAATATGGCTTCGGGGTGAAATTTCAGCATGAACCTAAAATGTATTTTGACCTTGTCATGGAAATTCTGACATCTGTTGTAGTATGACTTATTGAGGACTGTTTAAACAGCAAATCTAATTGAACCACAATATTTATTAGTTCGATTTTTGGATTTACAGCAGGTATTTCCTGCTGTGAATTTTGCCATTGAGCTCCTTGTTAGAGAACAGCAAGTTGTGCAAAAAGTACTGAAACAGAGAACAATTGGACATTCAAAAGTTTAGAGGTCAAAGTCCACCTGTAAAGGTTATAGTAGTTTCAATCCCGAAATTTCACGCCAAAGCCCAACATCCACAAGCGTTTTGAACTAGTGTCGATAACTGGCTTCGACTCGCTTGGCGCTCAGGCTGCGACGGGCTACGGCCCTGACGGGGCGCCAGAGAAACACACCCTGTACGCAGTTCTTATTCGTATATTCAAGATAAGAGAATCGAGTTCTAGATCTACGACACACTACGGCAAAACAGCAGAGAACAAAGATGGGAGGGAGGGTGTGATGATACGTCACTCCAACATTGGCCACCCCTTCCCTCCCCGGTCCTATCCTCGTTGCGATAGAATCCTTTTGGCGTCCTATGGTTTGCTGCTGCCGCCGTCTCGTTGCTTCTTTCCACCGCCGTAGAAGCTGGGCTTGGCCATCAGCGGGTGCGGCGGGGCGCCCATATAGGGACCCGCGCCAGCGGTGTAGTTGAAGATGGCCGGCAGGAAGGGCAGAGGCTCCACCTTGTCCGCCCCGGGCGCCATCATGTTGAGGGCCACGGGAAGAGCCGCCACATTGTATGGGTAGGCCAGAAACTGGGATCCGTAGAGGAGCTGGTACGGGTCCGGATAGAACGGCAGCTTGGCCAAGTCAGCGCCGTTAGGGACCATCATCTTTCCCAGAGGCCCGAAGGGAAGCGCTCCGGCAGGGTAGGAGGACACAAGGAGGTTATCTTCCTGCTTCTTAGCTGGCTGATAGGCGTCCGGAACAAGGAGGGGAAGGGGGTAATCCTGGACAGGGTAGCACACCGGCGCAGGTTCCACGTGCTGGCCATCCCTGGAAGTGTCGTGACGCTTAGGTTCAGGTGGTTTTGGTGCCCGCGGGAGAAGGAGAGCATGGGCGGAGGGGCGGTCCCCACCGCTGGGTGACGTCAGCCGGTCCAGTTCTTGGATCTGATGGTTGGCCGCGGCTAAGAGTCCAGGACGGCAGGGTGACTTTGGAGTGTGTCTGTGCGACAGAGGCCCATTTGTAGTGGTTAAAGTGGGGATGTGTTGGGGGGACGGCACGGGACTCAAAGGCTCCTCTTTGGGAACTAATATAGTTCTTTGGTCCATTGGGGTCTGTTCATGTCGACTCAAGTGTTGGACCCTCTCCATGTCTTTCCCTCGGTCTTTGTCCCGCCCTCTCTCTCGCTGTTTCTCGAGCTCCCTCTTTCGTAGTCGCTGCCTCTCCGTCTCCCTCTCTCGAGCCAGTATGGAGGACATGGTCAGGTCTTGTGCTTCATTGGGAGACGGACTGCGGGACAGGGACTGGACTCGGAGAGCTTGGACCAGGGGGGGTTCCTTGTAGCTGCCGTGCACAAACATAGCACTCCGAGCCTGTCTCTCTCGGTCCATAATGACCCCATCTCGTGCCACAACTCCCCTATCAGAGCTGTTAACGGTTGCTATGGCAATGGGTGGAGCAGCAGTGGTTATTCTGGTCTGTGGCGTCATGGGCACATTAGCGGAGGTGCTAGGGGTTACCATGCTGTGCACAGGGCTTGCAATTTTGTCTAGGTTCCGTTTGCCGGGGGTGCAGAAGTCCAAACATTCGGGCCTGTTCATGACCAGCACACTCTGGAGATTGGGGGCCGCGGATAGGACGGGCTGAGCTTTAGCGGGCGCAAGGTCAACGGGGCTCTCGCTAATCTTTGGGCTGGGCTTCCTCTCAGGTTCCAGGTATGTGCGCTCAGCCACTTCAGGCTTGTCACCGGACTCCGCTTGCCGATGTTGGGATGTCGGTTCACCGTGATGGTCTGGTGATGATGAAGAGTCGCAACTTTTAGGGGGCTCTGCTGTCAAATAGCTTATGACTGACACAACTTGGCCTTTTTCACGGACCTCGTCTTTGCTCTCGGCTGTCGTTTCGGGCTCTGGAAGGTCGTCTTCCTTTTCCCTCTCTGGAGAACTGCTGAACTCGTGGCGTCGGATGTGGCGGTTGAGCGCAGAGGATGTCTTGCACACTTTGTGACACTGTGGGCAGGTATGCCGTGACAATGCTCTCCTGCTCAGGCGGGCCGGACTTGAATTACTCAAGTTGACTTGAGCTTCCTTTTCGTCGCCACATTCAGGTTTGAGCACATTGGGATGTTCGCCGAGTGCCACTTTTTGCATGCCTGCGGATGTGTCGGCGGGCTTGGGATGCTGGATCCTCTGGTGGTCTTCTAATTTGTCCCTTGAGGGGAAAGTGGCTCGGCAGAAGAGGCACACGAACTCCAGAAGATGACTCAGCTCGTGCTGGTCCCGCTTGCTGGTGCTCGAGAACCAGCAGCCACATGTAGAGCACTCTGCCGCGTTGCCATTGGTCCAAGGCCGCCTTTTCAGTCCTGTAGGAGCAACGGCGGTCGCGAGAAGCGGCTTTGGGGATGGCGGAGAAGGGGCGGAGAGCTCATGACAGGCCTCCTTTGCTTGTTTCTCTTGTCTTTCACATCCAGCCTTGTCAGCCTCTGACGGCTTTCCACCCTCCTCCTCCTCATCTTGTGATTTTCCCATCTCTTTATTCCCACACTTTTTCAGCTTCTCCGCTCTCCTCTTCAGCCGCAGAGCGCGCTTAAACTTGAGCTTGCGCTGCCAGCTTTTGAACCTTTGCAGATGTGCCTGCGCCTTTTTCTTGGGCTTGTAGGAGTAGTAAGGTCGCCACAGGTTGTCCTCCATGTCGTGGTCGCTCTCCTGCTCGCGCACCTTTTGGCGAAAGTTGTACTCCCTCAACTCGTCGCAGGAGTTGCCCGTGTTTTCTCCCACCTCTTCCTTGCTATCTTGCCCCGTATCGTCCTCCTGTCCCTGGCTGGCCCGCCGGTGGTCGTGGTGTTTGTGATGATGGGCGGCCTTCACCGAAGACGCTTCGCCTCTTTTGTTTTTGGGGGGAGAGCGGCTTTTGTCTCTCCTAAGGTCTGTCTCTGAGATACTGCGCTTCACTATGGCCTCCTCCCCAATACGCACAGTGATCTGGCAGAGCGGGCCTGTCTCTTTGACCAGTGAGCCCGCCGATGGCGACTGCTGCTTTGACCTAGATAGGTCATTCTTGCTGTGGGACTTTCTGGACTTAAAACATGACCCGTCTGCCTCCGCACCCCGTCTTATCGGATCTGAGCTGTCTCGGGACCTTTTTCTGTGGCTATCAGCGCCGTCCCTCTGTCTCTTTAATGGCCTCGGGCTGCCCTTGTGGGAGGTCTGACTGACGTTGATTTCAGGGGGCTTGTTTTGCTCACCTCCGGGGGAGAGCTGGTTGCTGTGCACAATGACAGAGGATGACACAGCGGTTCCGTGAACTATGACAGAGGGTTTCGTGTGTCCATATGTGATCACAGAGGGCATGCTTGTTGAGTCTGCGCCTCTCGCCGCTTTGTGACTTTTGGTTTTGCTGCTACTGGACATTTTGGAGCTGCCTCGATGCGGCTCTAACTCGTGGGCCTCGTCGTGTTTTTTAAGCTGGACAGAGTCTTGCTGGGGGAAGGGCGGCGACGCAGAGCGGTTGTGTTCAGCGGCGAGGACGTCATCGCAAAAGCTGTCAGGGTCAGGCTTGACGCTCTGAGGATGGGTCCCACTGATGAAACTTGGTAAGTCTCCAGGTCCAAGATCGCAGCCCAGGCCAGGCAGAGAGAGGGAAGGGGCTTCAGCCGGTGACATCAGCAGGCCATTTTGCAATGTGTCACTGTAAGTCTTGTACGGTCTTTTCTGTGAGCGCATGGGAAGGAGGCGGTAGAGCTTGAGGGCGTTTGCCTTCTGCTTATAGCCGCCATTGGCCGTCTTTTCACTGGAGATCAGACTGGGATTGATGCCGTGAATGGTCTTCTGATGAGTTTTGAGATTGTAGTAGGTAGCAAAGGCATCCCAGCAGAAAATGCACTGGTATCGCCGCTCCCCGGTGTGCCACACCTCATGTTTTGTGCGGTACTCGGCCAGTGCGAAGACCTTGTCGCAGTAATGGCACGGGTACCTGCGTCGCCACGAGTGTACGTTGGAGTGACGCTTAAGGCTGGACAACGTCATGTAAGAGCGCTCGCACACAGAGCAGAAGTAAATGACATTGCCGTCCACCACCTTCACAAAATGGCTCTCATCACTTGCCAGGAGCTCCGTGGCTGCTGGATCGTCCTCGCCTTGCACACGTGCCGACAGGCTACCCGCTTTATTCTCCGGCCTCGCCTTGCTCATGTCTGTTTCCCCTTCCTCCGCTCTCACTTCGCCTTCCTCCAGCGGCTCCTCCTTTGGCTGCACGGCGAGAGACGGGCCCAGTCGGGACGGCAGGCCCGGCACCCTGCAGGAGGCCTCGTGAGATTGCAGCCTCTTGCTGTGGATGAAGACTTTGCCGCAAAAGCGGCAGCTGAGGGCGCGGCTTCCACGATGCAGCCGCATGTGGACAGTGAGTGAGGAGGCCGAGCTGAAGAGCCGGTGGCACACTCCGCAAATCAGTTCGGGCTTGAGGTTGTCTGTGGGGGAGTAGGAGGAGGAGTGGGGGGGTGCAGTGAGCCCCTCGGACGGGGGAGGAGGGGGTGGGGGCAGAGGGGGCGGGAGGTGGAGTGCGGGTGGGTGTAGACTCGGTCCACGAGGGCTTCCCAGCTTCCCAGCGGGTCGTCCTGTTATTTTCTCCTTCCTCTCTGCGTCCCCGCCTCCTCTCGGATAGGCCGAGGTGCCCAGGCTGAAGAGTATCTGGGCTGTTTGTGAGGGTGAAGCTGCGCCGTTGGCCGCCTTGTGTCTCTCGTCCCATCCGTCTCCGCCGTACGAGCCCGCTAGAGCGGAGCTGGAAGATGCTGGCGCCGACTTGTGAAACTGTGTCTCTGGAGGGAGTTTGGAGCACTTGAGAGGAGGCGGGGATTTTATATCCTTCCTGATAAGCGCGTGAACAGTCATTGGGGATGAGGAGGAGGAGGGAGACGAGGACGGAGAACTGTCGTGCCTCGGGGGCTTAAAAGGTCTGTGCTTTACGTCCATGGTGGAGTCCAGTTTCCATAGAGACCCCTCGTCTGAGCTCTTAGAAGAAGGCCGGCGTCTGTGTGGGGAAGAGGATGACGCGGCGTTACGACAATAGCCGGATGACGTCAGCGAGGCCGGGAGGGGCCCGGCGCTAACTGGGAAGCTTAGGGTGATTTTTGCATTTTTAGGTCCATCGGCCATGCTGTCCAGCCTGTCCTCCATCATCGCATCTCCTCGACTACAATGCCTTTTCCCCTTCATCTCCAGCCGACGGGCTGGAGGGAAGTGGCGTCCTTGGCGACACGGTGTATGAGGGCGCAGGGGGGCGCTAACACGGAAGCCAGGTGTCGCTCACTCAGACGAGAGTGAATTAGGCCCGCGTGGAGGGGGTCCCACACCTTCACCCCGGACACCATGACCAGCACCCGAAATCTGAAAGGAAAACAACAAAAGAAAGTACATTAAGCATCAGGTAAAGGGCGTCACCAAATATGTATTTTTTTGGTTCAGGTGCAAATAACCCAGAATAATGGCAAACATATGATTACATTTTTGAAGAAAGAAAATTTGTCATAAAGTGTAATGTACCAAAACATCATAGACGTGCAAAGAGGGAGTGAAGCAAGGGTCGACTTAGATAAAGGTGCTGTTGAAATCCCAGCTGGTTCCCGAGACCTCAATTTATTGAATATTTTTTAAGATTTACCCCCGCCAAACCAATTTCGATGAGTCGCAAGAAAAAAATGGAAGAGAATGTCTCGCAATTTGAAATGAAATGTTACACAATGTCGTGGAATCCATAGCCTTTGCATTTGAATTAGCAGCTGTGGTTGGAAAATTGCAGAAACCATTTTGAACATCTGCGAACATGCAGGAATGAGGAGACGAGACCAATGTTTCCTAACCTTCATGAAGCCAAGGCACATATTGTACTTACTAAAATCTCACAGCACAGCACCAAACAAAAATGGCATAAAAAGTACTGTATGATATTGAAATGATCCCATTTTAATGTATTTTCTCAGTGTGAAATCTGGGCCCGTTTAGTTCATCACCAAAACTATTAATCTGTTGTGTGAATGGCAACAGGTGGATCCGAAGGTTACTTGTGCCTTCGGCCAGCTAGTGGAAGAGCGGACAATTGTACTTACTGCCTGTCACCATACATCTCTGCCATACATAGATGAACAAACATACACTACTTGTACTCAAGAATCAATGATTAATAGATAATTCTCCAAACAATGAAGTGAAATTGGACAATTTTCATTTCAATGTTATTTCCTTTCATTTAACTCATTGGACTTCTTATCTATGTTAATAAGCACCTCATGAAAAAAAAAGAGTAGAGTCGTACCTCGACTTCCAAGTGCCCCAACTTACAAGTTTTACGACCATCACTCGGCCAATTGTTTGCTTCGTGTTGTACAGTACTGTATTTTGTGCACACAACTTTGTCGTACGAAAGTTCGCGACCTTAACGCTAACACATCATGCAAAACGCCTTAGATGGGCTAACGAAACTAGCATGAATATTGCAGTATTTATAAAACTTTAAATTGATATTTGAATACAATCAGTGCACAAAAAATACAAACAGAGCACATAACACTCACATGCATTTATTCTTTCTGCTTTGCAAAAAAAGAAATAATATTACTACAACTAAGAGACTGTCTTCTTTGTGTTTAATCATCAACGCTACATGTGTTACATATATGCAATATACTTCCCCCTAGTGGCCAAAGCTTGTACACCAGACGGAGCACCACAATGTCCTCGGAATTAAATAAAAAAACTGTTTAATTCTTTGAATTCTATTTAATCATGTCATGCCTGCATGTTTGTATACAGTAAAATACGGTAGAGTGTGTTCTTACGAAGAAATGTTAAAAAAAAAATTGGGGTATTTATGAGAGGACTGGAAAAGATTAATGGCATTTACATTCTTTTTATGGGGAACGTTGATTTGAGAGTGCCCACGGTTACGGAACAAATATTTTTTTTAAGTCCATGTACCAATCTATCTGAGTAATGGGCAGTTAAAGAGTGAGTGCATTTTTTGGCAAACTATGAACATGATTTTTTTTTATGGTAGTAGTCATGGTACCGCAGCAAGGCTGGACTGGGCCAGGAATGGCAACTGGGAGGTGGGAGCGGGAAGTTCGGGTGGGGTAGCGGGTGTTAGTTCAACGTGCGACAGTACAGGTTCAGATTTCAGCATGCCACAATCAAGCCTTCAGGAAGGTATTCCACAGAGCCACTGCCTATCTTACAAAACTCCCCGCAGTCCCCGCCCATTTGAATCAAGACTCCTCGATCGATTCAGATGAATGGCCCGATGGCTAATAAAAGCAGTCACGTTCTCATTCCACTTCTGCCTTGTTGGGCATTCCTGGAATAGAATAGGAATTTAACTATGTAATTATGAGGGCGAGGTATGATGGAAAGGGAGGGAAGGCGATTGCATGCAAGTTGCACAGCGGCAAAAGAACCCGTTTATTAATGTAGAAGTACTGATACTTTTGTGTTTTAAAATAATGTTTTTTTTTTGTTTGTTTTTTTTTTTTTAAATCACGCTACGGTGTTGTTTAAGAGCTAGCTAGCATTGGCTTGACCTTTATGCTATCAATACAAGTTTCAATACGTGGTGAACTGAGTGACCCCCTCCCCCCAAAAAATGCCAAATTAGCCAATGATAGCAACTGAAAAAAATACATCATCAAAATCATTGTATGTGTTTTTTTCCACATTAGATTAACAATTTATTTTAGGCGCCAAAAGCTAGTGGCTGATGGGCTGGGCACAAGATACAACGCATTCGCCACAAATGACTTGAACCAAAAAATTCTCTTAAATCAGGCCATGGATGGGGAATATATATTTGCTTCTCCAAATCTGTTGCCGTCTTGGTTAATGCCTCCTGTCGCCGTGTTAATGCTTCCTGTCGCCGCGGTCTGTTTTTTCAGACTCAAACGGCCCGCCGCACACCGAGAGATGCGGCCGAACGCTAATGAAGGAGACCATCGCAAAAAATTACCGAGGCAATTGAGCAGCCCACATCTACCAACAAGCTACGATGGAAAAACTGCAATACTGCATCAGGTTTTGAGCTTCCACATACAATATAGTGTACTGTATTATTATTATTATTTTTTTTACTGAACGACAAAACCATGGCGCAATTGTCAAAGCAGCAGCAAATAGCCACAAAGAGGAAACAATACTCCAACACCATCGCTTTTCAGGAAAGGCCCCAATAAAAAGAACCTTTGACATTGCCTCAGCAAAGATGGGACGCCATTTTTAAAACAACAGATGTACGTGAAGATTGACCAAAAGTATCATTTGTGAAAAATATGAAATTGACCAAATTTGGACATAGGCTGTCTCCGACGACCTAACAATATGAAACTATAAATACAAATGAGTATTATTGTAAAAGTATCTTGTTTGTACTGTATTAGGTGGCTGGCTGGGTTTCACATAAGCTGACAACTAATTTTTTATTTTTGGGTGAGTTTTTATTTTTCAGTTACATCTGCAAATTTGCGGCAGCATTCAAATTTTCAACCTCAGCAAAACCCGTAGCCAAAGGTCAGACCCCAGGTTCTCATTCAATCAAGATCTCAACCGCATTTCACGTCGCCTCGCTCTCGTCACGTCTTTTTGAAGACGCCTCATCATCTGCACAGGTTGATAAAAGTAGCAAAGCCTATTTTGACAAAGTAAGGAGTACCAAGTTCAGACATCTGGTTTTCAAATGTAGGGAGTAAAAGTCAAAAAAGGCGTCACAAACCAAAACAAGATACCTGAAAAATCGACTTAAGTACAGTCACAAAGTATTTGTACGGCGTTACTTCCTGCCACTGCACAGCAGACGTTTGTCTTGCCGCCCTCTGCGACCGGATAGAACACGAGACAACAAGCTATTTTGCATTTTTCTTTCTAACCGCAGGCCCGGCTGATGCATGTGACCATGCCACACATGAGACCACTGGGCACACAACTTGCAACGAGTGTTACGCTATTACTTATTCAAGAGAGGCAATTTGTAAGACTGCTGATTGGCGAGGGGGTGGAGGTTGGTGGGGGTAGAAGCCTGCGTAAGAGCGCAAATGACGCGAGGAGACAAAAATCCTCAGTCATGCTTTGCTGCCTGCGTTTTCAAGCGGCAAGGCAGCCAGGAAGGCAGCCCGCTGTAAAATTCCACAGGCAGCACTGAACAAGCAGAAACTAGGTCAGCACTGTTATTGCAGAGGGAAGAGGAAGAGGAGAGAGAGAGAGAGAGAGAGAGAGAGAGAGAGAGAGAGAGAGAGAGAGAGAGAGAGAGAGAGAGAGAGAGAGAGAGAGAGAGAGTGAAAGGGTGATAGAAAAAGTGAACGAGAGAAAGGCTGTGTTCAGAATTATTCACTCAATTCCTTACTTCCTAATCACTATACAGGGATTTGTATATCCTGGACCATATAGTTCACTCATCAGTCAAACTCAAAATCGTTTTCAAACACACCTCGGGCGCGCAATTAATGACATAATCGCTGATGCATAATTATAACGCGTAATTACCATCAGTAATAACTATTGCACAAATATATCAATTATAATGACTGTGTCCGCAAAATGAATACAAACAAAGCACTTTTTGTCCAACCGTGTTGTGATGTGTTGCTCTCCTTTTGACTCGCACACCAGGAGGAGCACCACAATGTACATTGAACTGAAGCAAATAATTTGGCAAAAACTGTTGAAATTTCTTTACGTTCTATTTAATCATGTCATGACTGTATGTTTTCATAAAATACAATCGTTCATATCAGACAGTCAGGGGAAAAAAAAGCTTATGTTGTTTTCCACACTCTGACTGTAACATACATATATTGCGTTTTACAAAAATGCTGAACTCGATTTATAAATGAATATATAAATAAAATAATAGCAAAGCTTGCAGTCTCTGTCGCCGAAATGTACGCCAGTGATTGTCGTACCGCGCCGGCTACATTGAAGTGAACAGGAGCGAGTTGAGCCTCTTAATATCTCCCCACTCTTCTCTTTTATTTTGGCCCACGTCCCCTCTCTGGAGAACCAGTTTCTTCCTTGACTGTTACGCTACCTTTTTATCATTCAATAAAAGTGTTAAAAGTACAGTGTCAAAAGCCTACACAGGCTCGCCGTTTGACGTCGCAGGGTATCCATAGATCAAACGTGCAGGTGTGAGTCGCCAACTTTTTTTTTTTTTTTTTTTTTTTGGGCGATGGTCCAGTCCAGGTCGGGTTTACATGAAGCGTGGCAGAAGCAACGGTGGGTGACTCGCAGTCAATTGCCTGCCTGCCTGCCTAAAAATGTCTACATTTCAGCCTACAATAACTCCACTTTGAAGGTGTGTCGTTTCATTATTGTAAACAAAGAACGTTCATATTGTTGGGCAATATTTGAATTTGCACATTCCTATTTTATATTTCTGTCTATTTGACATTCACGCTGATTAAAAAAATAATAAATCAGATTTATGTCACAGGTTACTCGGTACTTGAGTTGTTTTCACAGAATAGCGACTCTAACGCTCGTAATTATTTCAAACAATAACAATACTCTTCCTTGAGTTATATTCTTGGCTACTCTACCCACCTGCTCACTACACATTCAAACAGCACTACAAAATGGCAAACTCGCTATATAGGGCTTAGGCGCTATATAGTAGATCAGGAATGAATCCGAACACAGCCGGAGAAAGCGAGCATGAGACAGAGAGGAAGAGGAGGATGAGGAGGGGTGGATGTGAAACAGGAACAGTCAGACATGAGCCCGGGCAAACACGCACAACAACAGCCACACAAACAGGCCCAGCGTGTGTGCGCAGCACCGCGTGCGCGTGCCCCGCAGGCCTGAAGAACAGACGTCAACAAAGTAGGCCCCGCATGGCCGCACTTGTCACCTGCGCCCATGCGGGAAGTGACGCGCGCGTTCTTAATAAACAGAACAGCAGGCTCATCTCATATTCCAACGCTTTCGCCGCAGCTGGCCGACAACGACCGATGAAAAGCCGTTTGCATTTCGGCAAAATCCTTGCTAGCTATCGCCAGCTTGAGGTCCATGTACGAGTACACTGTTTGTCCTCACAAGTAAAGCAATTCGGCGCACTAGTAGAAATACTTTGTCCTACCAGTAGGGCTCGACCGATTAATCGGTCGGCCGATTTTATATTAAAATCAAATATTTGTCCTTTTGAAAATAATCGTAATCGCCTGTAGTTTTGCCGATTAAACGCCGATATAGTATGTTGAATTTACTTTCTTATGAAACGGCAAATGCTGTTCAGTCGGGATGGAGAGGAAGTAAATGACATGCATGGCTGACAGAATGTTTTTCAGTGTGGATTGCATCCTTCTCCATCCTCTTACTGTATATACCCATTAAGACGCAATGTCAGTAAGTATTTACATGTTTACAAGGTCTATGTCAATGCACAGAGCGTATCATTAGTGTCTTGCTACCAAAATTGAAACTTTTTCATACTGGAAAATTCCTCTCTGTTGTAAAGTTAAACATGGGACCATTAAAAAAGTTATTTTATGTTAAATAAATGCTCAAATGGCTTAAGGGAACTCCGTTTCAGCATTTATTTGATCCCTTGCGCTTTGTCCTCACTAGTAGGACAACTACATGTTACTAGTGAGGCAAAACTGTGCACTATTTGACAACTGTGTGCTTCTAGTTCTACTTGTGAGTGGCATGATAAAATTATACTAGTTAACATCTAGTAGTCACAGTGCAATGTCAAACAGTAGATGAAAATACAGTGGACCCCCCCACCACACCACCACCACCACCACCACCTCCTGCTATTTGCAGGGGTAGGGACCGGGCCAGACCGCGAATGACAAAAATCTGCACACAGTTGACCGCCATTATAATTACATTGGAAAAAAATAGAAGAATTTTCTTTTTTTTTTTTTTTTTACCCAAATCATTATAGAATAAGCCAGGGATAAACCGCCAATCAGTTTTTTCGGGTTTAGTTCCGCACCAAAAGAATTAAAGAAAGTCACCGAATAGGTGAATCGGCAGGTGCGGAACCGCGAGTTTGCAGATGTCCACTGTAACGTACTAGTAAGAAGTAAGTAAGTTTGTTCTACTAGCGCGCCCTAGTCCTTCTACTATGTGCTGAATTGTCTTAACTAGTGAGGACAAAGAGCGTACTAGTAAATAGACCTTAGGCTAGATATCGAGGATATTGAATAAAAGCTGCAGTGGCTTCCCATGCAGGCCTCCATTGTGGCGCCCAGGCTACATGCCGGTCGGGAAATCCCTGACGGCGAGCGCCCCGTTCGGCTCCGAGTGGGCGGACTCGGCCGAGAGACGGCACTCGGGCTAAAAATGTCCCCATCTCATCTGACGCCTGCGCCGGGAAAGTGCGTGCAACGCTCACTCCCCCCAGCCTCCCTCCCCAACACCCGCCCCCCTCCGCTATTTTTTCATCTCCCTGTGACGCAGACGAGCGCTGTGCGAAGGCAGAGGCTGCACGGTACCGCGTCTGCCGGCGAGAGACAGCCAGGGCCTCCATTCGGGGAAAAGGCACAATCACTAGAAAATGTCTCCCTGTGCCTCACTTTCGTTTTTTCTCTCGCCTAAACAAGTCCTGTTCGGCTGCTTGGTCCTGATGGTATTTGTATATTAAATCAGTTTCCCCCATTGAAATGAATTAAAATGCCATTAATCGGTTCCAGCCCCAAAAAAGACAACTGAGTTGTTTTTTTGTGTGTTCTTAATAATGAGAAAGAAAAAAAAACACTTTATTGTGCAAAAAAAAACATAACAGCGAATGGAAGGAAATAATCAGGTTTTATAAATTGTAATTCTTGTACGTAGTGTAGTCGTCGATAGTGTTCTCATTTTGCATTTGTGTGTTTGACTGTTTGTCCTGTTCGATGAAGGGTTAAGTGTGCATCGGCGACTGGGGCTCTCCTTTCCCACATGGGAACATTGTAGATTTCGATTCGGGCAAATTGGTGGCATTATATAGCATCTTGGGGTTTTATAGAAAGAACACAAAAATGTCAGATGACTATATATTTGGATTTTTAAAATGGACATAGCCATGTCATTCGGTTAAAAAAAAAAAAAAAAAAAAGTTCAAATGTGTACAGAAAATACAAATAATAAAAATACACTAAAAATACAATGAAAATGTAATTGATCTGAATGTTTATTTGTATTATTTATAATTAATTTAGTTATCATTAGTTGTTTCATAGAGTAAAAATAAATGTTACATGTATCTGTATTTTGATTTTACCTATATTTTTATGTTATTTAAAACAAATCTATTAGACCATTATTTAATAATGAGATAAATGAATAAAATATAAAATCAGACAGGTGAACAAGGTTATTTGTAGTTAAACTGTGAAGGTAACATGTAAAATAGTTTATACTAAAAATAAAATAATAATGCATTAAATATTTAACATGTAAATAGTCTTTTTCAATAATAGTATAATAGTGCATCCTGATTTTTTAATCATGATAATCATAATTAATTTGGTTGTAATTAACAAACCAATTATTAATCAACATGTTAAATTGTATTAAATTGTATATTTTACTCATATTTTTAAATGTATAAAAGTCAAAGTAAATTAATCATTATTCTTAATAGTATTATTCATAATTCATTTCACCAATATTATTGATTTTTTTTTATTTACAATAAATGAATTAAGAAATTGTTGGATGAGATAAATGAATTTTAAAACAAAGAAAAATAAAGAAATATAGTTCAACCGATTTTGGGTAAGAAAATGAATGAACGTAACAAAAAAATACAGGACCCTTGATCATGTAAATGCTCGGTGGGCTTGAAAAGAACGGAGCGGACTGTAAATTGCCATACTTGGCCCACCCCCGGTTTTACTGCTATTCTGTGTAACAGTGAGGTTTTCCACAGCAGACACGTCCAAGGAATTACCACTATCCCGAAAATTGGGATTACTGGAAGCGTGGACATTGCAATGCCTTGGCACTCCCACATCTCTCAGGTCCCCCGCGAGCCATGAACAGCTATTATCCTGGAAATAAAAGTTGTGATCGAGCAGCAGAATGCGTTAACTATGTCTGTCGTTTTTTTTTTTTGTGTGTATGTGAGGGGTCGAGGGGAGTGCCTGCGGGGAGGAATGCGGGGGCCTCGGCGTTCCAGCTGGCGAGCCAGCGGCTCGGCGCATGCGGGACGGGGAAGGTGTCGGTTGGGCTTTCTCTCCCGTGAAGGGCGGCCGGAGGGGCCTGTATCAAAACAGCGTTTGGCCGTCCGCAACCCACCCACCCGCACACCGCCAAAGGCCCAGTGGTATGGGACGGACGGGACGAGATGGCAGCCCTCGTGCTAGCATTGAGCCTTTTAGCACGTTGCTCTGGCACCCACCTCCTCTCCGCCGTGCCATATCTTTGAAAAGGGGACCGCCACAACCACGGGAGGCTTAGAGAGAGGGCACCAAGAGAGCTAAAACGCAACACCAACAGCCTTTTCGAAGTCATTTCCACCCAAAAAATACAATCACAGCCCATATGACTCCTTTAACTGCGCACTCCACCAATCAGTAGGGCATATTATAAAAGCAAGTACGGTGCACCCTCGCATATTCGCCATTTCTGGAAAAAAATATGTATGAAAACAATCTTTAAATGTTCGTGACAAAATACTGTCAACGGTGTGTATGATACTAATCGACTTGTAGCGTCTCTTCACTTGAGACAACGAACGGTTAGCGTGAGCCATAACATCAGAACCAGCCGCCAACGCGTTGTCCGCTCAATCAAACTTCCGCTGCGAAAGGCAGAAGACTGTTTGTGTGTTCGGCCTACATACACGTGCTCATCCAATCACAAATCTAACAGCAGCCGCATTAGATTTGTGACTGACCGTCAGCGGGAGAGGGATACTGTAATGGTGACGCCCATGTCTGCCTTGGCTCACGCTAGCGTTGACTAAATAGTTGGATAGATAGTTGGACTAAACACAGCATCAAAACTAGTGGATGGCCGTGCATGGATAGCACTTGTGCTTTTGTTACCGAGCTCATTCTCATCTCGTCAACGAGTCGGTTCGAGGCCTTTTACTGTATGTACAGGCACAGATACAACTACTGTAAATATTCATCTGTGTGCTTAGCTGTAAGCGGTTTACTGCAGTGAATTTCTGAGGGTACAGCAATGTTTGAAGATGTTTCAAAGGGTTTGAAATGCTATTAAAGTCTTGTGGGATCATAGTTGTGGGATAGTTATGGTTTTAAACAATTAATATAGGCAATTATAATCACTTTTAGGGGAACATTTTCTACTAGACAAGGCTACGTGGCTTGATGAAATGAAGCGCCTCCCCTTACTTCAATATAGTTCTTGGCACACAAGACGGTGCCAAAGCAATATTTTTATATTAGACATGGCTTTGTCTTGAGCACAAAAAGGGCGAAGAGATGATTTTTCTCAGCAAAATCTGAGAAAAGGCGAATTCGCCGATATGCAGGGGCCTCAATGGAGAAAAATAATTACAAAATGAAATCGATCCAATGTCCCCAAACCTTTGAGGTGTGTATTTCTTTTAATTTTTTACGATCAAATGTGGAGGTTCGTACTTTAAACACGATAGATTTTTTTTCAACTGCCCAAATGTCATAAAATATAAAACTTTTCTCAACTATAGAAACTATGTCAAAACTTTTTTGTGTTTGTTTTTTTAATTCAGCTGCTGTAGAAAAACTACTAGTACTGCTAGGAATCTTCAATTTCTTGTTCATTTCAATGCCTGGTACCACTAAAGGTATATTTACCCGAGGGATTCAAAATGAATAAGAAACTAAAGAAACAAGGGTGGCCTAATATTTTTCCATGATTGCATAAGAAAGAAAGGTGGTACTGAGAATTTTATTTTTTATTTTTTTTTTTTAAATCATTTTTGAGGTTTTCAGTTTTACATTAAGCAAACAAACTAGAATTTGAAGGGCGGAAAAAATAAAGTTGAATGGCAAGAACGGATGTTAGTTAAAAACTTGATGCGGTAAAAGCAGTAAAACAAAAAAACGAATCCTAAAAATTCACCGCGGACGAGCTGAAAATCGAACATGGCCTCATGTTTAACTGGCTTTAGGATTATGAGGGGGTCCTTGGAAAAATGTCCCTGGACCCCAAAAGTTTGAGAACCCCTGGGCTAAACCACCAAAACATCTACCCATGACCTTTATCCCTATGGCAGTGCGTATCATACTTTCCATACGTTAATGAGGGGGTGCTTAGAAACCATGGAAACCGTGGAATGCCAAGTCGCTGGCAGCTGATGGCTGGCTGTTTTGAAAACAAACAACAACAAAAAAAACAGTGTGGTTCCAACAACCTCCAGCACAACAACAGTCTGCTAAAATGGACGACGCACGCACACGGGGCGGCCTTACAACCAAAACAAGTCACAGGAACACTGAAAGGAATGAGATGTGGTAGTGTGAGGGGGTCCCACCGAGTCCGTTTCGCGCACGTTCTGACCTGTCAATCCCCAGGGCCGAGACGCGACACACTCGGACGAATCCAAAAGTTTCACCGCCCGCCCTCGGAAAGAAAAAAGAAGTGCGACAGAGGCCGAGGATGAGGGCGACGAAGGCCTCGCCGCTGGCGCACACACGCGCGCATGCAGAATAAGGGAGCCAGCTTGTGTGTGCGCGCGCACGCGCTCGAATCGCCATCCGCAAACATGCGTGAATACACGCACGCACGCACACACACCCACCAGCGCTCACCCCCCGGACGCACGCATGGCAACAACAACAACAAAAAAAACAAATCAACAGCTTCCCCCCCCCCTCACAGAAAAGCAGGAACTGGCTGACAACACAAGTCGGCCTCTCTTCCGCTTATTCTCCCTCTCCGGGTGCCGGGAAGGCGAGCATAGACGGGAACGTACCTCGGAAAGCCTCCTGCTGCATCTCTGCTGCGATGTGTCCTCTCTCTCTCTCTCTCCCCTTCCGTCTGTGGCCGAGAGAGAGAGAGAGAGAGAGAGGAAGGGAGGGAGGGGGGAAGAAAAGAGAGCAAAAGAGAGATAGAGAGAGAGCAAGAGAGTGAGAGAGAGAGAGCACACTGGCGGTGTATGAAGACAAGAGGGCAGGAGCGATTCTCACACTCCAACTTGCCCTCTCTGTCTCCTTCCCTCCTTCTCTCTCTCTCTCTCGCTCGCTCTCTCACTCCAGGTTTTACCTCGCACACACCACTCCGAGTGTTTTTCCCATTTTTTTTCCCCCTCGCAAGTGAATCCCCCCGCCACCCACCTCCCCTCACACCCCACCCAACTGAATCCAATCTTCTTTTTATTTGGAAGTGTTGTTCCCTTTATCCCTCTACACATTCGCACGCGCACGCACACACACGCGCGCTCGCACACACACACAACTTTATATACACAAAGCTCGATGATAGGGTGAGGGAGGGAGAGGCAGAGAGAGCCGAGAGGACGCCATTTAAGCGGTTTGTCACGAGCGCGGCGAGTCCCCAAAATGGCTGAAAACAAACAGGAACCGAGCCAAGTCGCAAAGACCCCGGGGACGGACGGACGCACGGCAAGAGAGGACAAAGTGGCGGAAGGCAAATGGCGGACGGGAATGCGCTTGTGAAAGTTGGAGAAGGGGCGGAGGGGCACTCCAAAGTAAAAGCGTTAAAAGGGAAGGTTGAGGTTGAGTAGCGGGCGTCTGTTAAGTTCAGGTACTTGAGGAAGACGCACGTTGACCGAGGAAGGAAAGTCCGGGAAGGTAAAGCCTCACTTGTCGGCCCCAGAAGAGAGCGATCAAAACCAGCAAAGGCCCGATTGTCGGATGTCTCTGAAAGAGTATTTTTGAGTGATTATCCCGATGTGCGGGGTGTGTGTTGCAGGTCATTTTTCACATCCTCACCCGATCTGCTCGAAAACGGTCGACCGACAATCGGAAATGTGAAACCGATTCAATATTTACGATGGCAAAACCTGAAGGCCTGAAAATTTTATGTCTCTGAAAGGTTATTTTCAGAGATTACCCTGTGGTGTGGAGCGTGTTAAAAGAGATTTTTCCTGCTCAGAAAAGTCGGGCCGACAATCAAAAATGCTTAATAGGGGAGAAACATACCAATAATCTGGCCCAATTTGAAAAATGTTACTCTCTTCCAATCAAAGTCAGCATAGGCCTGATTGTCGTATGTCTCTCAAATATTAACCCGAGCGATTTCCATCAGAAAACAGTCAGGGCCGATGCTCGCAAATGTTTAAGCGGTTCAAAATTTACGATCGCATATCCTGATGCGCGCAGTCGACACGGAGGAGACTCACGATTGTCCACGGCGGTATCGTGACGCGTGTGGTGTGCTTCGTCGGTCGTCTCAAGTACAGCGCGCACGATAAGAGCGGTGATCACACCCGCGGTCCGTTCCAACATCAACGACACAACAAAGCCCACGTGGCGATAATCCGTTTTATGTGACACCGAGTGGACCTTCGGCAACGGGAATGCGTTGTTGTTTTTTTGGGCGGTGAGGGTATTCACGGACGTCTAACGAGACGAACTACGAGAGGAGGGTTGGAAGAATGTTCTGGTGCCGTAATGCTACTTCCCACTGTCCTTTTGACCACCCCCCCTCCCCACCCCGAATCCACCGACTGAATCCTGACGCCAGCCGCCTGCCCGCCCGCCTCCTGCCCTTTCCCTCTCGCTCCCTTTCATCACTCTCTCTCTCCCTCTCACCCTCATTGTGAGCCGCCACACTGGTCGCCATGGGAACCACTCCGGGATTGGGTGTTGTTCCTGTGACCTCTCTGACAGCTCTCGGGAGTTGGAGGACAAACTTTTTTTTAACCCCGCCACCACCACCACCACCACCACCCACTCATTCACTTCGGCGCTGTTACACGTGACGAAGAATTACATCTCGGTAGAAAGAGCAAGCGAAAGAAAGCAAGACGTTTGTAAGAAGCGGCGAGCCTGGTGGCAAAGACAATAGCTTTCGTGTGTGTGTGTGCGCGTGCGTGCGCATGCGCGTCGAACACACACGCGTGCTCGCCAGCAGCTCGGCATTCAGAATCGCCCCAGTCGTCCGGCTGGGCCCATTCGTGGCTCTTTGGCCCGAACGTGATCACGGCTTTTCATACTGTGCTACCAAGCGACATGCGCATCGGAACGCCGAAAGGGAAAAACAAAAGCAAAACAACAAAAACTCAGGTGTGTGGGTTACGCCAAGGTCACGCTGTAAATAGAAACTTTAGCGAGAATCAAACTGATGTAGAGACCATGTCGTAGAAATACATTTCACAAGAGATTCTGTATGAGGGAATCCTCAATGGGTAAATATATAAAAGATAGTCTTTTTTTTTTTTTTTTTTTTAAGGATTTTTACAAAGTGGCACGGTGTTCAAGTGGGTAGCACATCTGCCTCACAGCCCTGCGATCGGGGGTGGAATCTCACCTCCAGCGACTACGACATAATACTTCCCTCGCAGCAAGTTTCTCCGCCCATGACTTAGCAGCAACCGCCACTTTTAAGCGACTGAGCGGTCTGAAAAACAATGTCAATTCATAGCCAAACGGTAAGCTGAGCTGCATGGAGTTAGCTTCTGATGAGCGGCACAAACGCGATACCGCGGCGGAATTTGCTCGCCATGCACACCCTAGAATATTGATCAGCACACTAATTGACAAGTGGAATTTGGCGGCCTGTTGACGAAGTGCTGCCTCCACGAGGGAATTTTTTTTTTTATTATCTGTGCTGTCTTTGTGGGGGTTGCCGGTCGCAGTTGCTTTTTTTCGATTGTCACAGAAATGTTAGTACGACATTTGGGAACTCCAGGCATTTTCAATTGTGAGGAAATGTCATCCATTTATGGTGCCCGCTGCACTTGATGGTATATAAAGTGGCATATGAATAATCACATGACGCCATGTACGTATCACGACAAGGGCACTCTGGAGGGCAAAGCTTTTTCCCTTCCTGAAGGCCAGTGTAGAGAGAGAGAGAGAGAGAGAGAGAGAGAGAGAGAGAGAGAGAGAGAGAGAGAAAATCAAGGCTGAAGAGAGATAACATAAAAATAGCACAGCGTGTAAACACATCTGGCCCAATTTTAGCAGTCTGACGGCATTGGCTTCCAATAAGAGGCGCTCATTATATTTTGTGTCTCCCATTCAAATGAATGAGGAACAGGAATGTGCTTTTTGATAGTTATTTGCTGCTTACACTATGCAGTTACGAGAGATAAACCTGACTACTGTGTGTCATTTGTTTTTCAGGCCTCGAATGATTATCCAGCCTTTTTTTCCGAGTGCTTGTTGGGCGACAGGTGGGGTAGTCCCTGGACACAGAACCCCTGGGGGGGAAACAAACCGAGTCCGGATTTGAACCCAGGACCGCTCGAATGCAAGGCAGGTGTGCTCAAAGTACCATTGTGCTGCTACGGAGATGATAATTGAGTGAGTCACATTTTTCCAGTCACTTATCCGATAGAGGCTTCATCATCGCAATCGCTTTCCAAAACGCGCAGGGTCGCCAGTTCTGAGCTCTCCGAGCCGCTTTCACCAAAACGGCAATTCCAAATGACGCAACTGGAGCGTCAGCACCAGTGTTGACGGGTAACTAATTACATGCAACGAGATTATGAAATGTATTTACAAACTGCAATTGCAATCTGTTACATTACTGGCAGAAATATCCATGATTAGAATTTTGGTTAATTAAAAACGACAACAACCACAGAACATCGCCACAAAGGCTCAGTTTTTGTTTTTCATATCACTTCCTCCATCTAAAGTCGACACTTATGATTGGCTCTCTCTGGTCATGTGCCATTCGGCCACAATCTCAAACATGATCTATTTTTTCTAAATAGAAGCGGCACGTTGTGGCGCTATCCATTAGTTTGTCTGAGATTTTGAAAAGGTTTGACTCACAGTTAAACCTTTGAACACATCAAAGAAGTTTCATTTTGATCATTTTGGACGTTTTTATGAACATTCACTTATCTGGTTTGTCATATGAAGCGATATTGTCTAAATTGTGCACATTTCTCAATTACGTCAACTTTGGTTTGGTATGGCTTTCCACATGCTGTACACATATAATGCGATAAACACATTTTGATTATGTATTTACATTTCATCATGTTTTGTGAACTGTTTATTATTTGTGTAAAAAAATACAAATATGCGGTTAATTTCAAAATAATGATCTCTGGTTTTAATCCACTTTTTAGAGGACACATCCAAGGGTCCTGTTGATGCATGAATTTAAAAAAAAAAAAAAAAAAAAGTCATCTTCCCAACACTGGTCAGCACACATCTTCAGTGACCTCGAGAGGGGATGACTAACCTGCTCTCCAGCTGACTTGGACGCACTTCAAAAGTGGGAGGGGCAAAATCTTTGAAAGGCCTCGAGTGTCAGCGCTTTCTTCCAGAGGAAGCGGCGGCTTTTCGAGGTCGAGGCAGCAGTTTGGCCGCCGTTGTTTTGCCACAAAAATGCAAGGATGCAGCGGCGCATATGTTCCCAGCGTGACAAATGTTTACACTCGCACACACGCAGACGGACGATTGTGCTTCAACCCCTTGTGGGTTGTTTGATTTTAAAACCTGATCGGCTTGCCCGTGGCCATTTTGGGCCCCGTACAGTCTGTAATTTATAAGTTTTTTCATGTTTTTGCTTTTTTTCTTAGCATTGAATTTCCTTCTGAAAAATCTATTAGTTTTACAGTTGCGATCCATCAAATGTCATCAGAGTTTCGAAGAAAAATAACAATTCTGAAATAATACTTTTCAAACTTTTAATGCCAAAATGTTTTTACCGTTGGTGTCTGAAATTAAATTTCATGATTTGCAACATGTTTTCTAAAGAGACTTATGATATTTTTGGATATAGTATTTTTCTCCTAATCCTTTATATGCATTTTCCATGACAACTAACAGAAATGTATCTTTGTGTTTTCAAGAGTTCTTTTTTTGTTGCCTCTTTTACAAATGGTCCTTCTTTGTCACTCAATGTTGTCTTCAGCGTTAAAGCCACCGGGGAGATCCTCGTTATTGTGCTCCTCGCTAGCCCTAGAGAGGAGCTGATGAACACTCCACCCCAAATAAGGTTTATAATTGCCTATAGAGTCCACAAGATGGCAGCAGAGCACAACATGAAGCTCCTCAATTCACTTCAACAAAGTTCATTGGAATCAAGATAACACAAGATGGGGCTAAAACAATACAGTATTTTTATACTCCACAAGGCTTTGGCCTGAACCCCAAAACAGCGAATAGTTTTTGTTTTGTTTTTTTCTCAGCGAATAACTGTTTGAGATTTGATACTGGTTTCCCCCCAAAAAATCTGCAAATAGGTGAATCGGTGAGCAGCGAATGGCTAATTCCCGGGGAAAATAAACCCACTGGATTGACCACCTTGCACCGAAATTAACTGTGATAGCCTCGAGCAGTACAAAAATGCAATTTCTCACCTTTTTCGCCATCACTCGAGAGATCGCATGCCGGATGTTGCAGACAGCGGGCCTGACCTGCAAATACAATACAGGAAGCCTATAATTAGATGTCAAGAACCCGCGCGGGTTTTTAACGAGTCCGGCCTGCAGTTGTCGCGGACTTCTAACAAACCTCGAGCGGCGTGCCAAACGACAGACGCGGCGGTTTCTGCGTTTTACCCCGAAGACCGACGCAATCGCTGCACAAAACCCAATCAGTCTGCGTTGTGTAAGCACGGGGAATCGAACGCGTGCGGGAGACCAAGAATGGCCGAGCGTGCGCACGTTGCCAAAGGAGACTGGGAAGGATAGGTGGAAAATAATGTGTGCGCGTGTGTGCCTGTGTGTGTGTGTGGGGGGGGGGGGGGGGGGGGGGGTGGGGGGGCTGATTCAGTGTGGAGGACGGCTGCTTTTTCCACTGCCTAAATCAAATTAATTAGCTCCTTCATCTCCAGGCTGCTACTCGGGCATGCTGGCGAAGAGAGCGAGGGGGGCGGGGTGCGCGGGAGGAGGAGATGGGACATGGCGGCGGCTTTAGCGAGGAAGGGGGTGTCAAGCGTGCAGTGTATGTGCGCCATTGACGAGGACAGGCCGCGAAAAGGAAGGGGGCAGGGTGCGTCAATTCTCCGATAAGCACGGGGGTTGTTTTGCTTCGGGAGGAAGTGGCTGCGTGTACTTCCTGTTTCGAGACAGCCTGTACTTTTGAGGCCGCTGTCTTTTTTTTGTTTTGCATACATGTCAGAGCCCTCTGGGGGACACACAAAAAAAGACAAAGTACTTAACTAGTGCTTCTTATTCTCAACATTTTACACCAAGTGCCACTTACAAAATAGGCGACTCAACTCTCTGAGTACAACCATAATAGCAAACATTGAAATAAAGTCTAGGCCCAAGTGTTCAGCAAAAACATGGCTGAGGTTTTAGTCCTAAAAAGTATTTTATTGCTATTGTAACACTGTACACAGTTTAAACATTAAGGATAAAAAAAATAAATCAATAAAATAAAAACAATATGAAGCGTCCTGTGTTTTGGGTGTACCATAGAGGACTGAATAGTGGACTTTATTTTGATGGCTTCATTTCATCAAGTTGCTACTCGCTATTTCTAAATTGCTCCAAAAAAAAAGAAAACACAACTCAAGCGTTGCATTTTTATTTGTAGATGGAATCTGAGCAGATATTTATTGTAATGTTTGATTGCATTTAATTTTTTCCAATGTATTTTGGCTGTTTTTTTTTTTTTTAAATATGTTTCACTAATTCAGTGATACTTTTGCATACCGCCAGAGGGAGCCACTTGTACACAATGAGAATCACTGAATTAAGCCATAAGCCGAACTCATTCACTGACAGCCGTTTTCAAAGCGGAGTTCAACTTATTGCCAGCTGTTTTCGAGCATTTGGGCTGAAAGGTCTAGACAAACAAAATAGTGTCCTGTCACAATATAAGCAATGAGCCTACTAAGAGAAAGAGTGAACTTTTTCCAGAAAAAAAGCTTGTTTCGAGGTTTTTCCATCATAGCCTTCTGCTGGGCTCCATTCTTTTCACATGGAAAACCAGTGGAAAAATGATTACAAAAATTATCATTTTTTAAATTTATTTATTTAAATAGTCGACAAAGGGGCCAGAAAAGTTGCTAAATACAGCGACCGAATCACTGAGTTGCCAACAGTGACTGACGCTGCTAAAGCATCTCCTTTCTAATCGCAGCCATGTTGTTAGTGCAAGCGATGCACCAAATCGTCCTGACAAATAAACTCGAATTAATCGCCCAATGTCAATGTCAAATGTGTGTCAAAACTGAAGATGACATTTATACACAAAACTTGTCTCAGATTGGCGCTGACAAGAAAAGACGAGACTTTCCATCCAGCGAGTGAGGCCATCGGGAAAGAATGCCTTAAATCGATGAACCGCTGGAATACAGCGTAAAGAAGCACGAAGGTGATAAAAAGGAAGACGGGACGAAAGATGACGGTCGGCGACCCTTGGCTGACGTCAGCCAAAACCAACACTTGCAGAACAGGACGGTCTCTGTAAAGGGTACAAATGGGCTCAGAGAGCACGTGCCTCCAATGGTACGTCACTCCATTTTATTATGAAACACATCCCGATGTGTAAGCTGAGCGAAAACAAGCAGGAAAAACACCCATCCCTTTTCCACAGTGCTTGTCCTCATTAGGGTGGCGAATGAGCCGCGCGCGGCCAAATTGCAGCTGCAACACCCTGGACTGGTCGCCAATCAGTCACGAGGCACCAAGAAAAAAAATGTCTATTGAACTCTATTCACTGGGATGCTTTCATTTTCATCGTCCCCTTACGGAATACATTTCTCCGTGTCCCAATTTGACGTTTCAAAGGGCATCCTTTAAGACGCTCACTGATGTTGCCCAAGAGCGCCCCCTATTTTCCGCGCATGCGCACTTCTCGCAGGAGTGACGACGGTTATGGCTCGTTGGATTGGAAAACAAAAATCACATCACTTCAGTTACACAATTACTTCGTCACCGCGAATAAAAAACGCTGCTACTCGGGACATTTATGCAATACAGGAATCCGTTTTATGTACGTTATCGCGTACACGCGACGTGCGTGCGTCGAGTTTGCGTACCCTTTATCACGGGGGACGGAGTTCCGGCGTTTTCGTCACATCAGCAGCAAGCTGGAAGTACTTGAGGGTACGTTTTCGTTACGAAATGACTTTAAAAGCGCAATTTTTTCCTTCCAATGTCCGCCTTCGTGCAGCAATCTTATTGGAACAGCAGAGGGCGCAAGTTTGGGCACGAAGCACCACCCATTTCCGTCCTCGTCATTCGTATTGCGCAATAGCTGGCATTGCGCTGTCACTTGGAAAGCAGACGCGCGGGGGCGCTGGTGGACCATTGAATGCTTTGTCGTGTCACATTTCCCTCATATAAATAAGTATTACAGTACCTACCGTGACGATTTTATCCTAACATATTTGAGGGAGGTAGTTAGGTAAGACGTTCTGCAAGAAATAAAGAACGAGAGAAGGCTGGCTAGAAACCACAATGTGAATTTACGCCACTGTTTAATAATGTCAAACTTAAGTGCATATGTAATAAGAGAAAAAGCTTTGGCGCTCACCCTGTACAAACTTGAAGATGCCTTCCAAGTCAGTTTTGAACACCATGAGTTTCCTGTGACTGTGAGGTTTGCCCTGCCGCACCTGCTACAAATGAAAGCAAAAAAAAAGCAGCCTATCTGTGCACTGCCAGAAAAATTCCCAAACAATTGTCGCACAATTGCCAGCTCGCAGAAGAATACAACAAAGTGACGCTGGTTCAAGTGTTTTTATTCAAACATAAACTGAGTCAAAACTGACAGTTTTCGTTGGTTACAGTTCAACATTAACAATGCTTACAGACAAATGTTTACCGTACTTCATTTGCCGTACTTCATCCTTCCTGTAACAAAATCAAAACATTCACAATCTACTTTTCTCCAATAGCTGACAGCAAGATCTATTGGATGTACACATTTTATTTTTTAATGAAGGGAGGGAGGGAATTTAACGGCTCACCGTCACATTTAGGGTCTCCACCAAAGAATCACGACTCAAGACTTGAAACCCCAGCCCCAAATTGAAACCGTCACCCTGACTTGAAACCCTAACACTTACTTTGAAGCCCTATCCTGTAGTACTAACCCTTGCTTGAAACCATAATTCGAAAACCCTACCCCTGGCTAGAAACCTGAATCCAGGCTTTTAACTCGAGTCCAGTCCTGAAACCATAATTGTGAAACCCTACCTCAGGCTTGACACCCTAACCCTGTCTTGAAAGTTTCAAGTTAAAACCACCTTATTTTAAAATCCTAGCCCTTGCTTGATACTGGGATAAATTAAGAGTTGGCCTCAGAAGCTTTTGCGGATTTGTATGGTGCCTTTGGTAATCACATTGTTCTCGAGAGGTTTGAGGAATGTTGGCGGACACCTCGAGCATTTACAAGCACGACGAACAAATAACTACAATTTGGGGCGTTTTGACTTCCTTTCTGAAACGGCTTCCAGACCTACTTGCCTCCCTTCTTTATATTTTGTGTTTTCCCCCACTTTTGTTTTTAAAAAAATGGGGAGGAAAATTTGTACGAGTGACTTCACTTCAGTGCAAATTTAATCAAACGCAAACATTTTAAGTTTATACCTACTTTGGGCCCACCCGGTATTTATTAGCGTCAGTGAAGTGGTAACAAGCACGTCTTGTCACAGCAGGCAAATATGCAATAACAATAGTTAGCTAGCAAAATGGCTTCTGTCTTCAACAACAAGTCTAGACTCCTCTAAAATACAAGCCCAAGAGAGTTGTCGTTATACCTACTTCGACATATTCTCAAAATATACTTGAAATAGACCATTCGAATTAAGTATTGTTCAAGTGCGCAGCTTTTTAACCGGGACACAAACGACGACGTTATCCGCGGGCTCCATTTTCCCTTTAGTCCGTTGGCTAACTCCGCCATGTTGTACCCACAGCTAAGCTAAGAAACTCTCGTCGATGTCCCCCAACTCCCTCGGTCTAAAAATGCGGACAACAAAATATAACGTCGTCCTATAAACGTTTTATGACTATTTTAGCCACGAGAACGCGTGGAGGAAGACAAATGGGAATCCAGCTGAATCTGGACAATTAATAAGGGAAGAGGTGCGAAGCTAATCGTGAAGTGGAAGTCTCAACGCAGAGCGTAACGACAAAAACACATTTTTTTCCAATAAAAGCGGTTATCGAGTAAAGGCCTATGTGGCCAAAAACAACATATTTGAGGCCCAAGCTTCGGTGTACACTCACATTCTTAACAGTGTTTAAACTATTAAGTTAAAATACTTAAGTGTTATCCAATACTTGCGTGTTACAGAGGTATTCCAGTAAGGCAAATACAAGTTTGTAATGAAAAATACACGACATTTTGCTGGCCTGCAGTCAGCTTCATCATCCTCATCATCGAGAACAGTTTTCAAAGCGTGGGCCTGCGACCAAGTCAAGTCGTTTTAGAATAGTTTTTTTTTTTTTTAAAGCATACAGGTAACAGTTTAGTGCGATGTAATAAAGAAAATAAACTACATTTCAACATTAGCAGTCAAAAGACAGTGAGGTGACAACATTTAGCAAAGACCGAAGGCTTCCCCGGATTTTCCTACTCGGCATGCCGGCTTCCCAATGCGGCGTCGGGCCTTCGCATTCAGGCGAGTCCGAGGCTTTCAACCGAGTCCCACGGATCCCAAAGTGTCGATGATGGAAATCCGAGCCGTCGACGATGATGGGGGGGAGGGGGGGGGGAATCTAAAATAAATAGTCCAATACACGGTGTTTTGTAACAACACACTGTGATTCGACAATAAGTGTCTGTTTAATCACACAATTGAATGGGCCGCAACTCTAAGGCTCCTTTCTTAGCGCCCAGGCTCACCCACAGCGAGACCAAACCGAGAACAGACTTTTTTTTATTTTTGCTTTGAGGGATGAAATCCACCTCGGCTATCATCGGCAAACATCGGAAACGGGGCGGGTTTTGCTAAAATAATTATAAGGAGACAAAAATCCTGACCGTGATTGGACAACTATTTATTCCTACTTAATATTAACAAGCTAACGCACCAATCGGGAGAAGTGTATTTACCATTCGTACGTTCCAACGCTTGCCACACGTAAGCCTGCGTAATCGGTTGCGAGTTGGCCAATAAGAATGGATTTTGAGCAAACCAACGCCCGCCTTTGTTTGCAATTGGCTGGGAAACTAAACGTATATATTCATTGGCTGTACGTGAGGCAAAATAATTTATTCATAAGACTCCCTAGCTCGACCAATGAACGTTCGACTCCAGCGAGCCATGTCCCACCCACTGGGGAGTCAGACCCTGCCTTCCTGCCTGAGCAACCCCGTAGCAGCCACTCAGTCTATATAACCGCTCGTCGGGCGTTCAGTAGCTCAGAAGTGCTTAGAGAGCACCACGGTGTAGATCACAAAAGGGAAAGGGGGTTGTTAGTCGTCTCTTAGCTCGACTAAAAGCACGATTAACTCGATTTTAACAGGCGACTGACAACAGAGGTCCCTGGGATACCGCCACCGGAGACTTTCCGGTCACCGTTGGTGGCCTGCTCAGGACCGCGGTGAATACTTACAGGCTGATCCTGCTCACAAAGCGACGTGTTGACGAAGAACGCGTCTTTTGAATAGACAGGATGCACGGACCGCCCTCCGGCGACAGCGCATGCCCCTTGCGCACGATCAAGAGAGTTCAGTTCGGCATCATCAGCCCTGATGAGCTTGTAGGTCTTCTGCCGGGGGGAATGGGGGAGATTGTATTTATTCATTTGCAAATCATATAAACACGCCTTCCCTGATTTCGCGACTAATGTTGTAGTTTGACATTTGTGGCAAAGACACGGATCTAGTTTGCAGTGAGCAATGCTAGCCGTTAGCCTAGCCTAGCTCGCTGTTTCCAGGCTTGGGCTCGAGCTAACGAGCATGTTCGAAGAAGTTTACAAACTTTAAGCACACCACTTTCAGTCAAAACGATTCACGTGATCTCGTACAATTGTTTTATTTGCCGCAAACGAGCACAGTACGCGATATGTTTACTGCTCTTTTTTTTTTTTTTGTGTGTTTTTTGTTTTGTTCTTTGTTTTTTGCTTGTGATCGCATTGTAATGAATGGAATAATACCATTATTCATAAATAAAAAATACATTGGAGAAAAAAAAGGTCACTTATACATTTTTTTCTTACCCTCAAATAAGTTTTCTACAAGGTAAATTACATGAATACAATCAATGCCAATCTATTTGGTGGAAAATAACTGCATGTGATGGATGAAGGTTAAAGCCGTGCTTCCAAATGTCTTCCAAGCTTTTACTGATGACTTATGAAGCTGTGATACTGATTGCACATCTCTTTTAGAAACGAATGTCGGTGACAGAAGGGGGTATCAAATACCCCGAAACTACAGAAGGTGGTCGTCCGAAACTCGGTGGCCTTATGGACCCGAGACAAGGGGTCATAGAACGAAGTGGAAGATGTCAGACGTGTGCAGGTACAGTATCGTAATGGCGTCGTAACCTATTTTGTGTGTAGGTCACTTGCTGTCTGACATTGAGTTTACTTGTTTTTTTTTCCAGGCAACATGACTGAATGCCCAGGGCACTTTGGGCACATTGAACTGGCAAAGCCCGTTTTCCACGTGGGCTTCATTTCCAAGATAATGAAGGTTATGCGTTGCGTATGCTTCTTTTGTTCTAAGCTCCTAGTGGATGCGGTAAGTATGTTTGCGCATTTTAATTTCCGCTTGAGTGGAACGTTTTGTCCGTTTTTATAAAAAAAAAAAAAGAAAGAAATCAAGCAACTATATTCCTTATCTGCAGAACAATCCAAAGATCAAAGACATCCTTACCAAATCCAAAGGGCAACCCAGAAAGCGCTTGACGCACGTGTATGAGCTGTGCAAAGGTAAAAATATCTGTGAAGGAGGTGAGGAGATGGACAACAAATTTGGGATGGAGCAGCAGGAGACAGAGGAGGACATCACAAAGGAGAAGGTATTTGGCATAAGTTTAGAGGTCATAGTTTGATGAAACACAATATTAATCAGTCTGCATTCATGGGTGACAACAGAAATATAAGAATATTGACTGGTGAGAGGCTGAAATTCTGAGGATTTGGACAATTTCCTTTTAAACAATGTGTCTTAAACGATTATTCAAATAGTTATCGATGAATTGTTGCACCTCTAATTTGAAATAATGCCATGTTTTTCTTTTTTTTTTTAACTAAAGGAATGGATATTAAGAGCTCTTTTTTCTATCTGATTGATGGATTAATCAGGATTTTTATTATTATTTTTTTTTTTTTTACCGATTAATCGCTTTATAAAATAATGATTAGTTGCAGCCCTACTTCTTCCTGACTTGTTCTACCTGGGTGATCTACGCAGGGACACGGAGGCTGCGGGCGCTACCAACCTCGCATCAGACGCTCTGGCCTGGAGCTGTACGCTGAGTGGAAGCATGTGAATGAGGACTCTCAGGAAAAGAAGATCCTGCTGAGCCCCGAGCGCGTGCACGAGATCTTCAAACGCATCTCGGACGAGGAGGACATCATCTTGGGCATGGATCCCAAGTTTGCACGACCGGAATGGATGATTGTCACTGTGCTGCCCGTGCCTCCTCTGGCTGTCAGGCCTGCTGTAGTCATGCAGGGCTCCGCTCGCAACCAGGTAAGACTGCCGGAATATATGCAGTGAAACCTCAAAAAATGTTTTTGAATTGTTTATATACACCAAAATATACTCCCCAAAACACTTTAATACCATCTAAAGTTCACCTCACAGCAAAAAGAACTCTGATGCTCACTATGTACCACCGTAAACATCGTCTGTTCTACAGGACGACCTGACCCACAAGTTGGCCGACATTGTCAAAATCAACAACCAGCTAAGGAGAAACGAGCAAAGTGGCGCCGCAGCTCACGTCATCGCGGAGGACGTCAAGTTGCTCCAGTTCCACGTTGCCACCATGGTGGACAATGAACTGCCAGGCCTGCCCAGAGTATGTTTGGGCCTTCATTTGTCCACCATTCCTCAATCATGATTGGACCATGTCAATTTTAACCCTTGTCACATTCTTGTCCACCCCCCCGTCTGTCTCAGGCAATGCAAAAGTCTGGCCGTCCCCTCAAATCTATCAAACAGCGTCTAAAGGGGAAAGAGGGCAGAGTCCGAGGCAATCTGATGGGCAAACGTGTCGACTTCTCAGCGCGAACCGTCATCACCCCGGATCCGAATCTCCAAATCGACCAAGTGGGCGTACCGCGATCCATTGCGGCCAATATGACTTTCCCGGAAATTGTAACACCCTTTAACAACGACAGGTAAGAGACTTTAACCAGCTCGTAAACGCACGTGAGGTCAAAGCAGCCAATTGTGGAAAAATAACTGAGCTTCATTTTGCCATTTTTGTTAGACTGCAAGAGCTTGTGCGACGAGGCAACAGTCAGTACCCCGGAGCCAAATACATCATCCGTGATAATGGAGACAGAATTGACCTGCGATTTCACCCCAAACCAAGTGACCTTCATTTGCAGATTGGCTACAAGGTAAAATCCAAGTAATCCCGATTACCTTGAAGACAACGATTGAACGAAATATCACAGTGGCTGACGGTTGTTCTCTCAGGTGGAAAGACACATGTGTGACGGAGACATCATCATCTTTAACAGACAGCCCACACTGCATAAAATGTCCATGATGGGGCACAGGGTTCGAATTCTGCCCTGGTCCACATTTCGACTCAACCTAAGGTATCAGTGATATTTGCAAATGTGTGTTTTTTGCCCATTACAGGGCATCTTCGCGATTTGCAGGGGTTGGGGACCAAGCCCTGCCGCAAATATATAAAATAGTTTAAACTGTAAGTACACGACAAACTACAATCACAAAACATGATCTCAAACTCATCTTACAACATTGCCCTTAACAATAAATGGTTTAAAGATTTGATTTAGGGGGAAAAAAAAATGCACCACAAATGCATGTGTATATGCACAAGCGGCAAAGACTCTCCTCAATTTAAAGTAACAATCCAGGCTTAATTTAGCTCCTCCCTGACATAAAAAGATGTTCGTCTCTCAAGTGAGATGAATCACTTCAACATCAATTACTGCTTTCCTATTAGCCCTATTAGCCAGCTTTTGTGCCATCTTGTAGCATCTTAGGAGATAGGTGCCAACCTGTGCATTTTTCAGCAAATAGTTATGTTCCACAGAAGAATTTGCCAATCGACAAGGGTTCACTCTATTTTCACAATTGGTGTTAAAATGGCTGCAGTGAAAGTTGGCTTAACTTGCCCCGCCGCTCACCTCCCTCCAGTGTCACCACCCCATACAATGCCGATTTTGACGGGGACGAGATGAACCTCCACCTGCCGCAGTCCCTCGAGACGAGAGCGGAAATTCAAGAGCTAGCCATGGTGCCGCGTATGATCGTCACGCCCCAGTCCAACAGGCCCGTCATGGGAATCGTGCAGGACACTCTCACGGCCGTGCGCAAATTCACCAAGAGGGACGTCTTCTTAGAGCGGGTGCGGCGACGGAGCGCCAGACTCTTCTTTCGTTGGGTTTTAACGTTTTGAGGTAATCACACTTCTCCTCACCGCAGGGCGAAGTCATGAACCTCCTCATGTTCCTCTCCACCTGGGACGGGAAGGTGCCCCAGCCGGCCATCCTCAAGCCCCGTCCGCTTTGGACCGGCAAGCAGATCTTCAGTTTGATCATTCCCGGACACATCAATGTCATCCGCACGCACAGCACCCACCCGGACGAGGAAGACAGCGGTCCTTACAAACACATCTCACCCGGTGACACAAAGGTATTGAAGTCATCATTTGCAAGTCAAAGTGAGAGTTTGGGTACAAGCAGCCTTATGTTTGAGTATTTGCCTTTTAGGTTATAGTGGAAAATGGCGAGTTGATCATGGGCATCCTGTGTAAGAAGTCTCTGGGAACGTCAGCCGGTTCCCTCGTCCACATTTCTTACCTGGAGATGGGACATGACATCACCAGACTCTTCTACTCCAACATCCAGACTGTGGTCAACAACTGGCTGCTCATTGAAGGCAAGGCTGAAAACTGCACCGTTGCAACTTCCAATACATGATCGTGGTTTAGTCATCAAATAAAGTTGTCGTTTCCCCCCCCCCTTAGGTCATTCCATCGGAATTGGTGACTCCATTGCTGATGCAAAGACTTACCTTGACATCCAGAACACGATCAAGAAAGCCAAACAGGATGTGATAGAAGTACGCGTGGAGCATTTCGTTGCCGTTATTACATTGGACCACGTCGAACAAATGTTTAATCTTTGCCCGCCGCCTGACAGGTCATCGAGAAGGCCCACAACAACGAGCTGGAGCCGACCCCTGGCAACACGCTGAGGCAGACCTTTGAAAACCAGGTCAATCGTATCCTCAACGACGCCCGTGACAAAACGGGCTCCTCGGCTCAAAAGTCTCTGTCTGAGTACAATAACTTCAAGTCCATGGTGGTGGCCGGATCTAAGGGCTCAAAAATTAACATCTCACAGGTAGACGGGGCTTTTCACCTTGAGAGGTGAAAATCTTGAATCCCGTCATGGAAACTCAATATGACCTGCTCTATTAGGTTATTGCTGTGGTGGGGCAGCAGAACGTGGAGGGTAAACGAATTCCGTTTGGCTTCAAACACCGCACACTGCCTCACTTCATTAAGGATGATTACGGACCCGAGAGCAGAGGCTTTGTGGAGAACTCCTACCTGGCTGGCTTGACGCCAACTGAGTTCTTCTTCCACGCTATGGGAGGCAGAGAGGGTCTGATCGACACAGCCGTCAAAACAGCTGAGACTGGTAAGCTGACCTGAATGGTGGTGCGGGGGTGCAGTACAGTACTCTTCAGTTACTTGCAGTTTTTCGTTAGTCACAGCATAGCTCGTTCCCAATCCCCCACAATTTGTACAGAAGCTTAAAGTATCTTTTACACTCATCCAGGTTACATCCAGCGGCGTCTGATCAAGTCCATGGAGTCTGTGATGGTCAAGTACGACGGCACGGTGCGAAACTCCATCAACCAGGTGGTGCAGCTGCGTTACGGCGAGGACGGCCTGGCGGGAGAGAATGTCGAGTTCCAAAATATGGCGACCCTCAAACCATCAAACAAAGCCTTTGAGAAGAAGTATGGCTCGTACCTGTGCATCCTCCGGGGCTTTGTTTTCACGAGGGACGGGTCAATGAAATGTCATGCCGTCAATCCAGGTTCAAGTTTGACTGCACCAACGAGCGAGCGCTGAGGCGAACACTGCAGGAGGATGTGGTAAAAGACGTGATGACCAACGCCCACGTGCAAGGCACACTGGAGAGGGAGTTTGAGAAGATGAAGGAGGACAGGGAGAACCTCCGAACCATTTTCCCGACTGGCGACAGCAAGGTGTGCCACCGTGTCTTTGTCCGCCCTTTTCTCCTTTTAGCGACTCACATGCTGCAATTCTCCTCCTCCCCTGCAGGTGGTGCTGCCTTGCAACATAGCGAGAATGATTTGGAACGCTCAAAAGATCTTCCGCATCAACACTCGCACTCCGACGGACCTCAATCCAATTAGGGTCGTCGAAGGTGCGTTGGAAAATTGTGTTTTATATTTACGAAACATGCACAGAAAAGACACAATGACTTGGGACTCTCTTGACATTTGAAGGTTAAGACTTGAGACTTGCACATGTATGACTTGATCCCATCTCTGGCCTGTTCGGCTCATCAGGTGTTCAAGAGCTGAGTAAGAAGCTGGTGATTGTGAACGGCGAAGACCGGCTCAGCAGGCAGGCCCAGGAGAATGCCACGCTTCTCTTCAACATCCACCTGCGCTCCACACTCTGCTCCAAGCGCATGACGGAGGAGTTCCGTCTGACCACAGAGGCTTTCGACTGGCTATTGGGAGAGATCGAGACCAAGTTCAACCATTCTATTGTGAGTTCAGCATTTTGCAGGTCTCTCCTATGGGTCAAGTTGTTCATCACGCATGACCTTCTTTTTCTCCCAGGCTCATCCAGGTGAAATGGTCGGGGCGCTGGCTGCTCAGTCTCTCGGAGAACCAGCCACCCAGATGACACTGAACACCTTCCACTACGCCGGTGTGTCGGCCAAGAACGTGACACTCGGCGTGCCCCGTCTGAAGGAGTTAATCAACATCTCCAAGAAGCCCAAAACGCCCTCGCTGACCGTGTTCCTGCTGGGCCAGGCTGCCCGGGATGCCGAGCGAGCCAAAGACATCCTCTGTCGCCTGGAGCACACCACACTAAGAAAGGTGAACAGAGCATATAGCTTTCTCTAGAGCTTTCCAGCCACTCTTGAGTATTAATATAGGCAATATTAAACATTTTAGGGGGGGGGGGGGGGGATTACTTGGTGTTTTTCACTATTCGGGACCGGGATTAGTCACTACTGGCCATGAATTGTGCGAAACTGACCCCCAAAAATAACGCATTTTGTTTTAGGTGACAGCCAACACTGCCATCTACTACGACCCCAACCCCCAGAACACGGTGGTGGCCGAGGACCAGGAGTGGGTGAACGTCTACTACGAGATGCCGGATTTCGACGTGACGCGCATTTCCCCGTGGCTGCTGCGCATCGAGCTCGACCGCAAGCACATGACCGATCGCAAGTTGACCATGGAGCAAATCGCGGAGAAGATCAATGCAGGTGCGTTTGCGCATTCAGTCGGGAGCTGTTTTGACAACTGCGACCTTTTAAACACCTGCGTGCGCATTCCCGAAGGTTTCGGAGACGACCTGAACTGCATCTTCAATGACGACAACGCAGAGAAGCTCGTTTTGCGAATCCGAATCATGAAGAGCGACGAGAACAAGTTCCAAGAGGTATGCAGGTATAACTCTAGCACTCTAAAGTCGCAATATTAACCTCATATGACTTTCTTGGCTAGGACGAGGAGGTCGTGGACAAAATGGACGACGACGTCTTCCTGAGGTGCATCGAGTCTAACATGCTCACCGACATGACGCTTCAAGGAATCGAGCAGATCAGCAAGGTGTACATGCACTTGCCCCAGACGGACAACAAGAAGAAGATTATCATCACCGAAGATGGCGAGTTCAAGGCTCTGCAGGAGTGGATCCTCGAGACGGACGGCGTGAGCCTCATGAGGGTCCTGAGCGAAAAGGACGTCGATCCCGTCAGGACCACCTCCAACGACATTGTGGAAATCTTCACGGTAAGAAAATGTTCCAATGCCAAAACTGGAAAATTTGCTTTTTTTTCCCACTAGGTACGCACTTTTAAAAATGATACCACATAATTCCCCCAAACTTTGCTGACCGAGAAGTCATGGCGCATAGACTCCAATTTGAGAACCACTTGTATTGCAGGTGCTTGGAATTGAGGCTGTACGAAAGGCCCTGGAGAGGGAGTTGTACCACGTCATCTCCTTCGACGGCTCCTACGTCAACTACCGTCACTTGGCCCTGCTCTGTGACACCATGACGTGCCGCGGTCACCTGATGGCCATCACGCGTCACGGCATCAACCGGCAGGACACTGGACCGCTCATGAAGTGTTCCTTTGAGGAGACGGTGAGAGGGTCACTTTACTGTCAACCCAGCTTGCTCAAAGAATTAAAAGCAGTAAGTTGAAGTCTCTTCTTCTCCTTCATCCAGGTGGATGTGTTGATGGAGGCTTCATCTCACGGAGAGAGCGATCCGATGAAGGGCGTGTCTGAGAACATCATGCTCGGCCAGCTCGCCCCTGCCGGAACAGGCTGCTTTGACCTGCTCTTGGATGCCGAAAAGTGCAAGTACGGCATGGAGATCCCAACAAACATACCTGGCATCAGCGTCGCCGGGCGTAAGTGGAGACATTTAGAAGATGATTTATTTTGGTTTTTGTTTGACAATATTCCTGATTGGTCTGTTCTGTTTTTAGCCACCGGAATGTTCTTTGGCTCTGTGCCGAGTCCCATGAGTGGCCGGTCCCCTGCTATGACCCCTTGGAACACCGGAGCAACACCGGCCCATGGCGCCTGGTCTCCCAGTATTGGTGAGTGGACACGCAGCATTCTCTGTTCGCTACTCATGAATACAACTTTTTGCTGATTTTATTTATTTTAGTTTTTAATTAGGATTTAAAAATGTTTTAGCTATCCTCCATTATTGGCTGAACCACTTCGCCCAGGTGCTGTTTTTGGGCTCTTTCTGAAACACTATTCGTACTACTTTTTTATTAGACAGGTGGCTTTGGTGCCATCTTGTGGAAATATGTCGAAGTGACACATCTCAATTGAGCAACTGGAGCTAAGTTAAGACGAGGAGGCAGAAGTAGTTTCGAGAGAGTTGTAGTCGCATTTACACAATCAAATCCTTTACAAAGGATAATGTCGTAAAGTGAGTTTGAAATTATAAACTGTTTTGGAATCATAGATTGTGGTATATTTACAGTTTAAACTATTAATATAGGCAATTATAAAAATGTTTAGGGGGGCATCAATTGCTGCAGTTTTTCAGGGATGATTATATATTTTGTGACCTCCCATTTCACTTCCAGGAAGCGGCATGACCCCTGGGGCGGCCGGCTTTTCCCCGAGTGCGGCATCAGACGCAAGCGGCTTCTCGCCAGGTTATTCCCCGGCTTGGTCGCCCACTCCTGGTTCCCCTGGATCTCCCGGACCTGCCAGCCCCTATATCCCGTCTCCAGGTTGGTACCACTTAAAAGTTAGCGTGGAGATGAGCTAAGGAAGAAAGATGAAAGAAACTTATGTTTCCTTTCCAGGTGGCGCCATGTCCCCCAACTACTCGCCCACGTCACCTGCCTACGAGCCCCGCTCCCCCGGCGGCTACACCCCTCAGAGCCCAGGCTACTCTCCAACGTCACCTTCCTATTCTCCGACGTCTCCCTCGTACTCTCCCACCAGCCCCAATTACAGCCCAACATCTCCTTCCTACTCTCCCACCTCGCCCAGTTATTCCCCCACGTCTCCTTCTTACTCTCCCACGTCGCCCTCTTACTCCCCAACCTCCCCCTCCTACTCCCCTACCTCCCCATCTTACTCTCCGACGTCCCCCTCCTACTCGCCGACGTCACCCAGCTACAGTCCCACTTCGCCCAGCTACAGCCCGACGTCGCCAAGCTACTCCCCCACTTCTCCTTCTTACTCGCCCACCTCCCCCTCCTACTCCCCCACATCCCCATCATACTCTCCCACCTCGCCGTCTTACTCTCCCACCTCTCCCTCCTACTCCCCAACAAGCCCCAGCTACAGCCCCACATCGCCAAACTACACACCCACCTCGCCCAGCTACTCCCCGACGTCGCCCTCCTACTCTCCCACATCACCCTCCTACTCCCCAACCTCCCCCAACTACACGCCGACCAGCCCCAACTACTCCCCCACCTCCCCCTCGTACTCTCCGACCTCACCGTCCTACTCGCCCTCTAGTCCTCGTTACACCCCGCAGTCGCCCACCTACACACCGAGTTCCCCCTCGTACAGCCCCAGCTCCCCCTCCTACTCGCCCACCTCACCCAAATACACCCCGACCTCCCCCTCATACAGTCCCAGCTCGCCAGAGTACACCCCCACCTCACCCAAATACTCCCCAACATCACCGAAGTACTCCCCCACCTCGCCCAAGTACTCCCCAACATCTCCTACTTATTCTCCGACGACACCCAAATACAGCCCCACCTCGCCCACCTACTCCCCCACCTCTCCGACTTACACGCCCACCAGCCCCAAATACTCCCCCACCTCCCCGACGTACTCGCCGACGTCGCCCAAGTACTCGCCGACGTCGCCCACGTACTCGCCAACTAGCCCGAAAGGCTCCACGTACAGCCCCACCTCGCCTGGATACAGCCCCACCTCGCCCACCTACAGCCCAGCCATTAGCCCCGATGACAGCGACGAGGAGAACAACTGAGGTGCGGAGGAGGAGAAGGAGGAGGGCGGACCATGCCTGTAAGCCCCTCACATTTTTGACCATCCGACCAGTTTGTCCTGCGTTCGCTTCCCCAAACAGTGAAAACCATTATTTGAAAGACAAACTGCTTTGCCTGAAGGGGGAAAGAAAGGGTGCCTTTTCCTGCCTTTTTGTTTTGTTTTTTTGTTTCCCAACCCAACCAGGCAGAATACAAAAGGCGAAGAGGAAAGGAAGAGCTGCCCCCCCCCCCACCCCCTCCCCTTTTACCTTTATAGTTCACTGCCTTCAGCCTCTGAAATGTCGGACGTAAAGGTGTTCAGGAAAGGCCAACATTTTGCCAAGTCTTTTTAGAATGTGGATTGTAATTTGCTCCGGCGATTAATGGAGGAATGGTTCCCCCTCCCCTCGCCACCTTTTTATTTTATTTTTGTTTTGTTTACGGCATATTTGGCACTGAGGTGTTGCTGCTTCCAGGCGTGCGTTAAGAAGCGCGAACGCCGCGGATCAGGGAAATGTCATCAAACAGCATGATAAGAAAGTGATGCCGTCATGCGTCCTCGCTGCTTCCTCCCTCCACACCACAAAAACTGAATGATGTCTTAAACACCCACCAGCACCCAACCAGCCTCTGGCATCTTGGAGGCTTTTGCATCAAAGGCAAAAAACAAAAACTGGCAATGGTATTCCCTTAATACTGGGAATTATTTTCTGTCCTTAATTTTGACGTGAAGAAATCGGCGCTGCTTTGGGCATCATTTGCATGTGGGGTAGTACATAGTAATCCAACTGTTAGGTTGAAATATTTCCAGTCCCACCCGGGTCTTTCTAATGTTTGCCCCATTTCTGTTCAAATCATTTTGCCTATTCCATTTATTTAAGAAAGAAGGTTAAACTACTATTCTGTGTGAATATGAATTTATTTTTTGTTGTAGATGCTTTTTTCGCTTGTTTGCTCTTTGATGACTTTGCAAAGTTGTTGCAAAAATTCTCAAGTTCTTACGGAGGAAGACACAAGGGCGGGCGGGGGGGTGGTGGTGGTGGTGTACCTTCCCACGTCTTCCCTTCACCTTATGTCTCCAAAGTTGTGAACCCTTCGTGGTCAGCATTCTCCATCGGTCCTCTTGTCATGTTCATTTTGATTAACCAGCCACAAGATAAGTGGCTTAAGTATGACTGTTTTTCCAGATACTGTCCCTTTCATTTACCAAGCTCGGTCTCTTTCGCTTTCCCGCTCTGCGTCCAATGTTGTTGTTCTTACCAGTGTCTGGAGGATTCGTTGTGGATCCGCTCTGTTCTGACTGGGAGTCCTGAGGGGGGGAAAAAAAGGAAATGTAAGCCGTGATCGTTGTTGCTTAGCCCCGCCTAAAAAATTGGAGAGGATGGCACCTCCTGGCCTTTTATAATGAAGCAGGGTGTTATGTTTTGTTTTTTTGCACTTGTTAAACTGTTGTGTCCACTTCACTTGTCTGGTCAGGACGCTGTCCGGTCTATTCAGGAACATCAGGATTCCCAGCTTGTACGAATGAGTGTTGGCAAGTGTAAATCAAAGGGCGAGACAGGGTTTCATGCAGAGGAAAGAAGGAAGTAAATTTGGCGCTGTATAGAGATAATTTCACAATCTCATTTTGTTGTATGTTCTGTTTTTGATTTGGGGAATAAAGTAAAAGTTTTACAACAAGTTTGTAATTTATTTTTGGTCTCAGCTGTGGGATGTGCACTTTTTGAAGTATTTGTACTGTACTATAACAAGCATGTTCCATATTTCCAGTATGTTGCCCATACTGATGTTTTTTTTTTGCTACTGGCTACATGTTGTAATTTCTAACCACTATTCACATTTAGAGTTCAGTTAAACATATATAGTTTTAATTCGCTCTTAAAAACTCTAATATTTCCAGGGTGGTGGGGGAAACAAATGTTATACCATGCTTGTTCAATTTCTTTTCCATTGTAATGCTTGGTACCATAAAAGGCGCTGTATATTTACCTGAAGAACACAACGAACATGACAAAATAATACTTTGACCTATTTGACATGCTTAAGCTCAACTCATTTGTATTCCCACTGATTTTGGTTACTATCACGAAAACCATGGAAAATGGCTAACAGCAAGCTAGCTATTTTTGTTGTCATCATTAAATTTGTCCAAACAAATGTAACTAATTGTACCAGGCATTAAAAATGAACAAAACACAAGGGTGGTCTGATTTTTTTGCCCCGTGAATGTATATATTTTGGGATGGTTAGCTCCCACCAAAGTACAACTGCGTGTGTTGCACCTGCACGTCACACAAGAGGACGCTGTTGCCTTGCGTACAAAGAAAATGTTACCGCGAGTGAATCGCCTCCCCCCCCCCCCTTTTTTTCCTTTACTTCTTCTTCTTAAGACAACAAAATGTGATATTAGGGGTTTAAGTAACACATCATAAAGGAATTAACGTACACGTTTGTCGCACAGATGGCAAGCTAGCAATCCCAGGATGCAATGCGTCCCGCGTCGATCACAAAACTACAGTTGTACTAATAAAATACTAAAACACTAAATATTATTATAATGTTCAAATCAAAAAATAAAACAATTGTCTGTCCTACATTAAAATAAAACAAAAATTATGGTTTACGTCTGTCACGTTTGCTCGCAAACTTGCTATCCCAGGATGCATTGCGTCATATAAACATCATCCTACTATTACTACTACTACTAATAATAATAATCATCATCATCATCATCATTATTTTGAAAATAAAGGAAGAGATTTTTTTGTGTGTAGCTCCATTAAAATTGTACAAATTTTGGTCTTTACAGTACATCTGTCACGTTTGTTGCAAACTGTCTATCCCAGTATGTATTGCTCTCTTATAATCATGCACCTACAAAAAAAATATATATATAGGGTCACTGATGGTGTAGTGGTACACTTACCTGACTTTGGCGCGAGCAGCGTGGGTTCAGTTCCCACTCAGTGACGGTGTGAATGGTTGTCCGTGTCTATATGTGCCCTGCGACTGACTGGCGACCAGTTCAGGGTGTAGTCCGCCTTTCGCCTGAAGTCAGCTGGGATAGCCTCCAGTGCCCTGCGACCCTAACCAGGATGAACGGTGTTGAAATGGAATGGATATATATATATATATATATATATATATAAACAGACAGACACCTCTGTTGAAATTCCAGGTATTTGTGATGTAACAAAATGAGACTTACTGCTAAAACTCAGACAAAACTTTTCAGGGTTGCAAGTATTTATTTCCCACAGGCGTTTGGGAGATTCCAGGTGTGTTCTTGCAAAATGTAGATAAGACCTTTTGGCAGCATTCCTGGCCAGTTTTCTTCTTATCTCTTCATAAATGTGAGAGTGACGTCCTCTTCCGGTTAAATTCCGGGTTGTGCCATTGTTTCTCCATGTCAGACAATTGCTTCATTTCAGTTGAGCTGTACATGTGAAAGGTCACATTAATAGTGGAAAATGATTTGGAAATGATTTATCTTGGTCTCATTTTTCTTTGTATCACAAAAGAAAGCTGTTTTTTTAAACATGGGGTGTGTATACTTTTCTTTTTTTATATCCACTGCACATTAAAATAAAAAACATTTAAAAAAGAATGATGGTCTCTTGAGAATACAAACTGAAACAGTACAAACACCCTCAATATGTAAGCATCAGATCGCGTGTCTGAACACGTTTAAGGAATGAGTCACTTGAAGGCTAATTCCACTTTACCTGGCGTGATCAAGTGTTTCTGCAGCTCTGTCACTGTCGCAGCGACAGTGACATGACTGATTATCAGGGTTCCAAGGTCAAATGTCACTGAAATCATTCACTGAACGGTCACCTTTTGTGTAAATGGAAACCGAGTCCATCTCTTGTGATTGCATCAAACAAACTGGACAGTGGTTTCGCATTCGGACGCCCAATCCCCCCCCACCTACCCAAGTCTCGATTGAATCACATTTGTGTTGCTTTTGTGTTCGAGACAGGGGGGGCTGGGCTGACACAGGCAGGAAATATGTGGCCGATGTGTGCGTCAGCGTGTGTGTGAGAGAGAAGGAATTTGTGCGTTTTGGACGTGACCACTTTTCTCCACTCCTTGCCTTTTTGATCCTGAAGCCACCTTCGACTCCAAGGTAAGTCTTCAACCTTACTCCTCAAACTACTCCTTGTTGGAAACTTTCCCTCCTTGGCCTCCATTTCCTTGTTTGCTCATCACATACCTCAGTCCCATTAAGTGTTCCAGCAAGACAGTGACAATAGTCTGATTTTTATTTTATTTTTTTCCCCCTTTGGTGTCGTTGTCATTGGTGAAAAGGTCGTTTTACTCCACTTATCGTCAACGTCGAGTGGCCTTTTATTTTTTTTTGGTTTCCCGGCTGCAGCGTCACACTTCCTGAAAGTGAGGGTGGGGGAAACAACTGCAGGAGTCATAGTATCACTGTTGATTTCTGACTACAAATAACGTATTTTTATTTTATTTTTGTTCATCTATCTACACCAGTGACATATAGGGGCAGGGAGAACAATTAAATTGTATTATTTCATTGCCTCACCCAAGAAGAATCGATAAGAGAATCGAAAAAGAAATAGATCGATAACGGTAGCAATAATGAAATCGGAATTACTGCATTTTTATCAATTCCCAATCCCTCCAGACGGCATTCACTCTCACATTCGCACCTTCATGTTGTTTCGATGGGACATTGTGTGTTCATTTGTGAAAACAATGAGTTTATTCTATTTCAAAATTAAAGCTCTAACATAACAAAATGTGAAACAAATTAAACACTCAGAAATACCTTCTGGGAAACACAAGGGAACTAAACTAGTGAGGGTCATAGTAGACAGGGAAGTTGTCCTCATCCTTACATTTGCTCCGGGTCGTATCTTGGAACCCGACTCTACCGCAGCCCCATCCTCCCTCGCTTCCACCCCAGGTAGGCTTTCATCACACCGGCTTCAGTTACCTCCCACTCACAGTACAAGCCAAACCGGGACTGTCGAGCACAATCTCCTTGCCTGGATCCGACTCTCCACATCCCGTTTGGGATGGAGCCCGACAGCACGGAACCAGGCCACATCATCCAGTTGAGTCCATCTTGATCTTCTGCAAGGCTTCTAACGCATATGTTCAATCTTTTTTGGGGAGCGTTTTGTGTTCAAATATTGCCTGTCATCGTGGATCCGTGCACTTTGGTCTCTGCAATTCCCCTAATGAAGGTAATTGTCACTCCCAGCTCTTGTTTATGTCTTACGGTAGCAACCTGGCACCTCCGTTGGAGCGAAACACAAACTGGTAACTTACATTCTTCCGCCCTTGTGGTGTGAATAATTATTTAACGTCGTAACCTCATCACCCGGCGAGAGCGTCTTCATTATCTGCTGTGCCACATTAGCAGAGGTTACGATTCATCGTGTTTCCCAACCTTTATTGGGCCAAGACACATATTTTACACCCCGGGTCACAACCACCAAACCAAAATAGCACAAAAGGTATATACATACTGCAATTATGACGGTGCGCGGTGGCAGCGGAACAGCATTTTTCTTGTTCTGCCTGAGCAAACGATACATTATTTGTCGTAAATAAATAATTTTGGGACCAATGAAGTGTAGCGGTTCTCAAACTGGGGTCCGCGAGCCGCAGTTTCGGGGTCCACAAAATCATTTGCAGTATATTATGTCATGTCATTGAAGTGCATTGATGTGCATATGTTGACAGGTGTGCCAATAAAAACAAAAATCACAAACCAATGACTACCTCCTACCTTGGGTTTGGGCCAATTAAAAGCGCTGATATGATAGTGATGCAACATCGCAGAAATCTGACATCCCGAATTGAATAAACGCTTTCATTTGTGTTTGTTTTTAGCATACATTTATTTGTTGAACATGAAAAAAGTTCAACATCATCCAAAGCGGTAGTCGGCTGCAGAAAGCAAGTCATGATTTGAGCGTGACCATGTGGAAACTTTGGAAAGCCTGCTTTCACTTCTCCTGCCACCAGCCGAGGAGATTGTCCTTGACATATTCACACACCCGTTTTCATCCAGAGCCTCGATGACTCGTTGTCTCACGCTTAGGACAGCAGGGCGTAATAGTGGTTTGCAAATCTGCTTCGTACAGTAGTGCCGAGTTCGGATCTCGACTCTGGCCTCAATGAGGACAATATAGGAAACAGATGGATGGATGTCTTAGTTTGGTCGACAAAAGTGTCACCCAACTCTTCATTTCTTTGTGCAGCATGCTGCCCTTCCAAGCAGTGGCGGGTCAGTTCGGTCCAGAGGTCCGAGTGCCGGGCCTGCGCGTGTGGAGGGTGGAGAAGATGAAGGCGGTCCCGCTGCCTCAATCCGAGGTGGGGGTGTTCTACAACGGCGACTCCTACCTGGTGCTGGAGAACCGCGGCGAACCGGGAGCCGACCTGCACATGTGGATAGGTGAGACTCGACGCTCCTGGATCACAATACAGAAGTCGGTTCTTATTTTGAGTGGGTTCGGCCTCGCAAATAAAATTCAGGTGCGAAGTCGTCACGCGACGAGCAGGTGGCGTGCGCCATGCTGGCCATCCAGCTCGACAACTCCCTGGGCGGAGACCCCGTTCAGCACAGGCAGGTCCAGGGTTACGAGTCCCACGAGTTCATGGCGCTCTTCCCCAGAGGTGTCACCTATAAGGTCTGGCCTTCAGCACCGCAACAGTCACTTATACGGATCATTCCGGAATTGGCGGACAATTGGGGCACCGGCATTCTTGGAAAAACTGCCCATTTATTCTACACTCAGGCACCTGAAAACTTTGCAATTCAATCAAGTTTAAATTGTAGTGTTACTCCAATTCCAGTAGCAGGGTGGCAAGTAACAGGGTTCCAAATCAATGCTAATGTTTTCGCTCAAGAGTACATGCTAGCTGTGCTGTGTTAGCTGCTATGCTAATTGGGCAAAAACAAACTTAACCATGAATGAAAAAGAACAACTTTGATAGTAGGATGTATTTTTCTGAGGATATGAGGAGTTTTGTTGGTTTGAGTGACACTCCATTAGAATGTTCAGGAAAACTATCATTTACACAACAAGTCCACGCTTCTGAATTCAGCGCATGGATTATTTGATATTTCAACGTCCTCCGATTCTGGGATGACCCATAGACCACAAAAGCATTTTTGAAAGCGACGTTTCCCATCACAGGACGGAGGTGTGGAGTCGGGGTTCCGAAGGCCTCGGGGCTCGGGAACGGCGGTGCAGCGCTTGTACCAGATTAAAGGGAAACGCAACATCCGCGCCAAGGAGGTGGAGCTGTCCTGGAAGAGCTTCAACAAGGGCGACTGCTTCATCCTGGACCTCGGAGAGGTGACGATCAGAACAGAAACACGCTGTGGTAAAGGTCAAAGTACTGATTCAAAAGTGCAAACAAAAATACGCCCGCAGGTCATCGTGCCCTGGATCGGCTCGCAGGCCAACGTCTTTGAGAAACAGAAAACGCGGGAGATCGCCTCGCTGATCCGAGACGCGGACAGACACGGTAAAGCTCGCATCGTGGACTCGAGCGAGGGGGAGGAGCCCGCCGAAATGCTTCAGGTAAATCCGGCCAAACTGAGCGTTCTGACCTCGAATGAGGCAAGGGACGCGGTGCCGATCGCCCCTTCGCTGCGCAACAGCGGCACGTGATATCATTTGCGTGCAAACGAGAGGACAGTCCGGCAAGCTGGATGTTTTGTGAGCAGATTTTGGGTCCCAAGCCCGAGTTGCCCGAAAGCACGGCGGAGGAGGACAGCAAGGCCGACGCCTCCAACGCGGCCTCCCTCTACAAGGTCGCCGGCAGGATGCGCTCTTATTTTTGGCTCACGTTTTCAAACACCACCAACAACCACCACTAACCCTCGACACAGGTATCCGATGCGACCGGCGCCATGTCACTGAGCAAAGTTGAGGCGAAGAGTCCGTTTGCCAAGGAGCTGCTGCTTCGGGACGACTGTTTCATTCTGGATAACGGCGCCAACGGCAAGATTTTCGTCTGGAAAGGTGACCACTTGGAAGTGGAGCGGAACGTTCGTGGCTCAATGTGACCCATTGTACAATATGTCCAATCGTAATGAAAACAATAATAATCATACAAAAGTTGTTTGTATTTTTAAATAATTGTCCAGGCAATATGAGGAAAATGATTTGTGTCTCCCAACCCCACTTCCTTTTTGGCCCCATTGTGTCATTCTATTTAATACACCATGGCAATTACCAAAATATATCATGAAACAATATCTGTCAGGTGTCGGGGCCAACGCCAAGGAGAAGCAGGCGGCGCTGCAGATGGCGGACAAGTTCATCGAGCAAATGAGCTACCCCAAGATGAAAACGCAGGTGCGCCACACCCCCATCGTTTTTGAATAACTTGTAAGAAGAAGAAGAAGAAGAAGAATCATGAATGTTTTAGAAAAGTCGGAATGGTACAAAATATTGTTTCAAGAAAAGAATTGCAATCTTCCGGAAAAGTGCTCGTGTTGTAAGAAAACATGTTAATGCGACGAAAAAAGTGGTTGTGAAGGAACAAAAAATGCTAAATTCATAAAAACAAACAAAACAAACAAAAACGCTTGACTCTGTTGTTTTGCTCCAGGTGGAGATCCTGCCACAGGGGAAGGAAACCGTCATGTTCAAGCAGTTTTTCAAGAGCTGGAACTAACGGAAGTGGGGGGGGGGGGGGGGAATTTTGATTAAAATGTACATAACACACAACATTTAAGGTACAGACCATGTTTCGTGATGCCACTTTTCTAAATGAAAAAATAAAAACAAACAATCTGAAAGTGACTTGTTATTTCACGTTTTTTATAAAATGATCTAAAAAAAAGAAAAAAGAAAAAAGGACGGATGGTTTCGTTTTCCCACATAAACAGACTTATTAATACTATAAAGTTCTGTGACGTAGGCCACTGTCAACCCGCGATGTGCGTCACACTCGGGGGATGGGCAAAGCTTTATTATCGGTGCTGTAAAAAAAAAAATGTGTGTGTGCGCGCGTGAGCACGCGTGCGCAAATTTGACGTGCTGGTCCAAAGGTCAGAGGGCAGAGCCGACAAAAACGAGCGGACGGGGGGCGGCGCTCCAGCAGTCATCTTCTCCACCTGCCGAGCTGCACCTCGATCCACTCCCTCCGATTACAGGTACCCCGCAAAACTACCGATTTATTCACCTTTTATGACGCTTCGGGCTTTTGTCCATTTTAGAATTCTTTTTTTTGCCACACATAAATCTGGTTTTAATATTTTTTCTTTTAAACCAACATCAGTTCTTGTCATGGGTACAACATATCAATTTCTTTTCATTTTTTTAACCTTTAATTTCCAGTTTGTTTCTCAAATTAGCTAGCTAGCAAATCAGAGGCGCGACGAGCCATCCACCGGGATTGACTTTTTTGTGTGTGTCTGCAGGAGCGAGGAGACGTTGATGGAGATGAAGAGCATTTTGAAATCGGACAGAAGTAGGTTTTGATGGCGCGCTCGGGAGATGACGTGCTGCTGACCAAGTTGCGGCCATTTCTTTTTCAGAGAAAAGCTTGTTCCTCAAGGCGCAGGATTACAGCACCACCCAGAGCAGCTCCATTGGGGCCCTGCGCTGGAACCTGCCCCAGGAGGACATCCAGGCCCACAACTCTGCTCCGAGCAGACCCATCACCAGCGGCGAACTTACCGGACACTCGCAGGTGAGCAATCTTTTTTTTTTTTTTTTTTTTTAAATGAGTTTTTGAGGTCCGAATTTAGAGTTGCGCACCTTTAGTGTACCTGCTATTGGCCACAGCACACACGGGGACTCTCACACGCAGACTCTCCGACGTCACATGCCGCCCCTCACAGATACTTCAACATGAACTGTATTTTCAATACATAAATTATTATTATTTTCTTTTTAATGGATGTTTGCAGCACCAGCAGCAGTCTCGCCAGAACAGCCTGAAGGACTTGCGCAGCCTGCAAGAGTGCGTGCAGTTCATAGAAAACTGGAAGGAGCAAGTGGACCAGGTTTGCAAGGTACTGCCGATCAGTGAGTGCGTCTCCATCCTCCGGGAGTACGCGAGCCCCGATAAAACAAACCTCACGAACCTACTACATTTGTTTGTTGAAAAAAAAAAAAAAAACATGGCTTGATTCTTGTAAAATTGCAACTTTTTGTCCTGACGAAGTATTCACTCTTGTATCAATTACCATTGTAAAAGAAAATCCGACTTTATTCTTGGAACATGTAAGAGGTCCCTGGACCTGGAAAGTTTGAGAACCCCTGCTGAAGATCCCAATGTACTGAAGTGAAGGAGATTGAGGCAATTTTGTGTCATTTTTGTGGTTTTCCAGTGCAACGGAGCCAATCCAGAGGCGTCGGACCGCAAGGCCGAGAAGTCCGGCTCGCGCACTGAGCGCAGTCTGGAGGAGAGCCGGAAACTCATCTTGGAGTGGGCCAATGAACTCAGCCATGTGGACAAGGTCGGTCCTCGTGCCAACCTGACGGCCGACGTCTCGAAAAACAAGTCTCACACCCTGACTCGCGCGTCCTCAGGTTCTGGAGGGGAACCCCTGGTCACCTGAGAGTCAAGAACACAAGAAGGACTTAGACTGCAATGAGTTTGCGCAACTGAGGGTCATGGAGTGGGCCAAGGAGGTGCAGAAGGTCTCTGAGGTGAGGAACCGCTCCCAAAAAACAAAACAAAAAGACATTCAAGTGAGTTGAGGAGCTTCATGTCGTGTTTTTTTTCTCCATCTTGTGAAGTGATTTGAGGAGCTTTTTGGCGTGCTTTGACGCTATTCAATTTTAAGCCTTTTTTGGTGTTCGAGCGGTGTCAATTTTGCACTGTAACACTGTACAGCGGACCGCCGCTATTTCGAAAAATATCTGACGCCCATTATAATCGCCTTGAGAAAAAAAAAAAAAACAATAAAAAAATCTTGAATAAGTGGGGATAAACGCCATAATGTTGGTTTCACCTCCCCAAAAAAAAGAAGAAAAAAAAAGAAAAGAATGGAAAAAAAAAAAGAAGGAAAAAGGTGAAGGTGTATACAAAGTAATTACTATAACAGCTACACTTATTTCATTTCGCCACTCTATGTCGTTTGGCATTATATGTTACCATTAAGCTAGCGGACTTACGTTAGATGACATGATATGGTTTGGTTGAACATTTTGGTGTTTATATATATATATATATATATATATATACATATATATGTACTGTACAACGTTGAATTGTCTTGGCAGAGCTGCGGGGTGCAGAGCGACGAGCTGGGCAAAGTGCTGCGTCTGCTGGGCCTCAAGAAGAAGCGACTGGTCAGCCTGCTGCCTCTGCTCGAGTTTATCACCTGGTCACTCCTCAAGGAAGACAGCATGGTGAGTCGAAGAAAGAACGGCAGTCGAAGACGCAATAAGATGGCGAAGCAGCCAAAGGCCGTTTTGGGTTCAGAGTCACGAAGCGAGCCGATAAGGCGCGGCTTATATAATGCCGAACTGCGTGTGCGTGCGAGAGCGCGATAAATGACTCAGGTCACTTCGTTTGTGTAAGCGCAGATCTGCTGATAACCTACGACACGGTTGTCTTTTATTGTCAATAGCTCAATACGCGGACCAAAAATGGACAACTGGGAAATTCCCGCAAAGGCAAACGTTTGTAAATAAAAAATCACTTTAAAAAAATGGTATGTTGTTTGTTTTCAAAATCAAATATATATATTTTTTACGATTTAGTGACCTTTTTTTGTTGGTTTTTTGTTACTAATATTTTGTTGCACTAATTATGACAAATTAACCAACTATGGAAAGTTGAAAAATATCTATGAATTAACTGACCCATTTTAAGAGGAAAATCACTGAATGAATTTGGGAATACGATTGCTTGGCAAACGTTTATGCTCAAGGACCTCATTCAATTTTTATAACTGACAGATCACCCCACCCCCCACCCCGCCCTTGCCTGCGTTCAAAGAATGTCAAGGACAACTCGGTTTGATTTCCTTATTTCATTTCGGGCAAACATTTTATGTGCACACGGGCACTTCGAACTTTGCCATTATTGGCCTCGTTAAGTTTTTTTTTTGTTGCCGTGGGTCAAAGATTTACAGTTTTGTCGGGAAATAGGACGGAAAACGTGCTCGTATTCGTTTCTTTTAGGGGATGATCCCACAGTTGTGGTTAGTGGTAAAGCAACGCACGTGGAAAGCGGGGACTTCAAGATACATCCCCAACTCAGGTAGACTCTTATGTGACACACACACACACACACACACACACACACACACGGGGTGGCCGGATTAATTTATGACACGGGAATTTGGACTCACGCGACTCTATGTGCGATGTGTCTGTTTGCAGTTTGGAGTTGGATCCGCAGTGCGGAAGGTGAGGACAACACACACGTACTACGTGCTCGCCAAGGGGTGAATGCATTTGACAAAAGCAGGGTACACCCTTACCGATATTTCACATTGGACCCCATTTTCGATGTGTGTTCGATAGACAGCACACAAAAAAAATGGCCTGCGTCTGCTGACTGGTCTTTGAGTGTGTGGTGTACCCGAAAGTTTTCAAGTAGATCGGGGTGGAGAAATCACTCTGAACACACCCCACACCACAGGATTATCAATCAAAATAATCTTCGGAGACATCCGGTAATTGGGCCTTTGCTGACTTTGATCAGAAGTTGGGAAAAATTGTCAATAAGGCCCGATTTTCGGTCACAACCATTTTTCAAGCAGATCGGGGAGGGGGTGGAAAATCACTCTCAACATGCCCCACACCACAGGATAATTGCTCAGGATAATCCGTTAAATTTATTCAAGAGTCGCTGAAGGGAGAATCCGGGTCAAAATCAAACAGATTATCGGTATGTCTGTACCCCTCCATATTTGTCACGGTGCACTCGAGGTAACCAAGAATGCACAGCACGCACATCATGATATCTTGGCCCGATTATCGTATGTACAGTACTGCATATACCCGGCTTCACCAAGGGTTTGTCCTCCATAACAGCTGACGTGACTCTGGACCCAAAGACCAACCACTCGTGGCTGAGCCTGTCCGGGGACCAGCGTCAAGTCCAGGAGGGCCTGTCACGAGCCGAGCTGCCGTACACTTCGCAGCGCTTCGACAGTTGGCCCTGCGTGCTGGCCTGGGAGGGCTACAGCCAAGGCCGCCACTACTGGGAGGTGGACATCCCCAACAAGGGCTACTGGCGCGTGGGGCTCGCCGCCGTCAACTCCAAGCGCCACGGCCGCGTCCCCATGTCCCCCAAGACGGGCTTCTGGTGCCTGTGGCGCGGCACGCAACAGTTCTACGCCTGCACCAAGCCCGAGACGCCGCTGCCTGCCGGCCTTGTGCCGCAGCGGGTGGGGATCTACTTAGACTACGAGGAGGGTCAGGTGTCCTTCTACAACGCTGAAAGCAAGACCCACATCTACACCTTCACGGGGAACTTCAAGGTGAAGGTGTACCCGCTGTTCGCACCGCTCGACGGCCGCACGCTCATAACCATCATTCCGCCGCACACCGTCTGAATCCAGGGGATTGTAGTCCGAACACATGCCCCTAAATGCCACAGGAATAGGAAACGTTGCGCATTTTGAGGGGGAAAAGTTATAATGTTACGATAACAAATTCGTATTTTAGAATGAAATCATCATCATTTTTTGGGGGGAGAATTAAAAAAATATATATCTTTACGAGAACAAAGACGTATTTTGTTGGGGAAAAAAGTTATGAAGGTCAAGTCTTGAACTTTACAGGAACAAAGACAAATTTTGTCGAGATAAAAAAATTGAAGAAAGTCGACTTTTGTTTGGATAAGAAGTCGAATAAAGTTGAATTTTGTCCGGTAAAATGTTTTAGTAAATTTGAATTTTGTTGGGACTTTGTAAAATACACCTTTTTGTTGACAAAAACTAGTCCTTCTTCCTTTAATGACACTCAATTTGTAGCGAGGAATAATTGCTTCACTATGTTATTAGCGTTACGGTCCCCATAAGTTGGTATGCACTTTTAAAACATAATAGCACACAATATTTTAATCGCAAATTATTTTGCAAAACGCCTACTATTGGACTTTGTCAAATAAGCGAAGCATGATCAGCTCTTTCACAGTCTGTGCATCCACAAGCACAGGAAAGTTGCGCAAGCCCTCAATCACATCAGTTATATAAACAATATTTCACCTGCAAATGATTTGCATCCCAAGCGTCGACATACATGCGCACACTTTATAATGGAAAAATAATTGACAGTGTGGGTTTTTTTGTCTCCTTTTCCCATTATTTTCTGAAAGAAAAATGATGATTATTTGCCCATTCGTCACGAGAGTGCAATATCTGTAAATGTATTTACCTTGTGTGTGTGCTCAGTTGTCATTTTGCTGTTTTGTTGACAAGAGGATTGTTGCTTGAATAACAATAAAGTCACATGCGTGAGATTTGCTGCTGTTCATTTGATTAATAAGTAATAATTTGTGATGACTATTTTTGTTGTCTTATTTACATATGGTGGCTCCATTTTTATTTCATGAAAGACATTTAAATAAAAACAAAATTGAAAAATATTAATTATTAGGTTATTTGCAGTATGGTGCTTTCATTTTAGAATTTTTTTAGAAAGTGTTCAAAAAATATTTAAAAGATTAAAACTGATTTTTTTTTTTGCATTTTGTGGCTTGTTTTCATTTAATTAAAAAGATCATATTAAAAAAAAAAAACAAGCGATTACGATTTAAAAAAAAAAAAAATCGCACTTTGTCGCTTGATTTAAGAAAAACTTTAATGAACTTATCTGCTCTTTGTGGGTTGAATTAAATTGAATTCGTTAAAATTAAAAATTAAAATTAAATAAAAAAAACTTTATTTTAAAATTGATGACAGTATTACTTTAAGACCACTTTTTCGCTGAATGTATTTGAAAAAATTTGTGTATTTGTGAATTTGAAAAAAAAAATGTGTATGCTTATTTGCACTTTGTGAAATGCTTTCATTAAAGAAAGATACTAATATGAAAACAAAATAAAGGATTAGCACATTTGCACTTCATGGCTGAATGGTGACAATATATTCATTCACCAAAAGATTTAAAACTAAAAATTGAAGGTCAAAATTAGATATATATTTTTTCATTTCAATTCAATAAGAATAAGAAGAGGAATATTGCCCAATCATTCGAAACACAGTCAACGATGTATTTGAATTTGTCCCACTCAGGGTTTTCCAGTGGTTGATTGCAAGTCAAATGCTTGAAGAGCAATAACCAGCCGGAGGAAGTGCAGCTGAGCAAACGTTGCAGCGTTTTTCCTGCTTCCGCTGTTGAGGCGGCTGAAAAAACCCAAAACAAAAACGGTTAGGGGGGGCGGGGAGAGCAAATTAACTCTAAAATACAGCTTTTCCCCTATTTGCAAACAAGAGGAAGACTTTGAAGAGAGAATGTAAGTGAGCGACATTCATTCCATGAGCTTTTTGTGGCCTTTTGAGTTCAGACCGTTGAGTTATTGAGAAAGAATAGGATATATATCAACTATAAGTATACCACGGCTTGAATTTAACTCATTCCCCGACCGCACTCGTCATCGGCT